>NC_064632.1:578321571-578638994 GCF_023864275.1 Schistocerca cancellata
GGGAAGAGGAAATATGCGGACAAGAAGAGGATGGCAACAGACGGGACAGCCTGGAGAACTACCATGTGAAAACCTGCCTATTGGCAGAACACTAATGATGATGATGATGATGATGATGATGATGATGATTTCACGACACGCACACAAATATACTCAAGAGCCAAAGAGACTGGTACATCTGCATAATGTCGTGCACGCACGCGTAAGTGCCGGAACACGACGTGGCGTGGACTCGGCTGATATCTGAAGTAATGCTGGAGGGAACTGAAGCCATGAATACTACAAGGGTGTCCATCAAACCGGGATGGAGATCTCTACTGAACAGCACGTTGCAATGCGTCCCACATATGCTCAATTATGTTCCTGCTTGGAAGTTTGGTGGCCAGAGAAAGTGTCCTGAGCCATTCTGTAGCAATTCTAGACGTGTGGGGTGTCACATTCTCCTGCTGGAATTGCCCAAGTCCGTCGTAATGCGCAATGGCCATGAATGGATACAGGTGATCTACCAGAATGCTTACGTACATGTCACCTATCAATCGTATCTAGACGTATCAGGGGTCACACCCCCACACCATTACAGACCCTTCTCCAGGTTGAACACGGTGCCCTGCTAACATGGATTCATGTGGTTGTCTCTATACCTGTACACGCTCATCTTCTCGATACAATTTAAAACGAGACTCGTCTGACCAGGCAACGTGATTCCAGTCATCAACAGTCCAATGTCGATGTTGACGGGCCCAGGCAAGACGTAAAGTCTTGTGTCATGCAGTCATCAAGAGTATATGAGTGGGTCTTCGGCTCTGGCCCATATCGATGATTTTTCGTTGAATGGTTAGCACGCTGACATTTATTGATGGCCCAGCATTGAAATCTGCAGCAATTTGCGAAAGGGCTGCACTTCTTTCACGTTGAATAATTCTCTTCAGTCGTCGTTGGTCCCGTTCTTGCAGGATCTTTTTCCGCCTGCAGCGATGTCGGAGATTTGATGTTCAATGGGTTCCTGATATTCGCGTTACACTCGGCAAATGATGGCACGGGAAAATCCCCACTTAATCGCTACCTTGGAGATGCTGTGATCAATCGTTCGTGTGCCGACGTAGCACAACGTACAAACTCACTTAAATCTTGATAACTACCATTGCAACAGCAGCAATGGATGTAGGAACTGCGCCAGTCACTTGTCTTATATAGGCGTTGCCAACTGCAGTGCCGTGATTTGCCTGTTTACATATCTCTGTATTTGCGATACGCATGCCTATACCAGTTTCTTTGGCGCTTCCGTGTATATTCACGTGTCTAAGATTCTCGGGTGGACTGGGGGATCCAGTCTTCAAAGATCCACGATGTTTCTAAGGCCTGGAGTGATACTCGGCACTGGGCGGTGGGGAGGTGGTTTGTAGCGGGGGTTCCGTTTGCGTTTGGGGGGGGGGGGAGTCCTAATTGACTTCCGCCCGTTGTCCCTGTCGCATCTCAGGTCCGCATATCGTGTTCTGCATTGATGGGGCCTAGTATTGGCTCCCACACGTTGCTTGGTCGGAAAAGCTCGTTTAACTTTTGATTAAATTATCAGTCACATGGATTTCAATTTTTCTTTCAAAATGGTGTATCAAAATCGATCAGATGGTCTCCAAGACTTTCATAAGCTGGTAATTTATTTTATGTCCATTTTGAATGCTATGTTCTGCTGTTGTTGGGTTTTGGCGCTTATGTTCTTTCCTCGATCTTCAGATGTGCGGATCGTTTGTCCAATACACCCCTACTGTTTTGGGACGCATGTGGTCTTTCACTGTCTTTCATAAAGCGACTATTTTGGACTGACGCGTGGAAAACTGGCGTTACGTGGTGTTTTCGTGGTAGTCTGTCAATTTTTGACGGGAACGGTATGAAAACGAAACTTCCTGGCAGATTAAAACTGTGTGACGGACCGAGATGCGAACTCGGGACCTTTGCCTTTCGCGGGAAAGTGCTCTACCATCTGAGCTGCCCAAGCACGACTCACGCCCCGTCCTCACAGCTGCAACTCTACCAGTACCTCGTCTCTTACCTTCCAAACCTCACAGAAGCTCTCCTGCGAACCTTGCAGAACTAGCACCCCTGGAAGAAATCTGCCAGGAAGTTTTATATCTGTGCACACTCCGCTGCAGAGTGAAAATGTCATTCTGCAAACATACCCCAGGCTGTGGCTAAACCATGTCTCCGCAATATCCTTTTTTTCCAGGGTGCTAGTTCTGCAAGGTTCGCAGGAGAGCTTCTGTGAAGTTTGGAAGGTAGGAGACGAGGTACTGGCAGAATTGCAGCTGTGAGGACGGGGCGTGGGTCGTGCTTGGGTAGCTCAGATGGTAGAGCACTTGCTCGCTTGCAAAGGTCCCGAGTTCGCGTCTCGGTCTAGCACACAGTTTTAATCTGCCAGGAACTTTCACTTCAGCTCACACTCCACTGCAGAGTGAAAATCTCATTATGGATATGAAAACGGTCATCAGCTTGTTCCGTTGTTCGGCCGCCTTCTTGGGGCTCTTGCGTCGCAGAGCTGCCCCAATCTGTCTGTTGCTATATCCATATTCGTAGAAGACAGATTTCAGGTGCCACAGATCTGACATCAGACTTTGTTCGTCTGAAATTGAGTATGCCCTGTGTAGGGGAGTGATGAGCAAGTTGTTCATCTGCGTGGGATTGTAGGAGTTGGAGGCACGGGGGTAAAGTCTGTATGCGTTGTCTTATGGTATACACTGTGGGCAAGCGAGCTGTCGGATTTTCGCTGATCCAGGACGTCAAGAAAAGCAATTTGGTCACCTTTTTCTATTTCAATGGCAAACTGAATATTTTCATGGATGAAATTCATATATTAGAACAATTTCTGTAGTTTTTCTGGTCCATGTGGTCAGATGGTAAAACTGATGTCGACATACTGAAAGAAAGAAACAGGTTTCAATTTGGCAGTTACCAGTGTTCTATCCTCTAAATACTCCGTGAACAGATTTGCTACAACTGGTGGGAGGTGGTTCCTCATGCTTACACCGTCAGCCAGCTCTCACTGTGCTGCCCATTGAAAATAAAATCGCTACACGTCAGAACATGTCTAAAAGTCAGTGTCAGCTCTGGGTTAAGCTTCTTGTTGGTTAGTTTTATGGAGTCTTCCAAGAGACTCGAGTGAAAAGTGAGACTACAACAAAACTGTTCATAATGTTGGATTCCTGCAGCCTTATTCCTTCAGCTGACCGATGAAATCACCCGACTTTCGTATGTGATGTGTACACTTACCGATGTCGGTGCCCAACAGATAAGCCAGATGTTCCGCAAGGGGATATTTTGGTGCTCCAATGTTGCTGCCTATTGGTCTCATGCGTTCCTTGTGGATCTTTGGTAGGCCATGCAACCTGGGTGATACGACAGTGCGCTGACGAAGTGATTTGGCGACTTCGTCATAGACCGCCCATCCCTTAACAGGGTGGAGGTGCTTTGCCGCACTCTCTTGGTAGGATCTGCTGCTATTTTCCAGGTTACTGGATCGTCCAGAAGCTTAGCATTTTCCACTCATAGTTCTTACTTTGGAGGGGAACCACGTCGTTACCTTTATCAGCTGGATGGACAACGATTTCTTGACCTTCACTTAGTGTACGAAGCGGTTTATTTTTGATTTGGAGATTTTGCTTCGTGGTGGAGCCGAGTTGCGTATATTTCGGTAGTTTTCCCGGCGAACTTCCTCTTTAGTACCGCTTAGTACGCTCCCGCAACCCGAACTCTGGACTAGCAAGGATAAATACCGCCAGTATGCACCAGGAGCACTGCATGATTATGTCTGAGCTGTTGTTCTCCGAAATATCGTGGACCTACGACTATTGCTCTGGCGATACAAACGACAGTCTTGGAGGCATCATATGCGCCTCAGATCACGAATATGTTCATGCCTCGTAAGGTGTCAGGCAAATCCAACACCTTCCATGAAAACCCTGACATCATAAGCAAATCTAGTAGTATGTCACATAGCTCCGAACAAATCGTGACATTAAATTAACCAAAGTAATACGAGTAACGAGTGAGCAAATGGAATACCACAGACTAACACAAGAATGCCTAAATGCATGTCATACCTTCCCACCATGAGACAGACGCAGTTCCGAGGGGAGAAACGAGAACAGAAGCCGACATCAGAATCGTGTTAAGCTAGAAGGCCCTACGATAAGGGACAGACTGGACACCCACGTCGCCAGCTAACCACTAGGACCACCCCAGCTGCAAGTTTTAGCGTGAGACTTTTTCACGTCTCTGTTACGTCAGGACTACCCCCCAGCCCATGTTAAAAGCTAGAGCCCTCCAGAAGAACAGTATAGATCTTACGATAACATTAAAGGACCACACCAGCTGCAAGTTTTAGCGTGAGACTTTTTCGCGTCTCTGTTACTTTGCCAACTTTAAAAACATTGCCCCACCACGAAAAGTATAATGTTTCTCATTGGATAGACAGAATTTTTGTAGGCGGAGCTTAAGGTTAACATTGAGACCCTGATTGGTCAGATGAAAACACAGCCAGATAGTTTTTTTTAAACCAACTTTGGTAAATTCTAGTAAGGAGAAGTTAGGTGAGAGTTGCTTCCGAGACGGCGAGGTGAGCGGAGTTGTGCTGCCCGCCGCCCCCTGACCAACACCGACAAGGTAATGAACGAACGCGATGCCGCATAACAGCGCATAAAGCTTCACTCAGAACTGCAGAAGTCTCATCTGTTACACCCCCTTTTTGCGTAATACTAGTGTCGATCGTCAATTAAAGCTCATGGTGTTCACATTTGCCACTTGAAGTAAAAATCTGAAACGCGATGATTTTTCTGTTATATTGTTATTGAGAAGCCACATCAGCCACTGTAATTTACCACAAGTTAGATAAGTAATTAAAGATAATTGAAGGTCACTGTAGACCATTTTGATACTTTTCTCTTTTGTGAAACTTAATTTAAACCTAGATTATAGATGTGATATGGCATAGGTCAGCCTTCGATCCATTGTAGAACTTGGAAACTCATTCTGGGAATATTCGTTCACATTCTTGTTGAACGCAGTTGCTTTTTACCATCCTGTATTAAAACATTTCCTTTTACCAATAGTGCAATTTATAAACAATGTTTTGTGGGTAGAATAAAATTAACTGCTTTTTCGACGTTATTTTACCAGCTAACTAAAAATAGGAAAGCCTTGAACCCCTTCCACTAAATTTAGGTAGTATTAAGATTCTTTTACAGGGAGTGCAGTGGAGCTGACGCTGAAATCATTAAGTATTTGGTTATATCATCGCTAGTCTCACTGAACTCTTCTGAAATCTACATGTCATGTGTGGTCTGACGTCTCCTTACCAGCAACAGGTCCCGGGTTCAAACTAGTCAATTCCCTAAAAAACACGCTCAGAGCGTCGTTGAGCGAGTGTGGTAGGGAGACACGATATAAAACAAACAGACACCACGCAGAATGTTAGAAATGGCGACTCTGCCAAGATGGTAAAATACCATGATTGAAGGTCGACCACATGCCTAATTAGGTCCGAAAAATATCCTGTTAAAAATTTTCGTAATAAAAAAAATGTCTTTGAAAGGCATACATAGTCGAAAGCAGTAGCTGCAGCGATAGATAGTGAGAAAGTATTCAATAAAAGTGAGACATTCTGGCAGAGACAATAGCATAATGAAGTTATGAATTTTAATATTGTTAGAATTAAGTTTTCTCTCCAATGCAAGCGCACAGGTGGCGGATACATCTTTGACAAGTTGGTTCTGACCCAACAAGTAAGTGAATGGTTTGTCAAGTCGTGTGTGCAAAAAGTTTATGAAATGCGTGAGATCGTATGAGCGCATGTTGACTCGAAGTAGGGCGCGTGAATTGCTTTTAAAACAGAAAATAAGGGATTCGGAAAGATTAGCAATGGCAGATCGAGACCTTGACCGAATTGAGGTAGAGACCCAGCATGAAAATGGACAGAGAATAGAGGACAGTACAACAAACGATGCAGTATCGCGAGAAATAGGACATATAAAGCACCATAACGAGGATAATGTACGTCAAGGCATAGAAAACGGAAGTCAGCATACGACAGAGGAGCAGAAAAGTAGAGAGACAGTCGATGAGAATTCTAACTTGCGTCTTGAATACGTAGAACCCATAGTACAAGTAATCAGAGCTCCCTCACCACAGAGTACAAGGAATGCGAGCAGAAACGTGTGACAGTACAGTTCAATGCAATCGGCTGCGAACCAACACTTGGGCGAAAACACAGAGCGTAGGACGTCGGAAGAAAACGCAATAGGACCCACCAATCTGGCAGAATTATTACAACAAATTACGGAAACCATGAGAAGGCAAAATAAAGACATAGCGAACCAAATTCAAATTCAGAATGCAGAAACCACGAGACATATGCGTGAGATTAAAGAACAAAACAAAAAATTCAGTTACACCTAAGTCATATTGAAGACGAGGCAAAAGAATCTCGAGAAGTTATAGGAAACTTAATAACAGGTCACAATCAATTGAGAACAGACATTGACAAGGTACAAGCGGACGTACTAACATTGCGTAATGACATTCAGGACGAGATCAAAACATTACGTAACAACACCCAGGGAGAAGTCAAGAAACTAGAGAAACAGATAAAAGAAATTACTAGACAAGCAGCAGGTACAGCGCGTGAAGTTGTTGAAAACAGTGTGTTACACAAACGTATCCCAAAAGCAGCGCTGAAAAGATATGATAACCGCATAGTCAAAATAGAAGCGCAAACGAAGCGACAATTTCAGAAATTGCGAACAGAGTTTTTGCAAACCATTGAAGAGCGTAGTGAACAGGACCGAACAAGCACAGAGTCTGCAACCACATCCGTATCTGTAACAGCACCGGAAAAACAAGCAATTAACGAAGATATTACGCATTTGCGATTCCAATCACAGGCGGAAAGTAACATACGGGAAAACAGACAGCCTGCACAGCAACAACCACGTTTCGAAATTCTTGATGAACAAACGTCATCACAAACACATGCGGAACCACAAATGTATGTTTCATGACAGTTTGTAGCGTGCAATGAAGCAGCAAGGTTAGCCAGACTAGATACCGAACCAATACCTGACAATGGAAAGCCAGGTTGCGAAGAGTACAGTGCAATGCATTCAGCTACACGTTCACAACCGCAAATTATTGCATACCACTCCAACGATACTACGCAAGGGTAGGCGAAAGTTACAGTGGACAATATCCAATGGATCTACCACAACCGGAAAGAACGACGGGAGAGATGATCAGAAGCAAAAGTGGCGAAGAATCGCGAATTTCATATGGAACTATGACGAAGTACGACAACGATCATTTCCTCACAGTCAGAAAATTTCAACATTTTCGAGAAGGAAACTCATTACATCCACGAACTTTTATTGATCAATTCCGAGTAGGATTACCAGAACACTGGACGCTAGCACACAAATAAGACTTTATATGTGCACACATGTCAGGAACAGTCGCAGAAACCATGCAGAATGTTGCAGCGACATGCCGATCGTACGAAGGTTTCAGAGAGAAGTTTCTCTCACGATATTGGTCCAGCGAAGCACAGAACAGAGTGAAGTACGAATTATTACAGAACCCATATTTTGAAAATTCAGGAGAGAAGAGTCCCGTGAAATTTTTCGAATTAATGGCAAAGAAAAATCAATGCTTAGATGTACCATACAGTGACGGAGAGTTGATTAAATTATGCGCGATGAAGCTACCATTGAAATACCAGCAATCATTAGTAGGTCGCGGCGGCAATGACGTCGAAGCATTTAAAGGTATTCTAAGGGAACTAGAGTTCATATTTTCGGAAGATGCAAGAAAAAGACGAAGCGCACGTGAAAACGAAAGCAAAAAGCAGTGGAATCCACAAGACACTGTACGAAGAAACAATAATTACGAACCATGTGATAACTTAGCACCAAGAAACGACAATAGATTTCAACAAAGAACCGGTTATGGATTTAGAAGAGACTATGGTAATAACTATAATTCACCCAGGAACAGCAACAACTATTACAGAGGAAATAACGACAACCGGAGTGGGTACTGGAGAACCAATAGACCGACAAATTATCAACAAAGACACCACTATCAACAATCTGAACAAGAAAAGAGATACAGAGGTGGAGGTAAGACTACCAAACCCCGATAAACGTTCGAATTGACAGCTAAGCGCCCATGCCAAAGAGAATGACGCACCGACCCAGGACATTGCAGCACCTTGAACAGAGAAGTAAAAGATCTTATCACGAGAAGAGAAGAAGGAAGAAACGAATCCGCAGGGACCAGATGAAAACGAAGACAAGAAAATAACAATATCGAAACGACATTAATTGGGAGAATACTGACGAGGAATATGAATAACCAGAGGCATGCACAACGAATGTAGGAGGAAAGGACGAAGTAATGAGTATTGCAGAGCTATTTGAGACGGAAACCAGGGAAAGTGAATTCAATGAGGATAATGCGCAGTCGACAGAAGTGGAAAATAAGTTACGAGTGCGCACACAACCCAACGTATATAATGAAGGAAGTTATGAAGCGATAATTAGAGCATTTAGATGCGATTATGTGGAAGTAGCGACGAAGAAGGTGGAGATAGACGAGGATGAGGAAAAAATAGAGGATGTTGAAGAAAGCGTAAATGAAGGAAGAAACAGAGAAGAGGAAATAAAAGAGAGAGAAGTAGCAGTCGAAGCTTATCCTACAGAAAGTTCGAATTCACAAGGGAAATTCCTAAAAATGAGAGGTGGCATGAGCCCCCTCTCATATTTCTATCTTACGATTCTCCTCTATAATTGCATGCGGTGGAAAGTTGCTATTCCTTCACGCGCGGACTTCCCACGCAGCGTCTCTCGTCACCCGGGTGGTCCGGTGACAGGCGGGCTCTGCTGATCTGGAAAGCTTTAAGCCGACGGGTGTGAGGAAGTCGAGTGAATGCTTTGCAGACACCGACATTGTCAAGAGGCACGCCCGCAGAGCTTGAAGTAGTGGCTGGGCTAGAGGTTCCGTTACTTCGCAGAAACTTAGCGAAAACACGTTCTGGCGGGCTACCAGCGAGGCGTGGGAATGACTTGTGTACCCAGGCAGCTGTGGCGGGAAAATTCCCGCACTTTCTGCAAAATAGTAACTGTGATTGGCTTGCTCAGGGCATAGCTCCGTGACGTAGCAAGATCGGCGCAGAAATTGGCGCCAAGAATCTCCATTGGTGGAATGGTAGCGTTCCGGCAATGGAGTGGAATTTCCGCCGGTTTTCGAGTTGCTGATTGGAACGTTTAACCACGGCCACTGTCGTGGGGGCGGGAATGTTCTGTGTTCGGTTTTTGTACGGGTGCTCTTGTGGGAGTCGTCTCTCGCCTTTCGGTCGAGGACGTCGAAGCAACCAGCCAACGGCTCCGGTACGGCAGATCGTGTTCTGGGAGTCAAGAAGTCGGTTTGGTAATGTATGTCCGCAGCACCGGCAGATAGGGATTTTCCTACGTGACAATCAGAGCTCAGCAGAGTGCGCCTGTTCGTCTTTTTTTTCCTAACTTTGTTCTGTCTTGGGTAGCAGCAATTAATGGTGGGTTGGCTATGTGTTTTCTCTAAGAATTGAGTTGCTAGGAATTGGCTGCACATACCACTTCGTCATAATCCTCACAATCTAGTTTAGGGACAACTTCAATTTCACAGCGTTTGTTTAAGTATCCAATTAGAGCCAATTTGATATATTGTTAATGTTTCATGTGTTGTTGTTTATTATTTTGTGTTTAGTCTTAATAAATCATATTGTTATTTTGGACAGAACTTTCATTCTGTTAATAGATAGAGCAACCCCATCATTCCTCACTATGTTAATGAAACCTTCGTTTAATTAACTTATTTAACAAATTAAATTATTGCAGGTGCCAAACTCTCTTCTACTCCACTGGCAGGGTTGATTAGAGTCAGTTCGCGTATTTTTTTTATCCTTGTGCAACAGGAAAAGTTGGAGTTAGAAAAGGGGGGGCTTAGAGCATCATGTACATATGTAAATTCTCTAAGAATTGAGTGTTAAAAACACTGCTAGCCCCGGCACCTCGCATAATATGGCGACCCTTGGCCTCGGATCTTCCCTGTGAATCTCTGATAAGCAAACAGGATTCTTAGTAGGAACATTCAATTTTTTTTCTCTCTTTTTTTTATTGATTAATACCCAAGTTTTTTTTCCGGTAGTTCCGCGTTTAGTTTTAAGTAGCGGCGCATGATTACAGTTTTTGTTTTCAGTGTATATATTTTTTTTTTGTTTTGTTTTTTTTTGTTCATTGTTTTTTTGTGTTTCGTTGGTGTGGTGTCCGTACCACATCGCACTTTGTCGGATTTGTGTGCAGTTTCTGTACCACTTCAAATTGTGCTTGTAATTACAGCGTTGGAACAGCGTTGTTGAAATTTTGTGTCTATGTGTAAAAATATATGGAGTAGATTAATTTTATTGTGCATTTTAGATAAATTTGTTTTTCATGAATGATAACGAGAAGTAAGGCACGACTATTATCGAGCGAAGCTAAAACAAAAGAGGATAGCATAATGGATAAGGGGAAGTTTAACGGGAATAGGTTCGGAGATGAGATGGGCACATTTTTAGCAGGACAGGACGCCAGGGTCTTTGATGAGGAAGGTGATTTGGACGCGATCTCAGAGCAGCGTTGCGGCCGTGATTATGATAGTGAAGTAGAGGATGAAACAGAGACAGTCACACAGGTCGAGACGGTAGCAGAAGTTTATAATCAAACGAACGAGAGCAGACAGGGGCCAGCTCGGCCACGTCAGAGCTCTAGCGCCCAGGTGTCCAGAGTTACATCACCCATGGGTGACGAGGATCAAAATGATGACATTAACCCAATACTGAGCTTCCTACGATCAATGAAAGAAGAAGCTGACGAACAACGTAAGAGGGAGAAGGAAGAAGCTGACGAACAGCGTAAGAGGGAGAAGGAAGAAGAGGAGAAACAACGTAAGAAGGAGAAGGAAGAAGAGGAGAAACAACGTAAGAAGGAGAAGGAAGAAGCTGACGAACAGCGTAAGAAGGACACTGAGGCAATAATTTCGCATATAGGGGAAATTCGTGGGGAATTACTAACAATAAAGAAAGAATGTGGAGAGGTAAAACAAATGTCAATGGCTGCACAAAAAGTAGCAGGCCTGGCTAAAACGGCAGCAATAGGGGCAATGAAAGTCGCGGAAGCAACTTCTAAACTCGCAGGGCGCTTGCGACGTACAACACAATCCCACTCAAAATCCCTAGCGTTCTTAAAAATTCAGGGTAATATCGCGGTTGCGAACAACACGAAACGAATGGAAGAAGTAGAGAGTCGGATAGCAAAACTAGAGCAAAACGGGCACACGAGCACTGCGCGTTCGGATACCAATGATGGAGTACACAGAATTGTGTCTCCGAGGAAAAGCCCGCCGTGCTCTAGCCCAATGACCGAGTGCGGAACTAACAATGCACACGCAGAAACAGCGAGTAATAGCTCCAATAATTGTAGCCCACTTGTGAATTCTGAGTGCCACTTCCACTGTGATACAGAGGTAGCACATCACAGTTATCACCAAGATAGAACAGGACACTCAGCAGACGTGCAAGTATCGGAAACGAGTGACAACACCAGTGCGAGGATCAGACAGGATTTTGATCAGAATCATTTCCTGTCGATACTAAAATTCCAGAAGTTCAAAGAAAATGGAGGGTCGATGCATCCGAAGAGCTGGGTGATGCAGTTTACAAATTCATTACCGGCATCATGGCCAACCCAGGCAAAATTAGAATTCATGTGTGGACACATCGAAGGCCAAGCCGCGGAAAAGATGCGGGGTGTAGCAGTGACGTGTCGGACTTATCAGGAATTTGTTGGTGCATTCCTGCGGACCTACTGGTCAAAGGAAACGCAGGACAGGATTAAAGATGAAATAATATTTTGTCCTGAACTGGAAGTGTCCGGGTATAGGAGCGCAACCAAATTTCTTGATGAGTTACTCAAGAAGAATCAATTTTTAGATAGTCCATACAGCAACGGAGAAATCATTAAATTTTGCTTTTCCAAATTGCCAGTTAGGTACCAACAGACACTTGTCGGCAAGTGTGGATCTGACATAGAAGCATTCAAGAGTCTATTGCGCGAACTCGAAGTAGTCTTTGATAAACAAGACGCAAAGGACAGGAAGAAGGGGCAAAGTAACAAATACCACGGGCCAGGAAGGGAAGACGACAACAGATCGCATAATCGCACTGGTCAGTTAGGAAACCAGGGTTACGGAAGTCAAGGTTACGCTATTCAAGGTTATGGAAACCAAAGACACGGAAACCAGAACGTCAGGGAGCAGGGTCAATCTAGACAAGGAATCTGGGATAGGAGGAATAACGAACGGCAAAGCGACCGTAATTGGAGAGAGCGAAACCAAGGACAACAGTGGAACCAGGAGATTGAAACTAGACCCGCAAATCCTAATGCACGTCAGAGGAGGGGGAGCTTAACAAGGGATTGACGCCAGACTAGTGCGAACACAGGCCGCCGGAATTTCGCACGTAATCTCGGACCTGGCCAACTACGGATGATACATTACGAAGATTTATCAGAAATCCTGCTCGAGGAACATAAAGCAACTCCTCGACAAGATCGGCAGCCTCTTATCACAGTAGCAATAGCTGAAAAGAGTATGAATGCGATAATAGATAGTGGAAGCTACATAACAGCAATATCTGAGGCAGCATACAAGATGTGCTCTCAGGAGATGGACTGGCCTGTCCTATCGGTTAAGAAAACCAAAATAAAAGGGGCATTAGCGGGAAAATGTACGGAGGTCACCCAACAAACAAGACTGGAATTCTCCTGCCAAGGACACAAAATAGAGTCTAACTTCTGGATTGTGCCAAATCTGGCGATCGACATGATAATAGGAACGGACTTCCTAAATGAACATGAAGCGATAGTTGATCTAGGACGAGGTGAAGTGGTTTTGAGGAAAGGGAATCCCGTCCACATTAAATTCGACGATCAGCTGATCCCAGCTCAACTACCGTCTAACTGTGTACGGATAAACTATGCGTGTCTGAAAGACAGAAAGGAAGAACAGGTCGACGTTGCGGGTAGGGGAGCGGACACAGATGAGAATGAAGTCAGAATAATGGGGGAAATAAAGGAGAAAATAGGAGAAAAAGTGAAAGCAATAAAGAATATAAGGTGCGACCACCGCAAAGAACTTCATAAATTACTAGTAGAACATGCGGAGGTCTTCATTCCCAAGACAGGATCAATAAAGAACTTCCAATATGAATTTCGTGTACGTCCGCACAATCAGTTTCGTGTGCCACCCTATCCAATCCCCTTGGCATATCGACAGAAAGTAGCAGCCGAAATTACGCGAATGTTGAGTGAAGGAATAATAGAACCTACGGCTTCAGCCTATAATAACCCGTTAAGAGTAGTCGAGAAGGCAGATGGTAGTATTCGTTTAGTCTTGGACTCGCGACAAATTAATACCATAATAGAACCCGAAACAGACAGACCGGAACGATTAGAGGAACTCTTACAAAACTTCCATGGAATATCAATCTTCTCATCAGTTGATCTAAAATCGAGTTTCTGGCAGATCGAGCTCCATCCAAATTGCAGACAGTACACAGCCTTTTTAGCATTTGGAAGATGTTACCGGTTTCGTCGTCTACCATTTGGTTTGAACGTTTCATCTGCCGCATTCATTCGGGGGCTGGACGGCATACTAAGCGATAATTTGAAACGTCATGTCACCAGCTATGTGGACGATTTGCTGATCGCGGAGAAATCTTGGGGAGAGCACAATGCGGTCCTCGGTGAACTCCTTGCGACATTCAAGGAATACGGAGTGACTATCAATATCGAAAAATCGAATTTTGGGACGTCCTCTGTCAAATTTCTGGGACATATCATCACGGGTGAGGGCATTGCGCCAAATCCCGAAAAGATCGAAGCGATTGAAAAGTTTCCCATTCCTACGACAAAGAAGCAGTTAAGGGGGTTCTTGGGGATCATAAATTTTTACAACCGCTTTATACATGTCAAAACTCAGAGCAGTCCTAGGTTGCATCAACTTACAGGAAAGAAGATTCCTTGGGAATGGGATGAGGCGGCCGAATCCGAATGGAAAGCATTAAAATTCGCATTATTACAAGCACCCATCCTATCACACCCTAACTTAGCAGAAGAGCTTTGCATAGTAACGGACAGTTCATACTCAGGTCTGGGTGTCATGGTGTTCCAAGACTATGTACATGAAGGAAACAGGGTGTGGAAGACAATTGCGTTTGGTAGCAGAGTACTAGCCAAGAGTGAGAGGAATTACTCAGTAACCGAGTTAGAGGCGCTGGCTATTGTATGGGCGTTTGAAAAATTCAGATACCTTCTGTTTGGTCGCAAGACGAGGGTCTACACAGACCACAAGGCACTCGAGTTCTTGATGACTGCAAAGCTTAATCACAGGCGGCTCATTAGGTGGGCATCATATCTGCAGCAGTACAACTTTTCGATAGAATATATCCCCGGCAGTCAGAACATTATTGCAGACGCCTTATCACGGTCACCGATCGGATTTGAGCACAACATGGAAGAAGATCTGGAGGAAAATCACTACTGCCTTTTCTATATGCAGAAAGTAGCCTTTGAAAATTTTATTACCTGTAGTATGCATGACATCAAGAAGGAGCAAGACAAGGACCCTGCCCTAGTGTTATTGAAACAGAAATGGATAGACAGAAGACACGCCACCATCAGGCAGTTCTACCTCTTGCGGAAAGGCATAATTTTCCACCGAAATTATGCCAATGACACTGAATGGGGGGTATGCATCCCTGAACACCTAATAAACAAGGTTATATGGCATACTCACCTCAGCTATGGACACTTCGGACCACGCAAGTGCAATCTCAAGCTAAGGACCATGTGTTACTTTCGAAACATGGAGCGTCGAATTCGGAGGGTACTGTCGGTGTGTAAAGACTGCCAAAAGGCTAAGCACACCACTGTGAGCATGCAGGCACCATTATACCCAATCGTACCGACCAAATTAAGACAATTAGCAGCAACAGATTTGATGGGACCTTTGCCAAGAACAAGAAGAGGATATACTTACGTATTAGTGTTTGTTGAACTAACGTCCAAATACGTTACCTTTACGCCACTGAAGAGGGCGACAGGACGAACTGTATCTCGAGCCCTAATCCGGGATTTCCTACAACAGGTTGGTCATGTGAGTAAAATTATTTCTGATAACGGGCCACAGTTTAAGTCAAAAACTTGGAAGGAGACGTTGCGTCGGTGTAAAATTGATCCCATTTTTATATCTTCGCACCATCCGAGCTCGAATGCTGCAGAACGGGTTATTAAAGAACTCGGAAACTTGTGCCGGTTGTACTGTAACAAACAGCACACGACATGGGACGTTTTCCTTAAAGACTTCCAGGAGGTGATCAATGAGGCACCCCATGGGATAACAAAATTGGCACCCATTACAGTACTGAAAAACCGGATTCCTAAGGACTTGATAACCGATGTCGTAAACTTCCCACCAAGTGCGCGAACGCAGCACCAAGCCATAGTGGATTTGGCTCTCAAGAGGATACGTGCTGCAGCAGAGGTCAGGAAGAGACGTGCCGACAGGGGAGCTCGTCTACGACACTTCCACATTGGACAAAAGGTGCTCGTTAAGTCTTTCCGACTTTCGAACAAACAAAAAATGAAATGCCAAAAATTCTATTCTATTTACAACGGGCCGTACCGTATAAGGAGAGCAGCTCACCACAATGCTTATGAATTAGAGACGCTGAAAGGAAAGAAGTCCATAGGACTCCACCACATCTCTCACATAAAGGAGTTCGTGGAATAGAGTAGTGTAAGTGGTGTACGTAGTAGAATGGGCAAATACGTGAACCTTGCTATAGTAGTAGTGTAAGTGGTGTACAGAGTAGAATAGGCAAAGATATGAACCTTTCTTCGGGGAACAATAATCGTTGCATTAATAGATTAAGATTGTTAAAGTATTAACACGCTGCGTTTTCTCGCATAAGAATTTACTGCTGCTAATTTTTTTTCTGTTTATGTTCGCAAGCTCCACTGTCAATGCGATAAGAGGCACTACCTTTCCATGAGCAATGTTTTTGTCCTTTCCAATCTGGTGTCCATGTTAAGGGATAGTGATGAGTGACGAGATGTCGCACAAACGGGCGCATACAAGAACGTGCTCTTAGAAGCGTTCTGAGAAGTCGTGATACGCTCCATAGCGGCCACAGCCAGTTCGTGAGACGTTCATACCAATGCTTGCAGGCACGCGTCAGTGCACTGCAAGATTGTGGTATATTGCGAGATTTCGAGGATGAATATTGGCAGTATAGTTTTTGCAGAGCTGCGCCAGCATCGTTGTCTTGCAAGTCGGGGTGAACCTGTGAGCGTTTGACTCCAATGGTGCCCTAGGGCCTAGACGGTAGAAATGCGGGCATAAAGCCTACCATGCCAATGTGCTGGTTGGGGATTTAGCATGCTGCTTGCGACTGTCACAGATGAATAACCAGTGACTCATACTAGGATATTCGTGACATACTGTGTAGCTGGCGTGTGATGGGCGACTGAATCCTCAACAGGAACCAGACTTGGCTGGGTCAAATTACATTGCCTCTGGAAAAGTGCGCTTTCATTGCTAAGACTGCATCACATACAAAATTAAGTTCAACTATAAATTTATTGTCTTGTATAGCCATGGCTAACCCAGTCTCTGGAGTTTCAGTGAGGCGTAGTGAGAACTCGGAGGCCGTGTCGTACGGCGCGCACATCACTGTCGTCAATAGCGGCGAGCAGCGAGATATCTCAGCGTAACAGGAATTATGTAAGAGTAGTGTATAAGGTAAACAAAAAAAAAAAATAAATAAATAAATAAATAAATAAATAAATAAATAAAAGGGAAAGTAAGTTATACTAGGATAAGTTAAACTGTAGGATTTAACAATAACTAGATTAATATTGTGGGGGTTTTCTACCACAAGTGTGGCGCGCGCCTGTTGGGATGCTATTTTTCAGGTCATCAAATCACAGACCCGAGATGGAGGGACGACCGGCGAGCGAAAGTAGTATAGTTGCATGTTCTTTATAGCACAGTAAAACTTAGACCTGAATAACAACATAATTTAATTAAAAGACATAGAATGTAGATCGTTGGCAAATGGTAGTTAATTCTTGAGCATGTCTACTGTCGATCTATATAATTAATAGTAATATTAGTGTGGGCCCGCACATTTAGTTGTTCATCCATTACATAGCATCAGTTATCACACACCATGTACAATACTGAGATCGGTCTCTACACAAATATCAAGATAAATTATTTCCATTTTTTGTTATGATAGCTACAGATAAATAACTATAAAATTAAAATTACAGTGTCTGAAATGACAGACCATCAATGTATCGGTATGTAAATTTATTATAACATAGAAGGTCATGGGGAAAAGTTAGGCATATGATTTTTGTAAGAATTGTGCAGAGGACTGGGATAGTGGCAACGCAGAGGCCAGCCGGAGGTCATCGGCTACCTGCAGGAGGAGAGCGTCGACGCGCTACCTGACGTGAGGGGCGCGAGGGCGTCCGGTCCTACAAGCTGACAGTCACCGGGCCGTGTACCTGAGGGATTAGGGAGGATCCTCGCCGGGCCACAAGCGAAAGTGAGGCTGGCCGTTGACACTGACACGCGACCCACACGAGGCAGCCGTTTGGAGGGATTCCCTGCGGCAGACCACGTAGTCGTGAGTACACGAAGAAGATCACATATGGTGTCATAACTGGCGTCTCATGTGCCTCAGGTCAGAAAGGGACGCTATATACTCACCTGTTTGGGTTTTTACAACTCACTAGCATTGGCCGATCTGCTTACACAAAGCAGTATCGTGCCACACTAACAAATGTATGGTCTCATTTCTAACTTCTCCTCTCTATTAGAGAGCAGTTTTTAGCAATCGTCGCTCCTAGTTCGATCCTGTATGGATGACCTCACACACTTGTGGAGTCACTCCACGTGCCATCATCCCTCGTCGAACTGCAATATTGGGAAACGTAAAGTACTGCCCAGCGAGAGAAGAGACCTAGACTAGTGATGTATCCCAACAAGTAGACATCAGAGACAATTAATCGACGTGAGGAGGGCCTATCACTGTGTCTTCCTACCGTACTGCCGTGATCATATGCGTGGGTCTGACTACAATCTCAACAGCGTACTGCAGACGCTCCAGCACTCCCTATTGCTGTTGCAACAACGTAGCAACAACACCCGACGTTTAGCCCTATGTGATGTCAGTACTGTGGCCCCATCCCAAAAGCCGCCCTCCAATGCTCAAGACATGGAACCACGTGCATCAATGCATGTGACTCAACATACCAACCCCCTCAGAGAAACTAATGAATTTGTGAAGTGCTTCGAACATTTCTAACAATGTGATTTAGTGCCACATCCTCAGCACGGTCGTGAACAGTGTGCAATGTGCACGCACAACTTAATGTCCCATGAACCTTGTTTTTTTTAATTTCTTTCTTTAGTGTTGTTTTTGTAATGTATGTGATACCTTGTATGTGTTTGTTTTACACTGTAATTCTCATTACAAATTACTGTATTGTTCTCCACACCATTTTTTTTATCTTGTATTTATTGTTGAGTGTATGGAAACAGTGTGCCTGAAGTCCCCATAAACTGAAGCAGATACCACCTCTGTCATTGTGAATGGACCATCAGTTCAGGGAACATTTTGTAAAGGTTATTCTTGCTGCAGGGAGACAGAATGAATCGGAGGTCGTAATTAGATTCTGAAAGCTCACAAAGAGATTGTTAACTTAAATAGTATCATGTGTGAGTGAGTTCAGGTTAGTTTAATGATTAAAATTGTTGTAACATCTTGGGCATTTAATTGCGGAGCACTCCAACTCTGATTGTAAAGAATAAATTGCTCCATATTTGGCTCACATGCCCGGGCCATATTTAGAGAGTGAATGTCTGTGTGAATCGGTGTTTGGAAGGGGCTCCCTGGGTATGGATGTGTGATGTGAGTGTTAGTGTTCCATATTAAGAAGGTGAAGTTGGCTACATCATAAATAATCCTCCCTCTATGAGCTGCATTTTTCAGTTGCAGTTATTTTCTTTATAGAGTGCGGCATGTGCAGCCAGTTTGCGAGATTGTTCTTGGGCGATTGACTCACTACCTTGCTCCTAAGTGAGCCAACCGCTCACCAATTACAATCTAAAATGGCGTAGGGGCTATGAGAGGTGGCATGAGCCCCCTCTCATATTTCTATCTTACGATTCTCCTCTATAATTGCATGCGGTGGAAAGTTGTTATTCCTTCACGCGCGGACTTCCCACGCAGCGTCTCTCGTCACCCGGGTGGTCCGGTGACAGGCGGGCTCTGCTGATCTGGAAAGCTTTAAGCCGACGGGTGTGAGGAAGTCGAGTGAATGCTTTGCAGACACCGACATTGTCAAGAGGCACGCCCGCAGAGCTTGAAGTAGTGGCTGGGCTAGAGGTTCCGTTACTTCGCAGAAACTTAGCGAAAACACGTTCTGGCGGGCTACCAGCGAGGCGTGGGAATGACTTGTGTACCCAGGCAGCTGTGGCGGGAAAATTCCCGCACTTTCTGCAAAATAGTAACTGTGATTGGCTTGCTCAGGGCATAGCTCCGTGACGTAGCAAGATCGGCGCAGAAATTGGCGCCAAGAATCTCCATTGGTGGAATGGTAGCGTTCCGGCAATGGAGTGGAATTTCCGCCGGTTTTCGAGTTGCTGATTGGAACGTTTAACCACGGCCACTGTCGTGGGGGCGGGAATGTTCTGTGTTCGGTTTTTGTACGGGTGCTCTTGTGGGAGTCGTCTCTCGCCTTTCGGTCGAGGACGTCGAAGCAACCAGCCAACGGCTCCGGTACGGCAGATCGTGTTCTGGGAGTCAAGAAGTCGGTTTGGTAATGTATGTCCGCAGCACCGGCAGATAGGGATTTTCCTAGGTGACAATCAGAGCTCAGCAGAGTGCGCCTGTTCGTCTTTTTTTTCCTAACTTTGTTCTGTCTTGGGTAGCAGCAATTAATGGTGGGTTGGCTATGTGTTTTCTCTAAGAATTGAGTTGCTAGGAATTGGCTGCACATACCACTTCGTCATAATCCTCACAATCTAGTTTAGGGACAACTTCAATTTCACAGCGTTTGTTTAAGTATCCAATTAGAGCCAATTTGATATATTGTTAATGTTTCATGTGTTGTTGTTTATTATTTTGTGTTTAGTCTTAATAAATCATATTGTTATTTTGGACAGAACTTTCATTCTGTTAATAGATAGAGCAACCCCATCATTCCTCACTATGTTAATGAAACCTTCGTTTAATTAACTTATTTAACAAATTAAATTATTGCAGGTGCCAAACTCTCTTCTACTCCACTGGCAGGGTTGATTAGAGTCAGTTCGCGTATTTTTTTTATCCTTGTGCAACAGGAAAAGTTGGAGTTAGAAAAGGGGGGGCTTAGAGCATCATGTACATATGTAAATTCTCTAAGAATTGAGTGTTAAAAACACTGCTAGCCCCGGCACCTCGCAAAAAGACTCATGTATGATTCAGTGGAGGATTCGTTGATGCAAGAAGAAGATGAACGTAACCAACCCTTTCAAATTCAACCAATTGTGAAGGCCATGGTAAAGCATAGCCAATCAATATTGTAATTGATAGCGGAAGTGAACTGACTGGGATCTCAGAAGATTTATTCGTGCAGTGTAATGCCAACGAGGAATTGCCAGTTCTGAAAACACGTAAGATTAAAATAAGAGGTCCTATTAGAAACAATCCTGCAGAAGTTACGAGACAAACAAGGTTAACTCTTTCGTATCAAGGTCAAAAGATCGAAGCCAACTTCATGATTATACCTAAACTAACTATAGACTTGATTATAGGTGCAGATTTTTTAAATGAGAGACGAGCGATAATAGATATAGGGCAAGGTAGCGTAACATTTGGGAATGTCACACTTCTCTTTGAGCAAAAGCTAAAATTAGAAGAAATAGCAGTTATAAACAAACAATTAAGAATGACGTGAGATAAAGATTATGAAGATTTAGAATGGTATGCACTAAAGGGGGAATCGCCTCAACTCATTTTAGAAGTCCATATAGAAATCGACAAAAAATTGCAAGAAGTTCAAGGTATTTCAGAACACAGTAAAAGAGAATTAGAGGGTATTTTACAAGATAAAGCAGAGGTATTTTTACCTAAGACTGGCAGTATTAAACACTTTCAGTACAAGTTTGAAGATTAATTTTACTACTGGTAAATAATCAGCACAATATTTCAAGATTATGTTGCAGATAAGATCGTCAGGAGAAAGAAGAATGAAGAGAGAGGAAGGTGGGAAAAATAAAGTAGTTTCAATAAAAACAAAAACAAAAATAACACCAATAGTACCATAGATTAAGGTGAAGGGATAAAGTGTAGATAGTCTAACAGCATGAAATACTAAAATGCTATACACCACGACACTACATAAAAATAAAAAACGAATTTGAGGATTCTTCTAGACGTTAAGACTCAAAATATCTTAGAATTGTAACATGGAAAGGGCACCGAAATTTGTAAAGCTTTTAAGAAGGTGTAAAACGATGTAGGTACTAGACATATGTTAGATGATTATAAGTAAAACTTTTTGTAAGAACCATTGTAAAATACTCCAGCAAAAAAACAGATGCAATGACCCACAAGTTGCAACCAGTATCAAGGAAGGAAAGGACGTAATTAGCAAGACACGATTCCTACAAGGCAGAAGTGTCGACAGAAGGGAAAGGACAGTGAGACCAACAAAGGGCGCTTGTAAATCTAATGCTGAAGTGATCGGAGCCGGGACTGACAAGCAAACGCCGGACTTTCACCGCTCGTAAACCCCAGGACGCCCCCACTCAGTGGAGCGAGCAAAAAACGGCCCGACAAGAAGACGGCTTGGGCAAGCCACCACTGACAAAAAAAAAAATATGTGTAAAAGTCACACTACTGCTATTAAACAGCACGCTGATGCACGAAACTGAAGAAAACGTCCACAAAGTAAAAATGACACGCCCAAACAATTTATCAAACTGTTACTAAGAGGAGAACTTCAAAGCGACTAGTTATCAATAAATATTTCCATATCCTGCCCAGAGAAGAACCAAGAAACAAGTAAGAAGCAGAGAAAACGCAGGAAGAACAGAAGTTCAAATTTCGCAAGATTGAGACCAAGAAAGAAGATGGTTGAAGAATAGACGACATACCTCCCAAAATCCCTATCCTATTGTAAACTAGTCTGCGAAGTATTACAATGAAAAACTACCGCTTTCAGCCACACATAACAATGACTTTCACGCATACAAAAGCCAGTAAACCACGCGATTCTGCACTCAGCTCCATTCCATTATGGGACCTCCACAACGGCAACACACACTTACAAAGCCAACAAGGAATGACGAACGAAGCTGTACATCAAATACTTGCCCACATCCATCTCACTCAAGTCCATCACCTTCGTGCAAAAATCATTCGCCAACCTCATGCTTAAAAATTCATAGGATTGTGTGAATGTGTGAAATCAGATTATGTGATGTAGGAATTGTGCAAAAGAAACGTGTGAAAAACTAAATAAGTTAAGCACACCAGACAGCTAATAAACTACAAAATAACAGTCATTGACTATGGACTTAAGTAAAAAATAGACTATCGATAAAAATAAGTCATTAGTTCTGAAATGGACAGTATATAAAGAACAAAAGTAAGGCATAATAAACACTAAAACTATATGCCACTTATTTTCTCCTCATAAAAATAAAAGAATATCTATATTTTACTTATTTTCTCCTTATAAAAACAAAGAATAAAAAATTATCTTGTTGGATGTTTTCCCTTTTTTTAACATTTGTACCATTTGTTAGGATAATATCTCAATACTTCTGTATGTATATTTCTTTGTCAAAGCAATTCTTGGAAATAATTCTTATTTGTTAGTGTAACAATGTTGGAAAGAGTGTCTAGAAACAAAAACATTTTACTTGTACATGATATTTAGAAAATGTGTTTGGAATAGATTTTTACTTAATTACTACATTTATAAAAACAAATCTTCTAAGAAAATCGATGTAAAAGACTCCTCACTTTCGATAACAAACCTCTTAAAAAACAAACTTCACACTTAAATAAAGAAAGAAAATAATTATAAATTAATAATAGCATAAAAATATTCTTCTCTTGTCATTTTTGAGAATAATGTGGAAGAATATAAAAATATAAATTAGTAATATAAACTAGCATAGAACCAGAATAACGTGGCTGAACAGTAGGCAACAAAATTTAGGTAAAGGAATAATTTTTGACTGACTTAGACAACGATTCAATCATTGCCTAAATTCAGTGCAAAAATTAAGTTCGAAGCATGGTGATATGTATGGTGTCAGGCAAATCCAGCACCTTCTATGAAATCCCTGACATCATAAGCAAATCCAGTAGTATGTCACATAGCTCCGAACAAATCGTGACATTAAATTAACCAAAGTAATACGAGTAACGAGTGAGCAAATGGAATACCACAGACTAACACAAGAATGCCTAAATGCATGTCATACCTTCCCACCGTGAGACAGACGCAGTTCAGAGGGGAGAAACGAGATCAGAAGCCGACATCAGAATCGTGTTAAGCTAGAAGGCCCTATGATAGGGGACGGACTGGACACCCACATCGCCAGCTAACCACTAGGACCACCCCAGCTGCAAGTTTTAGCGTGAGACTTTTTCGCGTCTCTGTTACGTCAGGACTACCCCCCAGCCCATGTTAAAAGCTAGAACCCTCCAGAAGAACAGTATAGATCTTACGATAACACAAAAAGGGCCACCCTCCGGCGGCAAGTTTTAGCATGAGACTTTTTCACGTCTCTGTTACGTTAGGACCACCTGGGGGGGTTAAAAGATAGAGCCCTCCAGAAGAACAGTATAGATCTTACGATAACATTAAAGGACCACACCAGCTGCAAGTTTTAGCGTGAGACTTTTTCTCGTCTCTGTTACGTTGCCAACTTTAAAAACATTGCCCCACCACGAAAAGTATAACGTTTCTCATTGGATAGACAGAATTTTTGTAGGCAGAGCTTAAGGTTAACATTGAGACCCTGATTGATCAGATGAAAACACAGCCAGATAGTTTTTTTTTAAACCAACTTTGGTAAATTCTAGTAAGGAGAAGTTAGGTGAGAGTTGCTTCCGAGACGGTTGCATAAAGCTTCACTCAGAACTGCAGAAGTCTCATCTGTTACACCCCCTTTTTGCGTAATACTAGTGTCGATCGTCAATTAAAGCTCATGGTGTTCACATTTGCCACTTGAAGTAAAAATCTGAAACGCGATGATTTTTCTGTTATATAGTTATTGAGAAGCCACATCAGCCACTGTAATTTACAAGGCTTGGTGATCTAGACAGAAGCTGGGCATTGCACAAGATAAGCCATACAATTGTTGAGGAACTGAGGCTGTGAAAGAATGGGTGAAGGAAATCAATGCCTTCGCAATTCCGATGGTTTGTATACGACTGTTATTTTTGCAGGTCATACCGCAAAAAAGTAAGAAGAATGTAATACGTCCAAACATTCCTTCGTCTTTCGATCAGTTACACACAGTGAATCCCTCCATGTTCCAATTCCACCTACCGTTATTGAACTACTTCATGAGAAACTTAAGGAGGAACTGTTTACGGGCATAAAGATCAGAAAACTAATGAAAGACGATTTGGAAGTACAGTGAATCCAGCGGTGAAAAATGGGTTTAGGGTTCGTTTAAAGAAATAATGTACTACATTCTGTGCAACAACAAACATCCAAATTACAAAATCACTGTTAGAACGGTGTTGCAGAGTTTCATGAAATTACTATGTAACATGAATGTGAAGCTTAATTTAGTACATTTTTCCCTGTGAACCTCGACGCTGTCCATGAAGAACAAGGACAACGATTCCACCAGGACACCATGGAAATGGAAGAGATGTACCAGGGAAGGTGGAATGCAAACATGGTGGCCAACTACTGCAAAGGCGGGGCGGCACAGGTGGAGGGAGGCAACAGTAGAAATTCCACCCCACGTCAAAAAGAAACTTATGATTCCATTTAAAACTTTAGACGTAATTCATACAAAAATCTGAAGGGGTAGCGAAAAAATAAAATTGGAAATCAGAGTGAAAATTATTTTAAATATCAGCTTATAGGTCTAAAATGTAGTATAGTGTGTTATCAAGCGCTGAGATTTAAACATTTCACTTGCTTCACGTGGAATTGTACCGTCACTTGGAAAAACTGTGTCAAAAGTATGTTCTGTGAACAAAGTGTAAGAGCGAGAACGAAAGAGGATGCGTTTACTTTTGTTCTGGAAGCGAAAAGCTATGGACCTTCTTTGTTGTAGAGGTGAAGGTATGAACGTGCTTTTTCACAACATATATATTAAGCGTAATTCTACGTTCTTTCATTTCGTCTCCCTCCATGTAAAATAATTAAAAAAACAATAATATAAGAATCCGGCAGGGAGATTCTTTTTGCCACTTGCTTTTCAGTTGTCGTAATGGTACACTGGCAGCCACCATTGAATTAAACTTGACAACATTAATTATTTACGGGATTTATCCGACAATATAAGCGTAGGAAACAGTTTCAGTCAGTTTTGACTAGTATTTGAATGTCATAACATAGAAGACAGACTCAATACAAGTTAGAACAAATTTCGAAGCTCTAGCCTGTGTCAGTGATAATATCAGACAACAGCTTTTATTAAAAAGGTGAAATTAATTTCTGTTGAAATACTTGAAAGTATTTCACCGATAAAATAAGGTCAGAACTTGTCAATATTATTATGATCGTTGCTGCGTGGTGGTTGTATCGCCTTTCTTCATAGCATTGTTTCGTATCGGGCAATATTGATATGAATTTTTAACAAGCTACGTGTATGATATATGCTGGGAGCGTATTTTCATTGGGAAGCGAACTTCCGCAAAGAACTAATTTAACATGTTTTTGCCTAAGTAGCGCATTTAATTGCCATCGGCGTGTACAAATAACCGTTAATGCGAACGTACGAAAATCCATCCTGAAGACTGTGGACACATTTAATTCAAGGAGAGAAGGACGATACAGAATGACGTATAATAATACAAATGCCACATAGTAACACACGTGTAATTGGAGACTGCCTGGACACTAATAGGCGAGGAGCCCGTTACTTAATTGTTGTGGTCGTTTTCGTTCGCAATACGGGAGGAGGTTAACATCTGACCTTAAGAATATTTTTCCAGCAAGATTCGAATCGGTGGCTATAGTTGCAGCAGCACACAGATAGTGAGGCATCGATAGCGTGAACATTCTATCATTGTTGTTGTAGCGGCTGAGGTAAAAAGGCATATTTCTCACAAAATAAAAGATGAGAGAAATTGCAATCCATACCAATGATAAAAAATGTATGTATGTATGTGTACATGTATATATGTTCCGCATCTCCAGCTAAACCAGCCCAAAGATTTCAGCCAAACTAGTTAAGTAAATCCACGTATCCCTGAAACCGGTGGCGGTGAGGTTGGAAAAGCAACGTAGCCGGCAATGGGAGAATACCCATACTTTAGTCATCCAGTATTTGAGAATCAGAGCATTTACAGACTTGAAACAAACATTACACATGATTTAAACGCTTCATGAAACTTCTTCTCGCTGACAACACCGACAAAATGACAGGAGGAAAGTTCATCACTTCCTATATTTTCGCTGTTCATGCACCAAAACTGCCACATGAAGCATTACGCTTTACTTTATTACTTCTTTACTACTAACTGCATTCGTGATATATTTTGCAGAAATATTCACATATAACACTGAATGTACCGGAAAAATTGTGTCATAGTAGCAGATATGACGTCAAACACTGAGATGCGAGAAAAAATTTCCGCATCGGGCGTGATGTTTTTATCTATTACTTCTTTACTACTGACTCTGTTCGTAATATATCTGGCAGACGGTATCCACACATGCCACTGAATGTGCCTACAAAAATATATCATCATACGTTACATAGTTCAGGAGATATGAGGTAATAAACACTTAGATGCGTGAGAAACTGTCGCATCGAGCATGACGTTTAAATCTAGTACTTCTTTATTCTAACTCCATTCGCAACACATTTCGTAGACAGTAAGCACATATACCACTGGATGACATTTACATCATTGTATAGCACACACTTTAGGAGATACGACGTCATAAACATTGAACTGCGTGTAAACGAAACTGCAGGGTGAATTCTCAGGACATACAGGTGAAAAATGCGTTCAAATCCGGGTGAAATATGTTAAATGTGTCTGAAATGTATTTGACATGACTGCATGTTGGCAAATCCTCTCGTAAAAAGTTAATCCTAAGGTCCCTGGAACGATATACAACAAATTTGGTATTCATTAATTACATTCTGGAAGAAAATACTGTCGATGTTGTTACGGCGTAAAGTCAGCGCCAGCACTCCAGTCGGGAACGACAGAGAAGAGACGGCTGTGAGAAGAGATCAGCCAGTAGCACGCTGATCATCTCCAGGACGACAACGCGACAGCAGCCGCCCCCAGGTGAAGACGACATAAGCGTCGTGCCCGACTGGTGGCAGCCCACTTCGATAGCAGCTTCAACGTTGGCCACTTCGTTAGCCGACACATCGGAGCCTCTTCATTAGTAAATCTCCACGTAGCACAGTTAGAGATCAGCAGTCACGGCATTTCAATTGACAGACTGTTGTTAGAAGCGGTCGCTAGGGCCAGTAGTTTTTCTTATGTAGAAGACTGATTATTTTGTATGTCGCCCTTTGCTTGCGACATATCTGTGTAATTGCATTTGTGGATAATCATACACTCCTGGAAATGGAAAAAAGAACACATTGACACCGGTGTGTCAGACCCACCATACTTGCTCCGGACTCTGCGAGAGGGCTGTACAAGCAATGATCACACGCACGGCACAGCGGACACACCAGGAACCGCGGTGTTGGCCGTCGAATGGCGCTAGCTGCGCAGCATTTGTGCACCGCCGCCGTCAGTGTCAGCCAGTTTGCCGTGGCATACGGAGCTCCATCGCAGTCTTTAACACTGGTAGCATGCCGCGACAGCGTGGACGTGAACCGTATGTGCAGTTGACGGACTTTGAGCGAGGGCGTATAGTGGGCATGCGGGAGGCCGGGTGGACGTACCGCCGAATTGCTCAACACGTGGGGCGTTAGGTCTCCACAGTACATCGATGTTGTCGCCAGTGTTCGGCGGAAGGTGCACGTGCCCGTCGACCTGGGACCGGACCGCAGCGACGCACGGATGCACGCCAAGACCGTAAGATCCTACACAGTGCCGTAGGGGACCACACCGCCACTTCCCAGCAAATTAGGGACACTGTTGCTCCTGGGGTATCGGCGAGGACCATTCGCAACCGTCTCCATGAAACTGGGCTACGGTCCCGCACACCGTTAGGCCGTCTTCCGCTCACGCCCCAACATCGTGCAGCCCGCCTCCAGTGGTGTCGCGACAGGCGTGATTGGAGGGACGAATGGAGACGTGTCGTCTTCAGCGATGAGAGTCGCTTCTGCCTTGGTGCCAATGATGGTCGTATGCGTGTTTGGCGCCGTGCAGGTGAGCGCCACAATCAGACTGCATACGACCGAGGCACACAGGGCCAACACTTGGCATCATGGTGTGGGGAGCGATCTCCTACACTGGCCGTACACCACTGGTGATCGTCGAGGGGACACTGAATAGTGCACGGTACATCCAAACCGTCATCGAACCCATCGTTCTACCATTCCTAGACCGGCAAGGGAACTTGCTGTTCCAACAGGACAATGCACGTCCGCATGTATCCCGTGCCACCCAACGTGCTCTAGAAGGTGTAAGTCAACTACCCTGGCCAGCAAGATCTCCGGATCTGTCCCCCATTGAGCATGTTTGGGACTGGATGAAGCGTCGTCTCACGCTGTCTGCACGTCCAGCACGAACGCTGGTCCAACTGAGGCGCCAGGTGGAAATGGCATGGCAAGCCGTTCCACAGGACTACATCCAGCATCTCTACGATCGTCTCCATGGGAGAATAGCAACCTGCATTGCTGCGAAAGGTGGATATACACTGTACTAGTGCCGACATTGTGCATGCTCTGTTGCCTGTGTCTATGTGCCTGTGGTTCTGTCAGTGTGATCATGTGATGTATCTGACCCCAGGAATGTGTCAATAAAGTTTCCCCTTCCTGGGACAATGAATTCACGGTGTTCTTATTTCAATTTCCAGGAGTGTATATAAACGACTACAAGAATTCTCAGATCAAAGTTAAGTATTTTTACTTGTCCTGTTATAATAAAACACTTTAATATGAGTTGTTTGTTTGTCTAGTGAACCAAGTACGCAGGATTCCTAGACACAACGGGTGTAAGAACAACCAGCCTCCTATTGGCATGAGTGTGATGATGTGGAGAGAGAATGGAAGACGGGGTGATGGACCGATGGTGAGGGGGAAGAAGGAGGTGGGCACAGATAGGAGGAGGTGGACAGAGATAGGGGGAGGAATAGGACGGAGACAGGGGAGTGGAGAAGATGAGCAGAGAGAAGAAAGATGAAGTGAGGGACAGAGACAGGGGGAGGAACAAATAGGCAGAGAGATGGGGGAGGGAGAGATGAACAAACAGAGGGGGAGGAGGAAATAGACAGAGAAAGGGAAGAGAAGCAGATGGCAGGGATAGGGGAGAGGAGGATACGGATGTAGGGAGGAAAGAAGACGAGATAAGCAGGGAAAGGGGGAAGGAGGAAATGGACAGGGAAGATAGACAGAAAAAGGTGGAGGAGGATTCTTCTTTTCTGAAATGGGAACATTATTAATATTCCAGCTATCACTGTTTTGAAAAGAAAAAGGTGGAGGAGGATTCTTCTTTTCTGAAATGGGAACATTATTAATATTCCAGCTATCACTGTTTTGATCACAGAGGACGCCCAAATACATACTGTTACCCTTCCTTCTATACAATGTTCGTGAATGTGTTGTCAATGTTTAAATAATTTTTGAAGGGAATCGACATTACATTAGCAGATAATTGTAACTTATCTTGCTGTAGCTGTCTCGTTGTCTAGGGGTCTTCTTTGTACCTGTATAGGCTTCCAAAAATTATTGGTCCAAGGTGTTTCAATGACAATTCGCTGGAATAATGTATCTTTTATCATCATCTGCATTTAATTTATAACCTCTTTAAACACTTTCTACAACCATACTTCTTCATAGCAATGTCATGCAATGTTTTTTACACGAGACAGAGAACGTAATTCCTCAATTTGTTACATGAACCAACCTCTACAACAACTGAAATCACACTGTCTCAACTCTTGACGCTATCTCACGCCACCCTAATGCTGTCTGATGCTATTCGAAAAAAATCTGACGCACTTGGAAAAATCACATTATATATTATAAGCAGGTCTTCCAGATCTTTCTAGAACGGATGTGATCCCATTAGAATTATTTTAACTGCCTCAACTGAAATTGCTCTGGTGGACAGGTAGGAGACGAGGTACTGGCAGAAGTAAAGCTGTGAGTACCGGGCGGGAGTCGTGCTTCGGTAGCTCAGTTGGTAGAGCACTTGCCCGCGAAAGGCAAAGGTCCCGAGTTCGAGTCTCGGTCGGGCACACAGTTTTAATCTGCCAGGAAGTTTCATATCTGCGCACACTCCGCTGCAGAGTGAAAATCTCATTCTGCTCTTCATAAAGTTTTCTAGAAATAAATATTTGCGTTAAGATTTATGCAACTAGTAATTACAAAAGAGGTTGCAAATTTTGACAATATGATGTATAGCAGTTTCGTGTACTTGTACACAGTCGATTTTATTACTAATAATAAAATTAGAAAATACTTAAATGAAAACAGAAATTTTATTTTTGTGAAAACCGAGGTTCAAAAATGGTTCAAATGGCTCTAAGCACATCTGACGACATCAGTCCCCTAGAACTTAGAACTACTTAAACCTAACTAACCTAAGGACATCACACACATCCATGCCCGAGGCAGGATTCGAACCTGCGACCGTAGCGGTCGCCCGGTTCCAGACTGAAGCGCCTAGAACCACTTGGCCACACCGGCCGGCTGAAAACCGAGGCATGAAAATATTATCTTTACTGTAAAATAGTTTTTGGATCATTTAAGTTAACAGTTGCGATTATTAACATTCAAGGCTCAAGATCGATATTATGAAATGGATCGCTATGGGATCAAATATACGTAAAAATATCTTCAGACATGGACTGTATAATTCCTGCAACTATTTTCATTCTGTCGTTGAAAGCCTTCTATTTACATATCAAATCTAGGTTTTAATAATAAAATGACATGGTACTGTTAATCAGCACTCAGGCAGAAGTTATGATCTAAATGACAATAGATTTATTCATCCTTAACTTCACAAAACAACAAAGATGACTAAAGAAACGTCAATTTTTATTTGACGAACGCTTTCACCAAGATAGGGTCTATGGTGGACAAAGTGAACAGCTGGTGATCGAGACACGACATTAACCGAAACACTAATCGCTTCATGTGACTTCATACACGTGAATCCGGGTTATGGCACAAAACTACGCCACCATCAACCATCTATATTCTACCATTCCAAAAAGAAAAATATGGTTCGAAAGAACAGGGTGTTGAGAGACATATAAAGGAGTCCTACGCCCTACACTCCTGCTGGTCAGGACGGCACACCGTGAAGCACTCGGCGACTCAAGTCATGGACGGCCGCAATCTCTTATTAATGGCGCGCACCCGAAAAATGCAAGTACGCAGTCTCGCGTTCGGTTAATTTGGAACACAGTACCTTCCTATGAGCCTCTAAAACCCCAGTGAATCCCAGTGTGCATGTGGACGCATTTGTTGGTCTGCCAAACCAATTTGACTCCGTGCAACGACTATGTGTGACGGAATATGTCAAATGTTTAGACGGCCGACTTAAGACAAATGAGTACACCCACGCATCACTCGTTGTGTGCATGATGCTAGAAGCAGTACCTCTGACGGTTCAGAAGGTGACTGGTACAGGGTGTATGTGGCACACTAGCAAAGGGCACAAGTCACACCGTTTAGGTAGAGTTCTGCAGTTCTTCACTAGCGAAGCGCGAGTACAAGAGTGTTCTCTTCTCCCACTGTCCGCTTCCTCCTCAGCTCGGTAGCAAAGCACACTTACATCTAAGACTTCCCCCACTTTAGGACAAGCCAATCACAGGCTGGAGCACGGCATTCGAATCTGGGAGAGCGGCGCTTGCTCTGCATACACCGATTTGACCAATCAGAGACTGTAAAGTTAATTGGGAGAAAAGGAAAAAAAAAAAGATTCAGCTTTGCGGCCTCTTGCCCATGCGTTTCCTGTGTCATTTGCTAACAACATGACCAGGATGGAACTACAGCCCCCTATAAAAGTTTGTTATCTCCCGTGTTGCATCCATTTCAAAGTTTCCAAGGGACAGCCATAAACTTCATAAAGCCTCGTGCTTTCACCAATATGTTTTGTAATATATTCCCATGGAAATTCGCAGAATGCTCACAGTTGTTTTGTCGGCTTCCTCCATAACAAGGGCCCATCCTCTGCTTTATTGCCGGTCTACAATGCGCTGGCCAGTGCAGCTACTCAGTCTACCTGGACGTGCCTCCCTCCCGCCCGGAGCCAACCAATGTGCCTGCACAGTGAGACCGTGTAACTCGGCCGTCTGGAAATGTCTCCCCCAGTTTCCGCAGAAAATGTGAGCTTATCTCGGCCCACCGTCGCTGTGAGCGTTTACTGCAGTAGTTTAAAATAGCACCCTATTCCTTTGAACACTGTTATTCCTTTCCTAGAGCACACAAGCAAGAGCATTCACTAGTGCCCACCATCACTGTCATGTATGAAGTCAAAATTGCAAAGAAGATCATATTCCCTAAGAACATGAAGTGGCATAGCACCGAATGAGAAGTGAGAATGCCCTGCAATCTCTCATAACCTCCCAGTTCCTCTCAAGTTTATTCATGGGGAGTGTCACACTTTAAAAGGTTAGTGTGCACAGAACAGAAAAAATTGTGACACTTTAGTTGCGTCATTATCAAAGAAAGAAACATGAATCAATCGTTGTACACCATAAACACCAGCACAGTGTTACACCCTGTGTTTACCACATTCAAACAGTGGTCAACCATACACTCTCTGCTGCATGCCCACAAAATTAAACGAAAAATAAAATGTGATGGGTGTACCATCAGGTCATATTCTTGATGACCAAGATTTAAATAACGATTACTAAACGGTTACATGGCCATGCAGACATTTACCTACTCATTCATCCTGAAACTGGGGCCAGAGAAGGTTATTCCCTAACCTGAATATAATATCGTGGTCTTCTCAATTATACACATGGCTGCATTCATTCCTTGACAGAACATTGATTACAAATGCTCTCACATTCACCCAAAAAGAAACTCTTACTAAGTTAAATTTTGCAAGTCATCTGTGTATCTTATATCTCTAAAATGTGTAAATCTGTTCCTTAAATGCAAAGATATAAGTGTCAACAGAGCAAAACAACATATGATTGTCATAAAGCAAGTGAATCCTTACACTAAACGAAAACAAATAATACATGAGTCCACTAAGAAAAAATAAAACTTGATAATAAAACACAGAGAATACATGTAATCTTCTAAAATGAAAATGCAAGGCACATATGAAACATATATAAAAGAAACATACATAAAGCAATAATAAAAACAAAACTTCCTACAGCTCCCTTCTCAAAGGTCTTTAGGGAGTCCCAATTTTTTAAATTTATAATTGTCACACGAAAACACTGCACTACACATGTCATGTAACAGGTTGGATGTGGCAGTTATGTGGGATGAGTTTGCCAAGGTAGGTTACAGCTTTTTCTCGGCATGTACAGTACAGGCAACACCCTCAGTGTGGCAGGACATTGTCTCCAGCAGCAGTCATTGGCGTCTCGCTTACTGACTGTCTTGGATGTTGTGGTGGGCGTTGCTGCTGTTGAATCACCTCCCAGTTTTGCCGTCGACCATGTCTCCAGACACGTAATACCTCCAGTCAGTGGTCCCTAAGTGCGTCCCTAAGTGGGTCTCGGGCTTCCATTCATTGGCAGGTCCGTAGGGACCTTGTAATGGCAGCGGCAGCGAAAGTGCTCCGGTGGCGGCCGCACCAGCCCCCTGTTGATAGTTGGGGGTACCAAGGGGCTTGCCCTCTCCTGACCCCCATTCACGCAGCCTATGGTGTCATGTCGACCATCTGCCCTGCGGTCACTAAGTTGGCCACTGCCTGCAGCATCTCCCCTGCTGACAGGGCTGGCGTATGGCCTTGACCATCTTGTCTGAGTGACGGCATGTCTACCCACCAGATACAGCTTCTCTGGTGCCAGCAACCTCTCCAAAACGCCTGACACATCGCCATCAACTCAGCCGCCAATAGTCTGCACAATCCTTACAAGGAAACTCAGTGCCATGTTTTTCAAATATGTTTACAACATAAATACATTGAATTACAGGGCTATTACAAATGATTGAAGCGTTTTCATAAATTCACTGTAGCTCCATTCATTGACATATGGTCACGACACACAACAGATACGTAGAAAAACTCATAAAGTTTTGTTCGGCTGAAGCCGCACTTCAGGTTTCTGCTGTCAGAGCGCTCGAGAGCGCAGTGAGACAAAATGGCGACAGGAGCCGAGAAAGCGTATGTCGTGCTTGAAATGCACTCACATCAGTCAGTCATAACAGTGCAACGACACTTCAGGACGATGTTCAACAAAGATCCACCAACTGCTAACTCCATTCGGCGATGGTATGCGCAGTTTAAAGCTTCTGGATGCCTCTGTAAGGGGAAATCAACGGGTCGGCCTGCAGTGAGCGAAGGAACGGTTGAACGCGTGCGGGCAAGTTTCACGCGTAGCCCGCGGAAAATTGGCTCATGCCAGAACTGGAGATCGACAGCGCCGACTTCATCTTTCAACAGGATGGTGCTCCACCGCACTTCCATCATGATGTTCGGCAGTTCTTAAACAGGAGATTGGAAAACCGATGGATCGGTCGTGGTGGAGATCATGATCAGCAATTCATGTCATGGCCTCCACGCTCTCCCGACTTAACCCCATGCGATTTCTTTCTGTGGGTTTATGTGAAAGGTTCAGTGTTTAAACCTCCTCTACCAAGAAACGTGCCAGAACTGCGAGCTCGCATCAACGATGCTTTCGAATTCATTGATGGGGACATGCTGCGCCGAGTGTGGGAGGAACTTTATTATCGGCTTGATGTCTGCCGAATCACTAAAGGGGCACATATCGAACATTTGTGAATGCCTAAAAAAACTTTTTGAGTTTTTGTATGTGTGTGCAAAGCATTGTGAAAATATCTCAAATAATAAAGTTATTGTAGAGCTGTGAAATCGCTTCAATCATTTGTAATAACCCTGTATAATGAATGATTACTCCAAAGATAAAAAGAATAGAAAGGTTTATAGTTCTTAAAAAATATAATCCTCTTCTATTACATAAATAATTTGATATTATTACAGCAATAATTTTAAATGATTTATTTTCTTTATAATGTTACGTAGTAGCGAGGTGTTGTACTGTATGATAGTGTAGTGTTAATTTCCCACACCCTTACATGTACTCAAAGTACTAAGCTGGCTTAGGCTACACATTCACTTCAGTCATTCTCATTCCATCTAAGCATAATACTTATACATGCAACCTAACTACTATAAAAGATATGCACACTACTATACTCCCATTTTGATGTCGTTAAGGTGGCGCTAACGCTGGTGTATGGCATGAATCTCGATGAGTACCGACGTCCCCAGTCTGCTCGCTGTTCTAACTGGGATTCTATAAAAAACAAAAAACAAAAAAAACGCGAAATTCTCTTTTTGCTGCAACTGACACAAAATTCTTTCAGGTTGATGTACACATTTTTTTCACTCCAGCCCCTGAAACAAACATAAAAAGCACAAGGTATTAATGACATTTGACTGCAAAGCTACATATCTTCCGTTCTTCTCTTTCTCACAAATTGATGGTGTGCCTCGCTCACTCTGCATAAACATACCAAGGTGACTGGCACATTCTGTGCTCACGCCACATAATACAAACTATCGCCAAAGATCAACCATTCAGGCGCTCACGAATTGCTCGCGAAAGCCCACACGAATATCATTGCACAACAGTGCGGAAAACTAAATTGGAAAACCACAAGCGAATAACCACAGTGAACGACAGCTGCATTAGACGCGATAATTCATCTGTGTAACCACACTCGAATAAAATATCCAATTCGCGAGAAACATCGCACCATAACGACATCCATAGACAAAAACACATCACAAATACATCGCGCCACTGGCGATAACAATAGTCAGCCCGCAGCGAAGACACATTGCACTGGGCAATGGTCGCAAACCACAGCGAAACACACAAGCAAGTCAACCCGCCTTTTGCATGGACAATACGCTACCATCCTGCAAAATACCTCCAAGAATCTCGCAAACTAATCTCAACGACGTCCCTCTCACACACAACACTACGAATTATGTATATCGGGTCCTACAAGGGCGTGTACTGCGATGCACACACAATAAGCAGAAGAAATATGATTGTAGCAGATCTCTAATATGTCACGAGAAGAATTCCGTCCCCAATACTCGTGCACTTTTTCGTATGCAAAAAAATTCTATCGTTGTTGTGAGACCTGATTCTGTCGTTCCGTACACACTGCAAAACTGGTGTGTGAACATATTAACTCAAGTGAAATAGGACTAAAATAAATGACGAAGTTTCCATCGTGAAATCGGCACACCTCTACTCTCAACAACTCTAATTGATTCAGCACTGGGATGACTCACTGTATAACTCTACACTTGACACATGTTACGAAGAAATACTTGTACAGTGAAATTCTAACTATGCCAAGTCTTACGACTAGCAGTAATGGGAGAAATTCCTGAGCTAAGTACCATGGTGAGTCACAAAAGGATCTAAAGAAATCATTGTTATCTTTAAAATTATTATAACTGAACAAACTTATGCTACAATGCTGATGTTTGGCTGTCACCGACCATTAAACTGTCTGTGGCTTGTTCAGAAGGTCAGTGGAGTAGGTTGTCATTTCCTCGCACCGCTCGACCTGGGTTCGTTTCCTGAATCTCAGTTTCCTCGATCTGAGCTCTATTTCCGTTTCCTCCGTTGTTCAGTTGCGCCCATCTTCTATTGTCATTGAAACCGGAGCCATGGTTTCGCCATCCATTGTTTGTGGTCCGTAGCCTTCATTCCTCCTTCCATTCTAGGCTCTGTTGCGTAGTACGTAAGTATTGCAGGTCCCATTCCAGTCTCTTCGTTGTTCAAATTTATTTGGTTCAAATGGCTCTGAGCACTATGGGACTCAACATCTTAGGTCATAAGTCCCCTAGAACTTAGAACTACTTAAACCTAACTAACCTAAGGACATCACACACACCCATGCCCGAGGCAGGATTCGAACCTGCGACCGTAGCAGTCCCGCGGTTCCGGACTGCAGCGCCAGAACCACTGCGGCCGGCTTCAAATTTATTCCTCCCGAAATTTCCCGACGGTGAATGGTTTCCTTAAGGCACTCCATTCCGCGCATTTCCGTTCTTATTATTATTATGGTTATATTGTGGACGCGACATATGGCCTGCGACGTATCTGTCAAACTTTCCTATGTGTTCTCTGATATTCTCTGTTCGGAACGCGTACTCTAATTAATAAAATGTGTTACGGAAGGTACTGAACTCCACATTACACCTGCCAGCTAATACTTGTTGATATGCTGACGGAAGTTTGGTGTAACAATGACGAATGATTTCACCGGTTGAGCATGGTACATCAAGATACTGGTTCTTGTCAATCATTGCATCAAGGAACTTGACTGGGCTTTTGTAGCTAGAACTCTAAAAATCTTTGCCAACAATAATCTCATATTTTATGCGCTCTTGCGTCTCCTTGGACCTGTAGATATTTAGGAAGCTGTCCTTGAACTGCCGGCCGGAGTGGCCGAGCGGTTCTAGGCGCTACAGTCTGAAACCGCGCGACGGCTACGGTCGCAGGTTCGAATCCTGCCTCGGGCATGGATGCGTGTGATGTTCTTAGGTTAGTTAGGTTTAAATAGTTCGCTGGCCGGTGTGACCGTGCGGTCTAGGCGCTTCAGTCTGGAACCGCGTGACCGCTCCGGTCGCAGGTTCGAATCCTGCCTCGGGCATGGATGTGTGTGATGTCCTTAGGTTAGTTAGGTTTAAGTAGTTCTATGTTGTAGGGGATTAATGACCACAGATGTTAAGTCCCATAGTGCTCAGACCCATTTGAACCATTTTAAATAGTTCTAAGTTCTCAGGGACTGATGACCTCAGCAGTTAAGTCCCATAGTGCTCAGAGCCATTTGAATCATTTTTTTGTCCTAGAACTCCTGGTAACTTCTACACGTTGCTGATATTCCGTGCATTTTCTCCGCAACTGACCCTTCCAAGTGTCCGCAAATAAAGTCCACCTTGTATTTTAAAGGCCAATTTGGAGGTAAAGAAAGGTCAAATTGTGATATCCAAGTGCGTGGGTAAGTAAAATTACCCTCATCTAGGAAAATTTCGAATTTTCGGACTTGTAAGAAGTGTTGAAAATCAAATGGCGTTTCATCGACAACTTCCGTCCTTCGGAAAATATCAGACCTCTAGAGGTCCTCGTTCGACGTTCCCTCATTTGTGCTCCCTCATAAGCTTACAGAAAATGTGACGTTCATCTCACCATGTCCTCTGCTCGCTGCTAACGGTATGCAGTTTTCTGTCACGATTGAATTTGTTTCTGGTTCTGTTGCGTTCGCGCTTGGCCGCATTTGAAATTGTTTCCTTAGCGCCTCCTCCAATTTCTTTTCCACGCGCGTGTTGATCGCTTCCTGTTGCGGTTTGAGCGAAAGGAGAGTCGGGACCTCTTCAGTCTCTCTCACTGGAGTTGCAGTTGTTACCTCCTAACCAGTCCCTAATTTTGCGCAACTCAGAATCTGATTTGTCCATGGCCGCTGTCACATGAAAATCCGTGGCTTCACGTATTTTTGTGTCGATGCGCTGCCCCGCGTCATTTTGCCGCTTTTCCAAACTTTTGACCTTCTTGTTCAAATTGATCACTGCCTCTCGTCCTTGCAATCCTATGCGTTTACTAGCTTTAGATGCTTCAGCTGCTACTCGTCTTGCAAAATTTGCAACTGTCCTAGCGCCCTCTGCCGTCTTCTTAGCATCGTGTGCAATCTTAAAAACTTTCATTGTTTTGGTGTTTACTTTCCGTAGGTTTTCCTGGAGTTTATTTGCCCATGACTTGTGTTCCTCTCGCATCTGACTAACCTGAGCCCCGATATTTTTTGTGCGTCCTCGTCTCATTAATTTTCTCCTCCGTTCCTACTAGTTCATTAATCTTTTCCTCCATTCCTTTTAGTCCAGCCTCCATTCCCTTTAGTCTATCAAGTTGCTTCTCAATTCCGTTTTAAAACGCCACCAGACTGAAGTCCTCTTCCTTTTCCTCAGTATCGTGATCCTTCGAACTCATGCATTATTTCTGTGGTGTTGTGGCTGGTCTGCATCACTGCATTCTAATACCGCCCTGTCTTCTCTGTCCGGATTTCTAATAGGCACATCTGCCTGTACATGTTGTGGTACGGTCACATCTTCTATCGCACTCGATCTGACACTGCCTGTCCTCTGAAGAAAAGCCATATCGCTTTCGTCTCCTAGTTGCACATCATCGTTATTGCTAACAACATTCAACAGCAACGCCTCCCTACGTTCAAACTGTGCCTCAACCGTTTCATTGCGCTCTTCCTCCATGACGTATGCTTTATTTTCCCACTCCCAGTCTACTTGTCTAGCCCTACTTCTCGCTATCATTCAAATTCTCTATCAACACCAACTTTATCCGTGCAACACGTTGTCAACATGTTATCCAACTCGCAAGATGCATGCTGTATAGTAAAATGACAGTAGTACACGAGATTCAGAATCAAAACAACCAAATACAAAGAAAATACAATACTAAACACCATAAAAATAATACGACAACGCCGTTAGCAACGATGGGAAAACAGGTAACAAATGACACAGACGTCGCTGACACAAACGCACAAAAATAAAACAAATAAACACATAAACAACAGAATCGGAACATTAAATATCTACAACATACTAATGAAGCACATTTTTCTTAATGATGTGCATCTGTTTGGCAAGTGCGCAAACTGATACCATCAAAGAAGTGCCAAGGACCAAGGTCCTGGCAGGATCGCCAAATGAAAGCCTTCTACTTAGGTATCAGATCTAGGCTTTAATAATAAAAGGGCAAGGTACTGTTAATCAGAACTCAGGGAAAAGTTGTGATCTAAATTACAATAGATTTGTTCATGCTTAACTCCATAAGACAACAAAAATGCCTAAAGAACCTTCACACAAACATTTTTATTTGAGAAACGATTTCACCAAGATAGGGTCTATGGTAGACAAAGTGATCAGCTGGGGATCGACACATGACATTAACCAGAACACTAATTGCTTTATCTGACATCATACACGCGAATCGGGGTTATGGCACAAAACTACGCCACCATCAACCATCTATATTCTACCATTCCAGAAAGAAAATATAGTTTGAGAGTCAAGGGTGCTGAGAAACATATATTGGAGCCCTATACCGTAGCAGCGAATACCTCACCCTCCTGCTGGTCAGGGCGGCACACCACAATGCACTCGGCGTCTGAAGTAATGGATGTCTACTATCTGTTATTAATGGCATGTGCCCAAAAATGCAAGTACGCGGTCTTGCGTTCGGTTAATTCGGAATGCAGATACTTTCCTATGAGCCTCTAAAACTCCGGTGGATTCCAGTGTGCATGTGGACCCGTTTGCTGGTCTGCCAAACCAATTTGACTCCGTGCAACGACTATGTGTGACGGAATATGTCAAATGTTTAGACGGCCGACTCAAGACAAATGAGTACACCCACGCATCACTCGTTGTGTGCGTGATGCTAGAAGCAGTACCTCAGACAGTTCAGAAGGTGACTGGTACAGGGTGTATGTGGCACACTAGCAAAGGGCACAAGTCTCACCGTTTAGGTAGAGTTCTGCAGTTCTTTACTAGCGAAGCGCGAGTACAAGAGTGCTCTCTTCTCCCACTGTCCGCTTCCTCCTCAGCTCTGTAGCAAAGCACACTTACATCTAAGACTTCCCCCACTTTAGCACAAGCCAATCACAAGCTAGAGCACGGCATTCGAAACTGGGAGAGCGGCCCTTGTTCTGCATACACCGATTTGACCAATCAGAGACTTTAAAGTTAATTGGGAGAAACGGAAAAAAAAGTTTCAGCTTTGCGGCCTCTTGCCCATGCGTTTCCTGTGTCATTTGCTAACAACATGACCAGAATTTAACTACAGCACTCCATAAAAGTTTTCTATCTCCCCTGTTGTGTTCATTTCAAAGTTTCCAAAGAACGGCCACAAACTTGCTAAAAGCCTCGTGCTTTCACCAGTGTGTTTTGTAACAGTGTCTGGACGTCTGGGCACCAGTGACCCTGTCCCATGGAAATTCTCAGAACGCTCACAGTTGTTTTGTCGGCTTGCTCCCTAAAAAGGGCCCATCCTTTACTTTATTGCCAGTAGTCTACAATGTTTTTTGGGCATTGTAGCGGCGACTTCTCGGCGCTAGTCAGTCTACCTGGACGTGGCTCCCTTTCAACCCGCGTCAACCAACGTAGAAATCGGCCGTAAGGAAAGTGGAAATGTCTCCCCCAGGTTCCGCAGAAAAAAAAGCGCTTTCTTCAACTCACCACTGCCGTGCACTTTTACTGCAGTCCTTTAAACCAGCACCCTATTCCTTTGAACACAGGTAAAGCTTATCGTTTTTCCTTTCCTAGAGCAAGCAAGCAAGAGCATTAACTAATGTCCACCTTCATCATGATGTATGAAGTCAAAATTGCAATAATGATGATATTCCCCAAAGAACAGGAAGCGGCATAACATCAAATCAGAAGTGAGAGTGCCCTGCTATCTCTCATCATTACAATTACTAGAAAGTGTGTGTTTTTCTCACTAGATTCGTTATTGAAGTAAAGCATCATCATCATCATCATCTTGGACAGTTTCCAGCCACTGGCTGGGTCTGTCGGGAACACAAGCCTCTCCATCGTGTTCTGTCTTTCCACCATTCCCCCTCTTCCACCTTCGTCCAGTTCTCTCCTCTTCTCATCACACATTCCTTCACTCCCTTCACCCATCTATCCCTTGGTCTTCCTCTGGGCCTCTTCCCCTCCAGTTGCAGATCAAACATCCTCTTTGGAATTCTTCCCTCATCCATTCTCTTCATGTGTCCATACCACTGCAGTCTTGATTTTTCTATCCTGTCCTGTACTGGTTCCTCCTTTAGTCTTTCCCTCGCATACACATTTCGCAATATGTCTCGTCTTGTTACACCCAACCTGCTCCTCTGGAACTTCATTTCACTAGCCTGTATTCCACTTTTGTCGCTTTTGTGCATTACCCATGTCTCACTTCCGTATGCCAATATGGGGACAAAGTAGGTTCGGTATATAATTCCCTTGGATTTCTGTGGCACCTCCTTGCTCCAAATAAGCCCCCTAATGCATTTGTAGAACCGCCCTGCTTTTCTGCACCTTTCATTTATTTCCATTGCGTTTCCCCACTTACTTTCAATCACGCTTCCCACGTACTTGAAGTTCTCTACCACTTGTAGTTTTTCCCCTCCACAAGTTATATCCACATTTGGCCTATTCTTCTTCCTTGTTGTGACGATTATTTCACTTTTCTTTGCAGAGAAATGCATTCCATATTGTGCTGCCGTTGCCTCCCATGCATCTAACTGCTCTTGCACCTCCTCCTCGCAATTTCCCCATAACATCAGGTCATCGGCAAAAAGCACTGCTTTCATTTTATGATCTCCAATTGCATCTGATACTTGCTGTAGGATTTCATCCATAACAATAATAAACAATAAAGGCGAAAGTGCACTTCCCTGTAGCAGCCCATTTTCCAGCTTGAACCGTGCAGTATGTTCCCTCCCCACTTTCACACAACTCTCACTTCCCTCATACATTTTTCTGACTTTTCGTGTTATCTCTTCATGTATCCCTTTTGCGTTCAGCACATCCCAGAGCTTGTCCCTACAGATACTGTCATACGCCTTCTCAATATCCAAAAAGGCCATGATTAAGTCCTTATCATGGTCTGTAATTAAGGTTACTTACAATTTGATTTGATCTTATGACAGGAAAACAGTTTGTTAACAGTTTGCTGGTTTTTACTTACGGTGATTTCCGCTTGTTTTCTCGCCTGCATCAGAAAATGTTATCTGCTAGCACCTCCTTGCAGTCTTCTCATTGAACACTGATACGTCTAATTTAATTTTTTGTAGCTCTGCAGAACTACAAATTTCTTACGTTTCGCAAGGCGCACTTTTTCTTACACCACTGTTCACTATTTACTTCTACACTTCTAAGGGAGTATTGGCCTACAGCTTTGCCACAATGGTAACACTGGTTCCCATCAGATCACCGAAGATAGGCACTGTCAGGCTTGACTGGCACTCCAATGGGTGACTGTCCAGTCTGCAAAGCGCTGTTGGCGAGTGGGACCGCACTCAGCCCTTGGGAGGCAAATTGAGGAGTTATGTGATTGCGAAGTAGTAGCTCCGATCACGAAAATTGACAACGGTCGGGAGAACAGTGTGCTTACCACATGCCCCTCCGTATATGCATCCAATGATGCCCTTATGCTGAGGATGACATGATCATCGTTCAGTACTGTTGGACCTTCAGAGGCCTGTTTGGAAGGAGTTTAGTTTAGTTTCTTACATGTCTATTGTGTTTTGTAGCGTTGCCAGCATTGCCACTACATTGTCTTTTGTATGTGTTACTCTATTTAATTATGAAGCTGTGTATTTACATATTGTGTAATAGTAATGAAGGAATAGATGGAGTGCTTTTGAGTGTGTGATGAATAGGTGGGTGAGGGAGAAGATAATACGAATGGACATTAGTGCATATTAGTGTGATATAGAGCGAACTAGAAGAAAATGTGTGGAGGAAGAAGTCAGAAGAAACTGGAGGGGGGCGAAGGATGTTTGGTGGCAGAGGGTGAAGGACCGAAAAGCTAATTTCTTTTTAATGTGATTTTTCAATTATTTTATGTAGTGATTGATTTCCATTATTTATGAGGTCATTCAACAACTGTTTATTTTGTGTTAATGCTTTGTTTATGCGGAAATTTTCTTAGAGAAGTAGGAGATTTTTCTCTTCACATCTTTTTCAATAGAGCAATTCCTGTTTCAGATTATCTGAATGTGTGGAATCGTTTGTACCACATTTCAACACAGTTATGTGTTCATTATATCTTGTGTCAAATAGTCTATCACGAACTGTATAATTCTTATAATACTGAATACTCCACAATAAGAAGTCACCCTCGTTCTGCCAAAGGCCTTGTCAAAATAGGGGAAAGAGCGGCCAGAATTTCAGGCCTCCTTGCCTTGGTGTGGGAGGCTGCCCTAAAAGATGGAAGAATTACCAGTAAACAACGGCATGAGGCTGCAGAAGGCGATGAAATGCACTGTATTAAAGTCACACAGGACATGTCGCCTGCGACTGAAAAAGAATCATGTTGACCTCTGCATTGGCAAAAGATTTCGGACTAGTCCCCAACTCGGTATCTGGGAATGGACTGCCAAGGGGAAGGTGACGATGAGAAAAAAATTCAATAACCGAACAAAGCATAACATTCTACAAGTTGGGGCGTGGAATGTCAAAAGTTGGAATATTGTAGGGAAGCTAGAGAATATGAAAAGGGAAATGCTAAAGCTCAATCTAGATGTAGTAGGCGTCAGTGAAGTGAAATGGAAAGAAGATAAGGATTTCTGGTCAGACGAGTATAGTGTAATGTCAACATCAACAGAAAATGGTATAACGGAGTAGGACTAGTTGTGAATAGGAAGCTATGGAAGAAAGTTAGCTACTGTGAACAGTTCAGTGATAGGGTTGTTCTCATCAGAAACGACAGCAATCCAACTCCGACAACAACAGTTCGTGAATACAGGCCAACGTCTTAAGCAGAAGATGAAGAGATAGAGAAGGTGTACGAGGATACTGAATGTATAACTCAGTAAGCAAAGGGAGTTAAAAATCTAATACTCATGGAGGATTGGAAAACGGTTGTAGGGGAAGAAGCAGAATAAAACAGAAGAATATGGGCTTGGTAGTAGAAAGGGGAGAGGAGAAATACTAATTGACTTCTGCAATAGATATCAGCTAGTAATAACGAATACTCTGTTCAAGAATCACAAGAAGAGGAGGTATACTTGGAAAAGGCCTGGAGATATGTGAAGATTGCAGTTAGATTACGTGACGGCGGGTAGAGATTCTGAAGTCAGGTATTGGACTGTAAGGTGTACCCAAGAGCAGATATACATTCAGCTTACGATTTGGTAATGATGAAAAGTAGACTGAAGTTTAAGAGACTAGTCAGGAAGAATCACTGTACAAAGAATTTCTAAGGAATGAAGAGAGACGTTTGAAGTTCTCTGAGGCTATAATATAATGCGATAATAAATATCTCATTAGGCAGTTCATCTGAAGAGTAATGGAGATCTCTAACATGGGCAGTCACAGAAGATGGAAATAAAAACATAGGTACAAAGACGCTAACTGCGAAGAAACCATAGGTAACAGAAAAAACTTCATTTGATTGACGAAAGAACGAAATGCAAAAATGTTCAGGGGAATTCAGGATTACAGAAATACAAGTACTTAGGAATGAAATAAATAGGAAGTACCGGGAAGCTAAGGTGAAATTCCTGTATGATAAATGTGAAGAAATCGGCAATGAAAAGAATGTCGGAAGCACTGACTCAGCGTACAACGAAGTCAACACAATCTCTGGCGAATTTAAAAACAAGGGCGGTAACATTAAGAGTGCTTTGGGAATTCCACTATTAAATGCAGGGTAGAGAGCGGATATTTGGTGAGAGTAGACTGAAGATTTCTATGAGAGGAACGACTTATCTGGTGGCGTGATGGAAGACGAAAAAGGAGTCGACAGGCAAGAGATAGGGGAACCAGTGTTAGAGTCAGAATTTAAAAGAGCTCTGGACGACTTAAGATCAAATAAAGAAAGAGAGGTATATAGCACTCGCAACAAACGCTTTTTATCGTAGCTGTGTAGGATGGTTGGTGATATACAATCAGACTTTTGGATAAACATCATCCACACAATTACGAAGATAGCACGAGCCGACAAGTGCGAGAACTACTGCACAATCACCTTAACAGGTAATGCATCCAAGTTGATTACAAGAGTTAGAGGTTGAAAAAGAACTGAGAATCTGTTAAATAACGTTAAGTTTGGCTGTAGGGCAGGTAAAGTTGCCCGAGAGGCAGTTCTGATATTGTGACTGATAATCGAAGCAAGATTGAAGAAACATAAAGGATTGTTCATAGGATTTGTCGACCTGGAAAAAGTGTACAACAATATAAAATGATGCAGGATATTCAAAATTCTAAGACAAGTTGGTGCAAGCTATAGGGAAAGATTGGTAATATACGATATTTACAAGGACCAAGAAGGAACAGTAAGACTGGAAGGCCAAAAACGAAGTGTTCGGATTGATAAGCGTGCAAGACAAAAATGTAGTATTCCGCCCCTACTGCTCAATCTATACATCGATGAAACAATGACAGAAATAAAAGAAAGGTTCAAGAGTGCATTTAAGATTCAATATTAACTGAAATTGATGATAAGATTCGCCAATGACGTTGCTATCATGAGTGAAAGTGAAGGATACTGGATGTCTTGAATGAAGGAACAGCCTAACGAGTACAGAATATGGACCGAGACTAAATCGAAGAAAGACGAAGGTAATGAGAAGTAGCAGAAATGAGAACAGAGAGGAATATAACATCAGAATTAGGGATTACTATGTAGACGAAATTAACAAATTCTGCTACCTAGGCAGCAAAATAAACCACGACGGACGGCGCAAGGAGGACATAAGAAGGAGACCCACACCGGCAAAAAGGGCATATCTAAGAGAAGTCTACTGGTATCAAACGTAAGTCTTCATTTGAGAAATAAATTTCTAAGAATGTACGTTTGGAGTAGAGCATTGCATGGTAGTAAAGCATGGACTGTGAGAAAACTAGAAGAGAAGCGAAGTATTTGACATGTGGTGTTATAGGAGAATGTTGAAAATTGGGTGGACTGATATGATAAGCAATGAGGAGGTGTGTCACAGTTTCGGCAAAGAAAGGAATAAATGGAAAATTCTGACAAAAAGGGCAAGTTGATAGGGAATCTGTTAAAAACTGTGGGGGATGACGGTGACTGGAATACATCTAGCAAATAATTGAGGACGTACAATGCGAGTGTTACTTGGAGGTGAAGATGTGGGCACAGGGGAGGTATTCGTGGCGATACATATCAAACCAGACGTCTGATGACACAAAAAACAAAAGAAACGTACAGTCTAGTCCGTACACACCTGTATCTTCAGCTGGTCTTCTATGACTGCTTCCACGTTTTTGCAATGGACGTCTGAAGTAGTAACTAGCCCTCAAGTAGCTTTTTGATGGTCATTCTAATGTAACAAGTTACGAAAGAACAATGAGATTATTGCTTACATTTTGCCATCGAGGCGTAATACTTGATTGCGGTATTTTCTGATCCTCAATGTACTTTATTTGTGTTCAAATTGAACATTCGTTGTTCAGCTATCGATGTATAGCGTACAGAGTAGGATTTTCGTTAATTGATCCGAATAGTAGATAAATGGAATACATCGAACTCTCGTCCATTTAAATGATTCCAGGATTTTCTTACGTATCTAGGATTCTCCGTTTTTCAGTACTTTCTGATATGGTAGCCCTGGACGCCACGTGGAGCATATAAACACAGTTATAATCTTTTGTGAATAAGCTATTTCTGCTGATTGTCTGTTGAAGTACATTTATCGGTGGTTTTAATTGCTTTCTACCAATAGATTTGAGAAAGGGGCTGACCACGTTATTTTGTTGATGATGTGTTAATTTCAAAGAACAGTTAGGAGAAACATAATGAAGTTTTAGATATGTCGTTAAGTGTCTTCATACAGTCTGGTGCAACAGTAAATTTGGAGAAATCAGACTTCAGACTGAAAGAAAAGAAATGATGACGTCTTGTGACTGCATCAGTGATTTTACCTGATCCAGAGAAGAGTGATTCAATTAGAGATTTTCCTGCTCCTAAGCTATGGAAGCAACTTTTGCATTTAAGGTTTCGATAGATTTTTATGAAAGGCTTAAGGATTTGACTTTTATGGGTACGCGTGTGTGCGTTAACAGGTAAGAAAACTACACTAAAGAGGCAAATAAACTTGGACACCTGTCTAATATCGTGTAGGGCCCCCGCGAGCACGCAGAAGTGCCGCAACACGACGTGGCATGGGCTCGACTACTGTCTGAAGTAGTACTGGTCTTCTGAACAACACGCTGCAAGGTATCCCAGACGTGTTCAATAATGTTCATGTCTGGGGAGTTTGGTGGCCAGCGGAAGTGTTAAAACTCAGAAGAGTGTTGCTGGAGCCATTATGTAGCAATTCTGGTGGTGTGGCGTGTCGCATTGTCCTGCTGGAATTGCCCAAGTCCGCCGGAATGCGCAATGGACGTGAATGGATGCTGGTGATCAGACAGGAGTCTTACGTACGTTTCACCTATCAGAGTCGCATCTAGACGTATCAGGGGTCCCACATCAATGGGACACGACTCACACCATACAGAGCCTCGACCAGACTGAATACTCCCCTGGTGACATGCTGGGTCCATGGCTTCACGAGGTTGTCTCCATAGCCGTACACGTCCATCCGCTCGATACAATTTGAAACGAGACTTGTCCGACCAGGCAACATGTTTCCAGTCATCAACAGTTCAGTGTTGATGTTGACGGGCCCAGGCGAGGTGCAAATCTTTGTGTAGTGTAGCCATCAAGGGTAGACGAGTAAGCCTTCGGCTCCGAAGGCCCATATCCATGATGTTTCGTTGAATGGTTCACATGCTGACACTTGTTGATGGCCCAGCATTGAAATCTGCAGCGGTTTGCGGAAGGGGTGCACTTCTTTGACTTGAAACGATTCTCCGTTATTGATCCCCTTCTTGCAGTATATTTTTCCGGCTGCAGCGATGTCGGAGATTTGATGTTTTACCAGATTCCTGACATTCACGGTACACTCGTGAAATGGTCGTACGGGAAAATCCCCACTTAATTGCTACCTGGGAGATGCTGTGCCCCATCGCTCGTGCGCCACTGTAACACCACGTTCAAACTCACTTAAATCTTGATAAGCTGCCATTGTAGAAGCAGTAATCGATCTAGCAACTGCACTGTACATTTGTTGTCTTTTATAGGCTTTGCCGACCGTAGCGCCGTATTCTGCCTGTTTACATATCTGTGTATATGAGATACGCATGCCTGTGCTAGTTTCTTTAGCACTTCAGTCTATTTGGAATTGAAATGCCAAACCATAGAGGGAATTTGAAAGTATAAAAACAATTTACTTACGAGGCACCTCTCGCGTCGCATCCAGACTTCAGTAAGGATTTCCGCCTAAGCTCAGACAGTTCTAAGACGGATCTTTGTGTTGAGCTATTTTGGAAATCTGAGACAGATCGAATGGCGGACCACCATACTACTGCTTTTGCAAACTGGGTGCTCATGAAGTGTGAACTTAAGTATTCAGTAATTGAACTTGAGGCTTTAGCCATTGTATGGGGCGTTGTGAAACTAGGGCGTCACTTATTTTGTCGGACAACCAGGGCTTTTGGTGACAATAGAGCACTGTAATTTTTAATGAGCGTAAAGCAGACTGATGATCATATAGCCAGGTGTATTTTCGAGATATTAATTTCTCAACTGTCTAAATTTCGAGTCCAGATAACGTCACTGGTGATGCTCTTTCGAGGTCTGCTCATGGGACTGAGGAGGATTAGAGAAAAATATTTTAGTATAATGTATTCGGAGAATCCAGAATGAGATTTTCACTCTGCAGCGGAGTGTGCGCTGATATGAAACTTCCTGGCAGATTAAAACTGTGTGCCCGACCGAGACTCGAACTCGGGAGCTTTGCCTTTCGCAGCCAAGTGCTCTACCATCTGAGCTAGCGAAGCACGACTCACAATCAGCCCTCACAGTTTCATATCAGCGCACACTCCGCTGCAGAGTGAAAATCTTATTCTGGAAACATCCCCCAGGCTGTGGCTAAGCCATGTCTCCACTGTATCCTTTCTTTCAGGAGTGCTAGTTCTGCAAGGTTCGCAGGAGAGCTTCTGTAAAGTTTGGAAGGTAGGAGACGAGATACTGGCAGAAGTAAAGCTGTGAGGGCTAGGCGTGAGTCGTGCTTCGGTAGCTCAGTTGGTAGAGCACTTGCCCGCGAAAGGCAAAGCTCCCGAGTTCGAGTCTCGGTCGAGCACACAGTTTTAATCTGCCAGGAAGTTAAATAATCGGAGAATGTCACATTTATTAACTAAATTACGACTTCCCTTGAAAACATTGCCAAGAATCAAGACAAGAATCCAATATGGAAGAGAAGACAGGTGAAGATAATTTGCAGTGTGTTGTTTGAATATGTGATAAGCCGATGACTAGGCATACTCTATAAGCTATGCACACTTCGGTGCCATGAAATGTTTTCACATTTTTAGTGAACCATGATATTTTTTGAATATGGTGTAACGCATTCATATGATTTTGGAGCCATATAGGTTCTGTTCGAAAGCAGAACAGTTGACAATATCTCATAATTTCCGATTATTCCACTGAGGTGAAAAGAACTGACAGCAGTAAACTTTTTCGGCTCTCTACCAAGAACTGATAAGAGATATATCCATATATTTGTTGCTGTCGATTCATCCTCCAAATCTATGTCACTAACGCTATTAAGGAGAGCTACTTCTCGGCCTTTTGTAATCATGTTGTTGTTGTAGTCTTCAGTCCCGAGACTGGTTTGATGCAGCTCTCCATGCTACTCTATCCTGTGCCAGCTTCTTCATCTCCCAGTTCCTACTGCAACCTACATCCTTCTGAATCTGCTTAGTATATTCATCTCTTGGTCTCCCCCTAAGATTTTTACCCTCCACGCTGCCCTCCAATAATAAATTGGTGATCCCTTGATGCCTCAGAACATGTCCTACCAACCGATCCCTTCTTCTGGCCAAGTTGTGCCACAAACGACTCTTCGCCCCAATCCTATTCAATACTTCATTAGTTATGTGATCTACCCATCTAATCTTCAGCATTCTTCTGTAGCACCACATTTCGAAAGCTTCTATTCTCTTCTTGTCCAAACTACACTCCTGGAAATTGAAATAAGAACACCGTGAATTCATTGTCCCAGGAAGGGGAAACTTTATTGTCACATTCCTGGGGTCAGATACATCACATGATCACACTGACAGAACCACAGGCACATAGACACAGGCAACAGAGCATGCACAATGTCGGCACTAGTACAGAGTATATCCACCTTTCGCAGCAATGCAGGCTGCTATTCTCCCATGGAGACGATCGTAGAGATGCTGGATGTAGTCCTGTGGAACGGCTTGCCATGCCATTTCCACCTGGCGCCTCTGTTGGACCAGCGTTCGTGCTGGACGTGCAGACCGCGTGAGACGACGCTTCATCCAGTCCCAAACATGCTCAATGGGGGACAGATCCGGAGATCTTGCTGGACAGGGTAGTTGACTTACACCTTCTAGAGCACGTTGGGTGGCACGGGATACATGCGGACGTGCATTGTCCTGTTGGAACAGCAAGTTCCCTTGCCGGTCTAGGAATGGTAGAACGATGGGTTCGATGACGGTTTGGATGTACCGTGCACTATTCAGTGTCCCCTCGACGATCACCAGTGGTGTACGGCCAGTGTAGGAGATCGCTCCCCACACCATGATGCCGGGTGTTGGCCCTGTGTGCCTCGGTCGTATGCAGTCCTGATTGTGGCGCTCACCTGCACGGCGCCAAACACGCATACGACCATCATTGGCACCAAGGCAGAAGCGACTCTCATCGCTGAAGACGACACGTCTCCATTCGTCCCTCCATTCACGCCTGTCGCGACACCACTGGAGGCGGGCTGCACGATGTTGGGGCGTGAGCGGAAGACGGCCTAACGGTGTGCGGGACCGTAGCCCAGCTTCATGGAGACGGTTGCGAATGGTCCTCGCCGATACCCCAGGAGCAACAGTGTCCCTAATTTTCTGGGAAGTGGCGGTGCGGTCCCCTACGGCACTGCGTAGGATCCTACGGTCTTGGCGTGCATCCGTGCGTCGCTGCGGTCCGGTCCCAGGTCGACGGGCACGTGCACCTTCCGCCGACCACTGGCGACAACATCGATGTACTGTGGAGACCTCACGCCCCACGTGTTGAGCAATTCGGCGGTACGTCCACCCGGCCTCCCGCATGCCCACTATACGCCCTCGCTCAAAATCCGTCAACTGCACATACGGTTCACGTCCACGCTGTCGCGGCATGCTACCAGTGTTAAAGACTGCGATGGAGCTCAGTATGCCACGGCAAACTGGCTGACACTGACGGCGGCGGTGCACAAATGCTGCGCAGCTAGCGCCATTCGACGGCCAACACCGCGGTTCCTCGTGTGTCCGCTGTGCCGTGCGTGTAATCATTGCTTGTACAGCCCTCTCGCAGTGTCCGGAGCAAGTAAGGTGGGTCTGACACACCGGTGTCAATGTGTTCTTTTTTCCATTTCCAGGAGTGTATTTACCGTCCATGTTTCACTTCCATACATGGCTACACTCCATACAAATACTTTCAGAAATGACTTCCTGACAGTTAAATCTATACTCGATGTTAACAAATTTCTCTTCTTCAGAAACGCTTTCCTTGCCATTGCCAGTCTACATTTTATATCCTCTCTACTTCGACCATCATCAGATATTTTGCTCCCCAAATAGAAAAACTCATTTACTACTTTAAGTGTCTCATTTCCTAATCTAATACCCTCAACATCACCCGACTTAATTCGACTACATTCCATTATCCTCGTTTTGCTTTTGTTGGTGTTCATCTTATATCCTCCCTTCAAGACACCATCCATTCCGTTCAACTGCTCTTCCAAGTCCTTTGCTGTCTCTGACAGAATTACAATGTCATCGGCGAACCTCAAAGTTTTTATATCTTCTCCATGGATTTTAATACCTACACCGAATTTTTCTTTTGTTTCCTTTACTGCTTGCTCAATATACAGATTGAATAACATCGGGGAGAGGCTACAACCCTGTCTTACTCCCTTCCCAACCACTGCTTCCCTTTCATGTCCCTCGACTCTTATAACTGCCATCTGGTTTCTGTAAAAATTGTAAATAGCCTTTCGCTCCCTGTATTTTACCCCTGCCACCTACAGAATTTGAAAGAGAGTATTCCAGTCAACATTGTCAAAAGCTTTCTCTAAGTCTACAAATGCTAGAACCGTAGGTTTGCCTTTCCTTAATCTTTCTTCTAAGATAAGTCGTAAGGTCAGTATTGCCTCACGTGTTCCAGTATTTCTACGGAATCCAAACTGATCTTCCCCGAGGTCGGCTTCTACTAGTTTTTCCATTCGTCTGTAAAGAATTCGTGTTAGCACTTTGCAGCTGTGGCTTATTAAACTGATTGTTCGGTAATTTTCACATCTGTCAACACCTGCTTTCTTTGGGATTGGAATTATTATATTCTTCTTGAAGTCTGAGGGTATTTCGCCTGTTTCATACATCTTGCTCACCAGATGGTAGAGTTTTGTCAGGACTGGCTCTCCCAAGGCCGTCAGTAGTTCCAATGGAATGTTGTCTACTCCGGGGGCCTTGTTTCGACTCAAGTCTTTCAGTGCTCTGTCATACTCTTCACGCAGTATCGTATCTCCCATTTCATCTTCATCTACATCCTCTTCCATTTCCGTAATATTGTCCTCAGATACATCGCCCTTGTATAGACCCTCTATGTACTCCTTCCACCTTTCTGCTTTCCCTTCTTTGCTTAGAACTGGGTTTCCATCTGAGCTCTTGATGTTCATACAAGTGGTTCTCTTATCTCCAAAGGTCTCTTTAATTTTCCTGTAGGCAGTATCTCTCTTACCCCTAGTGAGATAAGCCTCTACATCCTTACATTTGTCCTCTAGCCATCCGTGCTTAGCCATTTTGCACTTTCTGTCGATCTCATTTTTGAGACGTTTGTATTCCTTTTTGCCAGCTTCATTTACTGCATTTTTATATTTTCTCCTTTCATCAATTAAATTCAATATTTCTTCTGTTACCCAAGGATTGCTACTAGCCCTCGTCTTTTTACCTACTTGATCCTCTGCTGCCTTCACTACTTCATCCCTCAAAGCTACCCATTCTTCTTCTACTGTATTTCTTTCCCCCATTCCTGTCAATTGTTCCCTTATGCTTTCCCTGAAGCTCTGTACAACCTCTGGTTCTTTCAGTTTATCCAGGTCCCATCTTCTTAAATTCCCACCTTTTTGCAGTTTCTTCAGTTTTAATCTACAGGTCATAACCAATAGATTGTGGTCAGAGTCCACATCTGCCCCTGGAAATGTCTTACAATTTAAAACCTGGTTCCTAAATCTCTGTCTTACCATTATATAATCTATCTGATACCTTTTAGTTATCTCCAGGGTTCTTCCATGTATACAACCTTCTATCATGATTCTTAAACCAAGTGTTAGCTATGATTACGTTGTGCTCTGTGTAAAATTCTACCAGGCGGCTTCCTCTTTCATTTGTTAGCCCCAATCCATATTCACCTACTACGTTTCCTTCTCTCCCTTTTCCTACACTCGAATTCCAGTCACCCATGACTATTAAATTTTCGTCTCCCTTCACTATCTGAATAATTTCTTTTATTTCATAATACATTTCTTCAATTTCTTTGTCATCTGCAGAGCTAGTTGGCATATAAACTTGTACTACTGTAGTAGGTGTGGGCTTCGTATCTATCTTGGACACAATAATGCGTTCACTATGCTGTTTGTAGTAGCTTACCTGCATTCCGATTTTCCTATTCATTATTAAAGCTACTCCTCCATTACCCCTATTTGACTTTGTGTTTATATCCCTGTAGTCACCTGACCAGAAATCTTGTTCCTCCTGCCACCGAACTTCACTAATTCCCACTATATCTAACTTTAACCTATCCATTTCCCTTTTTAAATTTTCTAACCTACCTGCCCGATTAAGGGATCTGACATTCCACGCTCCGATCCGTAGAACGCCAGTTTTCTTTCTCCTGATAACGACATCCTCTTGAGTAGTCCCCGCCCGGAGATCCGAATGGGGGACTATTTTACCTCCGGAATATTTTACCCAAGAGGATGCCATCATCATTTAATCATACAGTAAAGCTGCATACCCTCGGGAAAAATTACGGCCGTAGTTTCCCCTTGCTTTCAGCCGTTCGCAGTACCAGCACAGCAAGGCCGTTTTGGTTATTGTTACAAGGCCAGATCAGTCAATCATCCAGACTGTTGCCCTTGCAACTACTGAAAAAGCTGCTGCCCCTCTTCAGGAATCGCACGTTTGTCTGGCCTCTAAACAGATACCCCTCCGTTGTGGTTATACGTACGGTACGGCTATCTGTATCGCTGAGGCACGCAAGCCTCCTCACCAACGGCAAGGTCCACGGTTCATGGGGGGGAGGTTAATCATATTTTTCGTAAAATTAGACATGTGGTGAAAGTGGTATCGGCATTGGTGATAAACTCAGATAAGTAGTCTGGAAACATGTTATACATCATCATAAGGTTGAAACATTGACATTGCACTATATCATCCTGCATCCAGTCAATCTTCGTTGATCCATTATGCATCAAGAAGTCCATCCAATCATTCTGAACATGTGATGAGTTTTCACACTGCCACTTACCTTTTATGCAGTAATGCAGTAATGCACGTAAGAATTTTGTGAAAACTTTCTGTTCACAGCAGTTCCGAAAATTATTTGTACTGATGCAGTTTTGCCACCCACTGAATACAGAAAATAGATGAGACTTCAAGACTGAAGTTAAGTGCAGAGGTCAAAATGAATATAATTCCACGTAAGCAGTCGTATCTTTAAACACGAATTCGGCAGTAAGGAAACTACATAAAAAACGGAAACTCTAGTTAAATTTCCAATTATATCGACTCAAAAAACAATAATTTATTCACTAAAGATTACAATTGTGTGTATATACTCCATGTGGCGTCCAGGGCTACAACATCAGAAAGTACGAAAAAACGGAGAATCCTAGATACGTAAGAAAATCCTGGAATCATTTAAATAATAAATAAACGAGAGTGCGCTGTATTCCATTCATCTACTATTCGGATCAATTAACAAAAATCATACTCTGTACGCTGTACATCGATAGCTACCTACTTCACTGAACAACGAACATTCAATTTTAACACAAATAAAGGTACATTAAAGATCAGAAAATACTGCAATCAAGTATTACGCCACGATGGCAAAATGTAAGCAATAATCTCATTGTTCTTTCGTAAATTGTTACATTATAATGACCATCAAAAAGCTACTTGAAGGCAAGTTACTACATCAGACGTCCATTGCAAAAACGTGGACGCTGCAACCACAATCACTCTTAGAAGACCAGCTGAAGATACAGGTGTGTACGGACTAGACTGTACGTTTCCTTTGTTTTTTGTGTCTTCAGACGTCTGGTTTGATATGTATCGCCACGAATACCTCCCCTGTGCCCACCTCTTCACCTCCAAGTAGCACTCGCATTGTACGTCCTCAATTATTTGCTAGATGTATTCCAGTCACCGTCATCCCCCACAGTTTTTAACAGATTCCCTATCAACTTGCCCTTTTTGTCAGAATTTTCCATTTATTCCTTTCTTTGCCGAAACTGTGACATACCTCCTCATTGCTCATCATATCAGTCCATCAAATTTTCAACATTCTCCTATAACACCACATGTCAAATACTTCGCTTCTCTTCTTTTCTAGTTTTCTCACAGTCCATGCTTCACTACCATACAATGCTCTACTCCAAACGTACATTCTTAGAAATTTATTTCTCAAATGAAGACTTACGTTTGATACCAGTAGACTTCTCTTAGATATGCCCTTTTTGCCGGTGTGAGTCTCCTTTTTATGTCCTCCTTGCTCCGTCCGTCGGGGTTTATTTTGCTGTCTAGGTATCAAAATTTTTTAACTTGGTCTACATCATGATCCCCAATCCTTATATTATATTTCTCGCCGTTCTCATTTCTGCTACTTCTCATTACCTTCGTCTTTCTTCGATTTAGTCTGAGTCCATATTCTGTACTCGTTAGGCTGTTCCTTCACTCAAGACATCCAGTATTCTTCACTTTCACTCATGATAACAACGTCATCGGCGAATCTTATCATCAATGTTATTTAATAGTGAATTTTAATTGCACTCTTGAACCTTTCTTTTATTTCTGTCATTGCTTTATCGATGTATAGATTGAGCAGTAGGGGCGGAATACTACATTTTTGTCTTGCGCTTATCAATCCGAACACTTCGTTTTTGACCTTCCAGTCTTACTGTTCCTTCTTGGTCCTTGCGCCAACATGTCTCACAATTTCGAATATCGTGCATCATTTTATATTGTCTTACACTTTTTCCAGGTCGTCAAATCCTATGAACATGCCTTGATGTTTTTTCAATCTTGCTTCGATTCTCAATCACAATATCAAAACTGCGTCTCGGGTAACTTTACCTGCCCTAAAGTCAAACTTATCGTTATCTAACAGATCCTCAGTTCTTTTTCAAACTCTGTGTATAATTCTTGTCAGCAACTTGGATGCATGAGCTTTTAAGCTTATTGTGCAGTACTACTTGCACTTGTCGGCTTTTGGTACCTTCATAATTGAGTAGATGATGTTTCTGCGAAAGTCTGATTGTATATCGCCAGCCATTCTACACAACTACGTGAAAAGGCGTTTGTTGCGAATGCTATGTATCCCTCTTTCTTTATTTGACCTTAAGTCGTCCAGAGCTATTTTAAATTATGATTCTAATACTGGGTCCCCATATTTCCTGTCGACTCCTATTTCTTCTTCCATCACGACACCAGATAATTCCTTCCTCCCATAGAGATGTTCAGTCTACGCCTTACTCTTATCCGCTCTCTACCCAGAATTTAATAGTGGAATTCCCAAAGCACTCTGAATGTTACCGCCCTTGTTTTTAGATTCGCCAAAGATTGTTTTCACTTTATTGTACGCTGAGTCAGTACTTCCGACATTCTTTTCGTTGCCGATTTCTTCACATTTTTCATGCAGGAATTTCACCTTAGCTTCCCGGTACTTCCTATTTATTTCATTCCTAAGTACTTGTATTTCTATAATCCCGAATTCTCCTGAACATTTTTGTATTTTCTTCTTTCGTCAATCATATAAAGATTTTTCTGTTACCCATGGTTTCTTTGCAGTTAGCGTACTTCTACCTATGTTTTTATTTCCATCTTCTGTGACTGCCCCTGTTACAGATCTCCATTACTCTTCAGATGAACTGCCTAATGAGCTATTCATTATCGAATTATCTATAGCCTCGAAGAACTTCAAGCGTCTCTCTTCATTCCTTAGTAATTCTTTGTGCAATGATTCTTCCTGACTAGTGTCTTAAACTTCAGTCTACTCTTCATCATTACCAAATTGTAATCTGAGGGTATATCTACTCCTGGGTACACCTTACAGTCCAATACCTGACTTCAGAATCTTATTCGTTATTACCAGCTAATGTCTATTGCAGCAGTCAATTAGTCTTTCTCCTCTCTCCTTTCTACTACGAAGCCCATATTCTACTGTAAGTGTTTCTTCCGATTCTTTCCAGACAACTGTATTCCAATCTTCCATGAGTATTAGATTTTCAACTCCCTTCACTTACTGAAGTATCCATTCAGTATCCTCGTGCACCTTCTCTATCTCTTCATCTTCTGCTTAAGACGTTGGCCTGTATTCGTGAATTGTTGTTGCTGGAGTTGGATTGCTGTCGATTCTGATGAGAACAACCCTATCGCTGAACTGTTCACAGTAGCTAACTCTCTTCCATACCTTCCTTTCCACAACGAGTCCTACTCCATTATACCATTTTATGTTGGTGTTGATAATGCACTATACTCGTCTGTCCAGAAATCCTTGTCTTCTCGCCAGTTCACTTCACTGACGCCTATTACATCTAGATTGAGCCTTAGCATTTCCTTTTTCATATTTTCTAGCTACCCTACAATATTCCAATTTTTTACATTCCACGCCCCAACTTGTTATGCCATGTTTGGTTATTGAATCTTTTTCTCATCGTCACCCTCCCCTTGACAGTCCCTTCCCGGATACCGAGTGGGGGACTAGTCTGATATCTTTTGCCAATGCAGAGGTCATCATGATTCTTTTTCAGTCGCAGGCGACATGTCCTGTGTGACTTTAATATAGTGCATTTCATTGCCTTCTGCAGCCTCATGCCGTTGTTTACTGGTAATTCTTCCATCTTTTAGGGCAGCCCCCCACACAAAGGCATGGAGGCCTGTACCTCTGGCCGCTCTTCCCCTTATTTTGACAAGGCCTTTGGCAGAACGAGGGTGACTTCTTATTATGGAGTATTCAGTATTATAAGAATTATACAGTTCCTGATAGGCTAGAATCTAAACTGAAATTGAAATCTTTTTGAAAATATAAAGCTGGTGTTGTATCAAAAATTTTAATTTGCGTGAAGGTATATGTGTCAGTGTATGGAATGATCTTGTGAGGCGTTTTGCAGTGCAGTCAAATGGAAAGATAAAGCAAAGATTTGCATGGAAGGTTTGTATCTAGGATGAGAGATCCTTGCAGAAGGAAGGGACAGGGAGTGTGACGTTGAAGTTCGGTCCAACAGTAGCACTAAAATTTCCTAGCAGATTAGAATTGTGATTAGGACTGGGACCTGAACTAGGGACATAGCGTTTTTTGGATTAGTGCTCTGGAGACAATAATGACACTTGAACTGACTTTGAACATGTCAGCAGAATCTGATGAAATAGTTCCCACAATGCTAAGTTCATTAGCTGTTGTAGGTACTACAAGCTTATTTCACACTAGCTGTTATCCACAGCTGTGCATGCATATCATTAGTTTGGTATGATAAGTTATGTTTTTAGTAGTTATTGTACTTGCATAAATGTCAACTGCTTTATGTGTTTACCTGTTTCGGTAATCATCTCATAATGTGCGCTCTTTTACCTGTCGACTTCTCTTTCTCATCCTTTTTTATTTTTTCCTCTTTACAGCGACTTATGTTCTTTTGAGGGTTCAATCAATATCCCCAAAGTTGCCTTTGCATGTACTGTATTGTAGTATGGAAGTATGAATTAAACACGTTGAGGATTGTATAAGCATTATATCATTGTGTTGAATACTATTATATAGAATATATCAGTCAATAGAAGCATTTTACGAATATGATAACGTTCAAAAGTCAAAGAAGAAGAAGCTTTTCCAAAGAGTAAATAACTTTCCTAATTCGCGTAATATTCTTAAAATGAATATATATGTCTTACCACGCATTTCAAAAGTAGCCTATGTTCTTCCTAAACATTCAAGCTTATCTCCACACCGAATTTCATCGAAATCACTTCAGCAGTTTAGTCGTGAAAAGGTAGTAGACAAACACACTTTCGCAGTTATAAAACTTTATATAATTACGAATTTTTTTCAGCGACCATATGTTCATCAAATAAAGTCAGTATGTTGCACTAAGCTAGCTCAACTTACTTGTGGAAACGTGATGAAATTTTGTCTAGTAGCTTTGGAGATTAATGTGTTCAAACAGGCAAACATTCAGATATGAACATTTTACAATTGTACTATTAATATAGATGTAAATGGATTATTAGATTATTTTTTTAGATTGGTATAGATGTGTATAAAGATAGAAACTTATGGAACAGTATGTTCTATGAAAGATTGACAATGCATATGAGTATCTGTTGAATTTCTTAAGAATACACCAGATGATAAATATGAGAACTAATAAAGGTAATGCAGAGAACAGAGAGAGAAAATGCAGTAATTCTGAATAAAAATTGGCTTTAGTGAATATAAACACATCAGATATATAATTTTTATTTTAGTTTCATTAACTGAAGGAAAGAGAAGTCTAATTTAAGGACCTATCTGTTATTTATAGATCCCCCAGACTCCCCTTGCAACGAGAAGAAGGTAGAAGAGAACTAAGACTAATTCACAATAATGGTATACACCACTGGGAGTAATGAAATAGTAAATAAAAGAGATGAGGGAGTAGTTTAGAATGGTTTAATGAAAATTTATATAATATAGCACTATTATTTAGAAGAAACCATGAATGACATGACAGAAAAACTTCAGAATGGGAATAACAGCACCAGGGGAACCGATCAATATCTTTAGGCTGAGGCTTTTTCCCAGAAAGTTATTTAACCCTCTGCTCCAGTGTCCCAGGCCTGTGTTGTTTAAATTGACATAAATTGACTTTAGGTTGACTACGTATGATGTGAAATACTTTTGAGGTATAAATACTTTTAAAACGATTTTATTTATTCAAAGTTTACATTAAAAAACACAGTTTTTATACTTTTGCTGTTGGCGTTTATTCTTATTACAACCTGTGCAGGGTCTACAGACAATAGTAGAGCGTTCCAGACACGCAGGTTTGGTGCGCTTCCGACAAGTAACTTGACTTTTTCTTCTCTGCAGAATATGCACATCTTCCTCTTTTCTTAGCTGGTGGTTTCACTGTACTTCCTGCATCCGGGCTACTAATGAATTCATTGACTTCCTTGCCCCTACTAGTTGCTTTCACTAACTAAGATGAAATTCCTACAAAATTATGTATGCATTCATTACAATTACATCGATCATGTTGAAGAAAACCACCAATCGCCAATGCCTTGTTTGGCTCTCCACACTGTAGCATTGCGTCTTTTAGTCTATGGTGTCAATGCTGCCCTTTGTGGCACTGTATTTCATTATAACTTCAGGCATCTTTTCTTGTGATGATAACACCATTGCCTGGTCATTAAGAGAGATAAGGGTGGTAACGAAATGGTTTTTCTTAGGAACATAAGTGGCTGACATCACATCTGGTTGTAAACCAAGTAATGTACAATTTGCTTCACGTCCTTTACGCGTAATAAATCGAATGGCAATGCAGTTTTGGTTTTTTGGATAGTACCGACTAGTGTCAGACCTTTTGACAACAAATAATGAGCTAAATCGAGAGATGTTAGAAAATTACAGAGGTGAAACTATGTTGAGACTTTTCAGTTTCAGTCAGGGTTTTCACAACATTGTCTCGAAGTCCACGGCTATGGTTTTCTTCCTCCTTCCCCAAGTATACTTTTTTCTCCCAGCTGAATCTTGTTGCCTTCTCACAAATTGTCCAGAACTTTATTTTGTATCCAACAGGTTTTGATGGTACGTACTGTCGAAATAGGCAGTGATCTCAAAATGTGACCAACTATTCATCTATGGTTATGCATCATCCTGGAATGTAGGCATCCCTAAGGGTAATTTCCCACATCTCAAGAACTCCTCTGATGGGTTCCAGTTTGTCAGTTGACCTCCGAGCTGCTGCATTGTCAAAGCGCAACACCCCCAGAAAAGAATGGAAGCAATTGCAAGACACAGTTTCATTGAACAGTAGTAGTAACTGGTTATGTTGAGCACACTTGGCATGTTTTTCATGCACAACGTTTTCTACAAATTACTTGACTTATCTTATAGACATTACATTTATAAAGATTTTCGATGCGAAAAATCTCTGTACCGAAAATCTTTACATGTATAATATAGCATAATATGATTAATTTAATTAATTCCTAAAAGGGTTGCGCATTTGAAACATTCCAATGCGCTCAATGTACCCACTTACTACTCTACACAAGAATCCAAGCCACTTTTGAGCGCACTAAAATTAATATAAGAAAGTAGAGAAGTTATTCCATTTCCTGATAGAAGGAAATCATTATAGAAGGAAATAAAATTTTGGTTGAAAATAATGAGCTTCTCAAGTGCATTGGAATTAATTTAAAAAATAATTAGAGACACAAAGTAATACAAAATTTCACCAAAACCTTTCAGCGCCTTTTGAAAGGCAACCCTGTGTTTTTCCCCCCTGATGCCAAGCTTCTTATTTCATTCAACACCACTGGTTTTTTTTTTTGCTGAATGTCGTTGTTCAACTGTGAACATTGATATGCATTGGAAAAGCTGATTCTGGCGGTCGCCTTCGTTTTCTTCCAGATGGGCACAAGTGGTGGACTATGACAGCAAATAACGATGGTATTGGCCAATCAAAGCAGTCTTACAGCTATTCAGCTGTGACCCGCAGAGCAAGGAAATAACTTTCACACACCAGATTAATAGTTGGTATTTGAGGAACGAAGTTGATTTGAGAACAAAAATGAGACACCGTGGGTTAGTGGTTTCGTTAATCAGATCCAGCTGTTACAGATATCCACGAAATTGTGGTCTGATAGCGTGGCATGACTTTTGGCCACACCACATAGCAATAAATACGTCAGTCAGTTATGAGCCATTCTAGATACAGGACATACGAAATATTTCCCTCCAGCCAGTCTGCTGACTAGATCGACTTTCGTTAACTTCTCAGCCAAAAACTAACCGATTTTAAGATTAGATTTACTTTCATTCCAATTGATCCGTAGTGAGGAGGTCCTCCAGGATGTATAACAAGTCATAAAAACAATAGTAGATGACAGATATTCACAACTAAAACAAATAAGATAATGTAACTTCTACAGCATCATTTTTTATGAACGGTATATGAAAGGATCATTTTATAACACTCATTTAATAATATTGCATTAATGCACTGAACTTAAAATTTAAAAAAGTTTTTATTTATAAGGTAATAAACAAATTACTTAATCTACGTGAAACGGCTATTCAGAGAAACAGTAATGAATAAAATTGGACATTATTAGTTACAAAGTTTTTTAGTTTAAAAATTGTCAGTCAGTATTCTGTGCTGTGTCTCAATGTGAGGTTTTTCTTTCCATGCATAATTATGTAGGCGATTGTGTCGTTTGGTATTTTATTGTTCAATGTTGCCCATAATTTGACAGCAGTGGACAGAGTGGTAACAAAATTCTTTCTGTGAGGCATGTTAATCACATAGACATGATAGTTACCAAATTTAATGGGCCTATATCTACATCGCACTTCAGCTGTATAACTATAATACTTTATATATATAAAATCAGTTTAATCTACTGAGAAATTCATCAGTGGGGTAGAAGGAGTTGGCCACCAATAAATCCCTTCCGCTTTTCTTAAACTGAATTTCATTGGTTGTTAAGCTTGTTAAAAATTCAAATTGCTTACATAATCTACATGAAATGACTATTCACAAAAACCATAAAGAATAAAATTGGGCATTATTAGTTAAAGTTTTTTAGTTTAAAAAATGGCTCTGAGCACTATGGGACTCAACATCTTAGGTCATAAGTCCCCTAGAACTTAGAACTACTTAAACCTAACTAACCTAAGGACATCACACACACCCATGCCCGAGCCAGGATTCGAACCTGTGATCGTAGCAGTCCCACGGTTCCGGGCTGCAGCGCCAGAACCGTTTTAGTTTAAAAATTGTCAGTCAGTACTCTGTGCTGCGTCTCAATGTGAGGTTTTTATTTCCATGCATAATTATGTAGGCGATTGTGTCGCTTGGTATTTTATTGTTCAATGTTGCCCATAATTTCACAGTAGTGCACTGAGCGGTAACAAAATTCTTTCTGTGAGTCATGTTAATCACATAGACAAGATAGTTAGTTACCAAATTTAATGGACCTATATCTACATCGCAATTCAGCTGTATAACTCGTTCAAAAACGAGAAATGCCTCATATGCCTTCAGATAATTATTTCATGGATTCACATTCCCCATTTATTGAGGAAATATTTTATTCCTTCAACTTTTAATATAAATATTCTGAAGTTAAACATGATCATATGATGAAGAATGAGTCAACTGACTGTTTCTCCGACTCGTCTGAAACATAATAAAAATAAAATGACGCATATGAAACTCAACTCAGCTATAATAATTCATGATATATAACACAAAATGGTTCTTGTCACTTAATGCTGCTACTTCAACTATTTGTAGTTCATAGAACGATTTTTCAATAAATTTTGTAGTTGCTTGAGCTTATATTTCAGTTCACATTTAACAATAGATACACGAATATTTATAGACTACTACATTTTTACTGTTTTTGGAGAGTGAATCTTTTACTTCAACTCCAGAGTAATTGTAGTGAGGCCAACTAAGAAGAGTGTCTCCAGCACTGGAACTGTGAGTAGACATTACAGTGAGATCCATTCCCATAAAATTTCTTTGTAGTCTCTAAAGAAATTCCCAAGCGTATTCAGTGGATAAAGCACTTCACTTTTCTTACTCTTTACTTTTCCATCATTAAGTGTCTGTCCTTCCTTACTGATAATCATTAACAGATGAAGTCATATACAACAAAACTGATGATGCTCTATTCTAGATAAACTGTCATATCTTTTCTTTATGGTTATAAAATCAAACACCTTTGCCACATAATTATTAATTAATTTTTTGTTATATTTTCCATCATAAGTTGGATAGATTGAACCATCAGCTCCAATAATATTGAAGCTCACACATAATTGAGCATGATTGGGATGACGTAATCCATTTCCTATATAATGTTTATTTTTGTATCCTTGTTAGGAATATTTAGATTATTTTTTGATTTCTCATTTACAGGGAATGTGTACAACTGATATCTCTCTAATTTGTTATTTATTAATGTTGAGAATTTATTAAACTTTCTAAAATAACTGTTAGAGTAGCAACAGAGAGGTCAATAAAATTATTTTCATCACTTACAGGTTTTAAAATTCCTGTATAGTATTAAAAATTGGAATATATACAGGACAAATTGGCTCAAGAACAATTGGTGCACCAAATTCAGCATTAAGATTGAACAAGACAGTAACATTAGTTTCTTTATAAAAATGAGCAGTATTTCACAAACATTCCATCAGCTAGATTAAATTTTGAATTGATTAATGGGAATGGAATAAATTCAGGAACATCATTAGCAACAGGTTTCTATCAGCTTCAATAATTTGGATACTAAATCCAAGCTCGCTTCCAATACCATCTACCATATATAATTTAACATCACACTCAATAAAAATTCTATTTAAAATTATACCTGCTTTAATGTGAATATTCCTCTGTTTTAATGAATAAATTTTCGAAGCATTTCTAAATATTGACCTAGAGGAATATCTGTTATTTCTCCATCACAATATAATTTACTTATAATATAATTTACTTATAACATATTTACTTCTAAAATACTTATTTATAATGAATTTAATAATTTCTCTTTAATATTTGAAGTTAGAAATGTTGTACAAAAATCAACTAATGCAACATTATTAAAACTTACTCATGTAGGTGCAGTGAATCTTCTTTGAGAACAGATAAATTACCAATCAATTGAAACATGCAACTCATTTAATATTAAAAAAGTATTTAATTGAAAGAGAATAGACTGGGAACCAAAAATAAAAATTCCAGTGAAGAAATAAATAAATATGGTAAGCTTTTGCCTAATTTTATTCGATATGCTATAATAGAACAAAGTGATTGTGGAAAAGCAACATTAATGATTAACACTTATATTCTAGCACCAGAATAGTTGAACTAGGAAAAGATAAATCACTTCTATCTTTATTCAAAAAATTTAGATCGACTGATCCATCAAAAATTTATAAAAATGAACAAATAGTTGAATATAAAAATTATGAGAAGGTTACAACGTTTATTGTAAACAATGGCGACATTGTAACGCTAGATCAGTGCCAAGGTAATACAGTTCTGGTATCAATTATTTCTTTCTTGAAAACCAAGATGTAGTTACAGAATATTTTAGTAGAGAAAGACATACAGGAATAGATTGCCTTTATTTAGCTCAGTCATATTTCAAAAGTATCAAAACAATTACTAAGGGATAATCTAAAATTTTAAAATATATTTGGATAAGCTGATACAAATTTAAATCAAATCTACTATTAGTTTGTTGGTGATGATTTAAAATTTCCTGATTATAATGTATTGTGTAGTAAATTTTGGCATGTTCAGTATGGATTTTTTGGAATAGATATGACTAGGAAACCTAATGGAGGGAAATACAAATATTATTAAAGATTTCAATTAATACATATAAGTTACACTTCACTAGATACAAAATAGTTGAAAAAATTAACATATCAAACAATTAATATAGTAGGTAATGAAGTATTCATTCGAGCTGCAGCTGTAAAAGGTGTAATATATCAAATAATTTACATAGTGTTAATGAAGTATTTATTGAATCTACTACAAAATGGTTACAAGATAGATTGAAAAGTCATGCAGCCAACTGTAATAGAACAAAAGCTTAAGTCCATATGAGAACTATTGATATAGACAAATTTTGTACAGAATCTATAAATGTAACAGTACAAAAAGGAAATGAATTATTTGCTAAAAACTGTACTAAACTTCAACAAATTCCTAAAAATAAGCATCTTAAGGTATTTCGATTTATGAGGTCAAATTAAGAAATAAAAATGCAATATTAGTCAAACCAAAAAGAGTCATGTAAACATGAATATTATAACGATAATATAGACAACATAAGAAAATATAGAGAACATAAGAAAATATAGACAACATAAGAAAATATAGAAATAAATCAATATTACAAAAAGAAAGAAAATCCAGAATGGTCAGAAAAAGGAAGAGTAAATCGAGAAAATGGAAAGTCATATGCACATGAGTGTCATTAGAAAAAGAAGTAACCAGAAAATGTATTTAAAGAATTATGCTGTATCAACACACATAGGTGGAAAACTGAGAATGTGAAGGAAGGTTATAATTAAAGATTTTTTTAACCAGAATAATATTTGTTAATGTTTTTATTCTTATTAAAAGAGCCCTTTAAAAGATGATATTGCATTCTATTACACCCAGGTGATGGCATTTTACATGCACACAAGATGACTATGTAATAGAATATGACAAATTAGAAAAAAACAGCGACATTATACAAATTGTTCACGATCTAGTGATGAAGGTGCCTGTGGACTGGATACTTGTGGTTGCTGTTCGATTATAAGAGTAAATTCAGAATGTTTTATCTCAATAATTTTTATAAGTCGATACATAGAAATAAATTTCATTAATGTTTTTTATCCAATGTGAATGTTTTCGAAATGTGACCCACAGGCTGTTAAAAAAGCTAATTGAAATAGAAACCTAGAAGAATTGAAAGAAAGATGCATATTTTGGAAAAACAATGAAGAACAGAATATGAAAGATATAAAAAAAGAAAATCAACCTGTTACTGATGCAGTCGAAAAAATTACAGATGGAATTGAAGGATCAGACAATAAGATGCAGTCTTCAACTGCTATGCTATTGCATGTGCTGAAATCTACTGAAGGAAGTAAGTTGTAAATCACATTGTTCCTTATGCACATCATCGTCAAGAAGAATTTCGATATACACAATGAATTTAACATTAGTCCTTATTGTGGCTATACATTAAGTGAATCAAAATTACAAGATTTATTGATAAAATATGATGTATAGATTTAAGATAGAGAAATGATAGCTCAAGCTCAGGGTGCTCCCAAAATGAAGAAAGGATATGTTAGAAAAATAAATATAAGCAGAAAACTTTAACCAACTGTAGTGAAGTCCAAGTTTTTGGATGGATACTTGTCAGTACCTTTAAATATATTGGTAAATTACCAGTTAAATCTGATGGAGATAAATTGACAGTTGGTGAAACGACAGAGCAATGAATCTGTAAACTAAAAAATACATACTATACATAAAATGTTTAAATAATATGATGGCGTTAATTGATCAAATTATGTAGATATTTTGTACAGTTTAGGAGCATTATATTCTGAAGAGAATCTAAATGCAATAAAATTAAGTAAATGGTGCTGAATGTACTGAATTGATGAAAGAAACTCTCAGTGATCTTTTCCAGCTTTGAAACAAAGAAATGAAGGTGATTCACTGGAAAGTGAGAATGAGAAAAGAGGTGACAGCTTAATGAAAACGTAGACAGGAAAAACAATTGAAAATACACTTGTAGCTGGGATTCACAGTCGTAAAATTTTTTTAAAAGGACATCATCTTTACGCTAGTGACTGTTGTACGTTTTTATTACACTATTGCAATTTCGGCCTAAGGCCATTATCAAGTGCTGATATTATAGCTTTAAGCCATATCAACGTAATGTAAGCTGACACATTTGTGTGTCGTCATCAATTCTATTAAATACATTTGTGTCGTTACACAGTGCAAGCACAAACGTTGTAAAACAACAATCTGTAAATGCACATGTTCATTGACCCATCACTAGTTACACCTGAATTAGACTACTGTAGTCTGCACCTGAACATTTACAGATTATGTTGTTTTATGATGTTTGTATATGTGTGCTCAACTGTGTTACAATGACAAATGTATATAACAGGATTGACGACTACACACAAATGTGTCAGCTTACATTACTTTGACATGTCTTAAAGCCATAATATCAGCACTTGATAACAGTCTACGGCTGAAATTACAATAGAGCAATAAAAACTTTTACCTGTCACTGTCATGAAGATGATGTCCTCCAATTCAAAATGTTTGAATGAATGATGTGAGAGATTAAGTTCATAGAGATTAAGTTGATAGAGATTAAGTTGATAGAGAAGAGTTAGCTGGAAATGAAAATTATCACAGCGAAAAACTGAGAACAACACAGATGTTTGGATATAAATTTGGTGGTTATATTCTCAAAAATCCAAAAGGGGTTCCATATATGATTACATTTTTGAATACTGAGACATGCATCTTGCAGGTTATGTGTACTGTGGACCTTTTACTGAAGAAGCAGAAAGATTCACATGTTGATACAGGCATAAATCCATTAGAGGAAGTGTGTAAACAACATGATATAGGCTACAGGGATGAAAGTTTTAGAATCTAGACATCAAGCAGGCAGTAAAACTTCATCTAGCTGTAAATGAAGGCCTGCATGCTTCGGATGCTTCAATTGGAGATAAATTATCAGCTACTGTAGTTAGAGGAATAACCTCTTTATTCTACTTAATTCCCTGCTTTGTCATTTAACGGCAGCCCTGGATGCCCACTATCAAATCCTGACCACTTGACCTCCTGCACACTGCCGCCACAAGGCATATTTAATAACCTTCTTCCCCCTTCCCTTCCATTTTATACATTACCATTGTTGTCAGAAGTTTCTCTCCCCATCCCCAAACCACAAACTATTTTACAAATTGGTGTCAGGAGTAGGATGTAACAATTATATCCTCCCTTCCTGGCACAAACTCATTTACAATAGTGAGATTTAATGAAACTGTACCAGTAAAAGTTATAATAAATTTATTGGGTGAAATGTATTAAACTTATTAATACATTAACATTTTAACCTACATAAACGATTAACCATATCTGGTGCTTGAAGTGTAAAATATTTACTAAAACACATCAAAATAGAACTACAAAAAAAAAATGGAATACAAAGAACTGAAGCAATGTATAAAACTAACAAAAATAACCCCCCATTAACCATGGACCTTGCCGTTGGTTGGGAGGCTTGCATGCCTCAGCGATACAGATACCCGTACCATAGGTACAACCACAACGGAGGGGTATCTGTTGAGAGGCCAGACAAACATGTGGTTCCTGAAGAGGGGCAGCAGCCTTTTCAGTAGTTGCAAGGGCAACAGTCTGGATGATTGACTGATCAGGCCTTGTAACAATAACCAAAACGGCCTTGCTGTGCTGGTACTGCGAACAGCTGAAAGCAAAGGGGAAACTACAGCTGTAATTTTTCCCGAGGGCATGCAGGTTTACTGTATGATTAAATGATGATGGCGTCCTCTTGGGTAAAATATTCCGGAGGTAAAATAGTCCCCCATTCGGATCTCCGGGTGGGGAATACTCAAGAGGATGTCGTTATCAGGAGAAAGAAAACTGGCATTCTACGGATCGGAGCATGGAATGTCAGATCCCTTAATCAGGTAGGTAAGTTAGAAAATTTAAAAAGGAAAATGGATAGTTTAAAGTTAGATATAGTGGGAATTACTGAAGTTCGGTGGCAGGAGGAACAAGACTTCTGGTCAGGTGACTACAGGGTTATAAACACAAAGTCAAATAGGGGTAATGCAGGAGTAGGTTTAATAATGAATAGAAAAATAGGAATACGGGTAAGCTACTACAAACAGCATAGTCAACACATTATTGTGGCCAAGATAGATACGAAGCCCACACCTACTACAGTAGTACAAGTATATATGCCAACTAGCTCTGCAGATGAGGAAGAAATTGAAGAAATGTATGATGAAATAAAAGAAATTATTCAGATAGTGAAGGGAGACGAAAATTTAATAGTCATGGGTGACTGGAATTCGAGTGCAGGAAAAGGGAGAGAAGGAAACATAGTAGGTGAATATGAATTGGGGCTAAGAAATGAAAGAGGAAGCCGCCTGGTAGAATTTTGCACAGAGCACAAGTTAATCATAGCTAATACTTGGTTTAAGAATCATGATAGAAGGTTGTATACATGGAAGAACCCTGGAGATACTAAAAGGTATCATATATATTATATAATGGTAAGACAGAGGTTTAGCAACCAGGTTTTAAATTGTAAGACATTTCCAGGGGCAGATGTGGATTCTGACCACAATCGATTGGTTATGACGTGTAGATTAAAACTGAAGAAACTGCAAAAAGTTGGGAATTCAAGGAGATGGGACCTGGATAAACTGAAAGAACCAGAGGTTGTACAGAGTTTCAGGGAGAGCATAAGGGAACAATTGACAGGAACGGGGGAAAGAAATACAGTAGAAGAAGAATGGGTAGCTCTGAGGGATGAAGTAGTGAAGGCAGCAGAGGATCAAGTAGGTAAAAAGACGAGGGCTAGTAGAAATTCTTGGGCAACAGAAGAAATATTGAATTTAATTGATGAAAGGAGAAAATATAAAAATGCAGTAAATGAAGCAAGCAAAAAGGAATACAAACGTCTCAAAAATGAGGTCGACAGGAAGTGCAAAATGGCTAAGCAGGGATGGCTAGAGGACAAATGTAAGGATGTAGAGGCTTATCTCACTAGGGGTAAGATAGATACTGCCTACAGGAAAATTAAAGAGACCTTTGGAGATAAGAGAAACACTTGTATGAACATCGAGAGTTCAGATGGAAACCTAGTTCTAAGCAAAGAAGGGAAAGCAGAAAGGTGGAAGGAGTATATAGAGCTTCCATACAAGGGCGATGTACTTGAGGGCAATATTATGGAAATGGAAGAGGATGTAGATGAAGATGAATTGGGAGATACAATACTGCGTGAAGAGTTTGACAGTGCACTGAAAGACCTGAGTCGAAACAAGGCCCCTGGAGTAGACAACATTCCATTGGAACTACTGACGGCCTTGGGAGAGCCAGTCCTGACAAAACTCTACCAGCCGGTGAGCAAGATGTATGAAACAGGCGAAATACCCTCAGACTTCAAGAAGAATATAATAATTCCAATCCCAAAGAAAGCAGGTGTTGACAGATGTGAAAATTACCGAACAATCAGTTTAATAAGCCACAGCTGCAAAATACTAACATGAATTCTTTACAGAAGAATGGAAAAACTAGTAGAAGCCGACCTCGGGGAAGATCACTTTGGATTCCATAGAAATACTGGAACACGTGAGGCAATACTGACCTTACGACTTATCTTAGAAGAAAGATTAAGGAAAGACAAACCTACGTTTCTAGCATTTGTAGACTTAGAGAAAGCTTTTGATAATGTTGATTGGAATACTCTCTTTCAAATTCTAAAGGTGGCAGGGGTAAAATACAGGGACCGAATTGCTATTTACAATTTGTACAGAAACCAGATGGCAGTTATAAGAGTCGAGAGACATGAAAGGGAAGCAGTGGTTGGGAAGGGAGTAAAACAGGGTTGTAGCCTCTCCCTGAGGTTATTCAATCAGTATATTGAGCAAGCAGTAAAGGAAACAAAAGAAAAATTCGGAGTAGGTATTAAAGTCCATGGAGAAGAAATAAAAACTTTGAGGTTCGCCGATAACACTGTAATTCTGTCAGAGACAGCAAAGGTCTTGGAAGAGCAGTTGAACGGAATGGATGGTGTCTTGAAGGGAGGATATAAGGTGAACATCAACAATAGCAAAACGAGGATAATGGAATGTAGTCGAATTAAGTTGGGTGATGTTGAGGGAATTAGATTAGGAAATGGGACACTTAAAGTAGTAAAGGAGTTTTGCTATTTAGGGAACAACATAACTGATGATGGTCGAAGTAGAGAGGATATAAAATGTAGACTGGCAATGGCAAGGAAAGCGTTTCTGAAGAAGAGAAATTTGTTAACATCAAGTATAGATTTAAGTGTCAGGAAGTAATTTCTGAAAGTATTTGTATGGAGTGTAGCCATGTATGGAAGTGAAACGTAGACGATAAATAGTTTAGACAAGAAGAGAATAAAAGCTTTTGAAATGTGGTGCTACAGAAGAATGCTGAAGATTAGATGGGTAGATCACATAACTAATGAAGAAGTATTGAATAGGACTGGGGAGAAGAGAAGTTTGTGGCACAACTTGACCAGAAGATGGGATCGGTTGGTAGGACATGTTCTGAGGCATCAAGGGATCACCAATTTAGTATTGGAGGGCAGCGAGGAGGGTAAAAATCGTAGGGGGAGACCAAGAGGTGAATACACTAAGCAGGTTCAGAAGGATGTAGGTTGCAGTAGGTACTGGGAAATGAAGAAGCTTGCACAGGATAAAGTAGCATGGAAAGCTGCATCAAACCAGTCTCAGAACTGAAGACCACAACAACAACAAAAATAAATTCGTTAAATCTTTGTGTAAGTGATGGGATGCAGTCCAAAGATTGCTTGTGCAATATTTGTGAAGAGATCATTAATGAATTATATAAACTCAGGAGGAAAAAGTTTAAAACAATAAATTTAATCTCACCAGGTATAGACGATTTATGGGAAGCTGAACTAGCAGAAATGGATTCTGTTAAAATGTAAACAACTTCAAAATTAAGTAGGCATATAAATATTTATTAACTGTAATTAGTGTTTTTTCCAAAATATGCTTGGTCTGTTTCAGCAGAAGATAAAAGTAAAATAATTCAAATGTAGTCGATGATTTTGGAAACATATTCAGAGAGAGAAATCGATTAGCGCCACTCAACATTCAGCCCATTTGATCAAGAACAGACGACCAAGCAACATTGTTTCTATTTCATAGTGCGCGAGCCGCTACACATTTTGCCTTTGTAACTTCTAGTAACTGTTAGCTTTGATACGTGTAAGGCTTCGCACCTACGTGCTCATCTCAGCCAATGTTAAGTAACCATTTTTGTTCTCATATTGTTTTAGTAAACTTGTAAAATCTACAGGCAGTACTCAAGTCCTTCACCTTTTCCTGCTACCACTCGTGTTCTTCACTCTCGGCCTATTTTGCAGAAGCAGTTCACAGGAGCAGATGTATGTTCTGCCTATCCAGGCAGGATACAAAATAAAGATTTTCAAGGATTAATGAAAAATATAATAATTATTATTCACCTCTAACTGAATTAAAATACTTTGTTGTAGAAAGCTTAACTAGAATACTTAAGAAAATATGTGGAAGAAATACACTCTTCAAGATAATTATAAAAGTATTGGATGCAGTCTGAAGTAAGTGACTGTTGTAGCAGTCTCCAGACTGCATCCTGCTTCAGCTGATGTTGAGCTAGTTGAAATATTGGTTGTTGAATACAATCATACAAAGCATTGAACAATAAAAATTACGTTAGTAGAAATATAAAGAATTATAAGCCAGCTGTCTTTGTATCTAATGCTAAACCTAAAAATAAATTTGGTGATAAAATTAGAAACAGCACACTTAACGGAATTTTTTAAAAAGTTTATGCAACTAGTTGGTTAACAGAAATTTTGGAAATTGAAAAAGATTTTCGTTCTAATCCAGTCACATATGAATTAAAGGCATAAAAAAATACTGTGTGAATTACAGAAGAAAAAACACACAGATGTATACCTAGTTGAGAAAGTTTTAAGAAAGGAAGACGATCACGTATATTTTAAAGGGATGGGATCTACACAATTCACACAATACCTAAATGAGTAAAGATAATGTTACTTTATAAATTAACACTTACACATTTTCTATGTAAATCATATGATAATGCATTTCTAAATCAATTTACTGATGAGAATGTGAATATAACCTAAGTGAGAAGCAATACATGTTTATGAATACTTTAAAAAACAGAACTAAAATTTGTAGTCCACTCTAATCCAAAACTTCACATTAAAAAAATTAAAAGTCTATTCATCATTAATCGTCAATAAACTTTTCCCAACAAATGAAGACAGTTTTCTATTTTTCTAATAAAAATATTTATTATAAATGAACTGCATAAAAGAGAACCGAAAGCTAGAGCCAAACAATTAGAAATAAGGGGTTATTCTAAACTTAGAAAACAAGAAATTATATTTCTGATTGACAACAACAACCTGGAGACTACACAGTGTGGAGACTGCTTCTCACATAAAGAAACTAAAAGCTAAAGCTGAAGAACTAGGAATTAAAAGATATTCTAAACTAGAAAAGGAAACACTTTTGCACTGATTAATTATAATTATGAAAATTTGTGTTCTGAAGATTATATAAATTATATTCAACAACTGGGCCATATAGAAATAAAATGATTGATTATATTAAGAAGAATAATCTGCATAATATTACAGTATGCAAATACATCGCAGGATATTTTGCATTGTTGTTGTTGTTGTCTTCAGTCCTGAGACTGGTTTGATGCAGCTCTCCATGCTACTCTATCCTGTGCAAGCTTCTTCATGTCCCAGTCCCTACTGCAGCCTACATCCTTCTGAATCTGCTTAGTGTATCCATCGCTTGGTCTCCCTCTACGATTTTTACCCTCCACGCTGCCCTCCAATACTAAATTGGTGATCCCTCGATGTCTCAGAACATGTCCTACCAACCGATTCCTTCTTCTAGTCAAGTTTTGCCACAAGCTCCTCTTTCCCCAATTCTATTCAATACCTCCTCATTAGTTATGTGATCTACCCATCTAATCTTCAGCATTCTTCTGTAGCACCACATTTCGAAAGCTTCTATTCTCTTCTTGTTCAAACTTCTTATGGTCCATGTTTCACTTCCATACATGGCTACACTCCATACAAATATTTATATAAAATGTAGACTGGCAATGGGAAGGAAAGCGTTTCTGAAGAAGAAAAATTTTTTATTTTGCATTATCTGAAGATTTTATGAGAGAATTTCAAGATATATTAAATTGACATGTTCCTTCACATACACAAATATTACCTGAAGATTTTGTAACAGAATTTAAACGTAAAGTTATCTGGAAAAATAATTTCAGATGTCAAAAACTATCTGAATAATTCATACAAAAATAATGAAACCTGATGAAATATTATCTACTACAAAAGAAGATTGTTCTATATGCTTAAGTGATCAAGATTATCAATTTGTAAAAACTAATATTTTTCATAAAGAATGAATGGTTAGTAAATCCAGGTCATTCTACTTGCCCTATGTGTAGAAATGTTATTAAAAAAATTATGATGAAGACAAGATGTCATTAATCAGTTCTGTATAGTTATATAAAATATTAAATTTATTGTGCAAACAAATAGTTCTTAAAAGTTTCTTTCATTCTTTGATATAAATTCGTTGAATTAGGATTATAATTAAGTCTTAACATTTCTTCAGAATTTGGATATTTGGATGTCTGCTTTCGATTCTATGTAATGATTCTATATAATCGCCTTCATAAATTTTTACTGCTCTCTAATAAGATAATTATATTCAATGTTTTAATCAAATAATTTTAGAAGATTAAAAGTGGAGCCTAAATTCTGATCAAATATTTAAGGAAGAACATGAGAAAAAACATCACTTCCTTTGCTTTCTTCTTGTTCTATCTAAAAACTATTATCAATTATTTCCTTCAAATTTTCTTCATGTTCATCCTTAACCTTGTTAATATTTTCCAAGTGAGTTATTTTTCCTTGATACATCACCTTAATTTTATATTCTCCATATTTAATTTTTTCATAAACCTGATCCTGAAAAATCTTACGCAAAGGTTTCTTCGTCCTCATAAGCCTTTGAATAAAGTTCCTAATAAAAGTTTTACATTCAATAAGAGTTTAATACTTAGCGATTAATGATTGCCCAAATTTGTGATTGTTTTAGAAGGCATAATATAACAATTTACAAAAAATGAATGAATCACACAATGTACCTATTCCTACAAAGACTCTGAATAATATGAGAGAAGCTGAAATTAAAACTGGGCTTAAAAGTCTTGGTAATAGAGGCTAAAATAAAGAAATTAGAATCTTTGTAAATGATTTTCCATTTTATCAAGACTAATTCCAAAAGACCAAAATAAGACAAAAATGTGTAAATAATATAAATTATTTTTAGAGATTTGGTGATTTTTTTGGAAAAAATCCTTGTCTTTTGCGGGCAAGTGCTCTACGAACTGCAAAGGTTCCGAGTTCGAGTCTCGGTCGGGCACACAGTTTTAATCTGCCAGGAGGTTTCATATCAGGGCACACTCCGCTGTAGAGTGAAAATTTCATTCTAGAAACATCCCCCAGGCTGTGGCTATGCCATGTCTCCGCAATATCCTTTCTTTCAGGAGTGCTAGTTCTGCAAGGTTCGCAGGAGAGCTTCTGTAAAGTTTGGAAGGTAGGAGATGAGGTACTGGCAGAAGTAAAGCTGTGAGGACGGGGCGTGAGTCGTGCTTGGGTAGCTTAGTTGGTAAACCTATACTGTTTATCAATACCATGGGCGTTTTTGGTATAGTTGTACATATGTTTTAAATCTGAAATGGTTAACAACAACACTAAGAATCAATGGATGATTTGCATTAAAAGACATTAAGAAGAAGTACAAAAATATGGAATTCTGGATATAATTTAGTAGAAATGTGGGAATGTAATTGGATTAACTCAAGAATGTACAAAACATTCAAGTAAAGGAAACAGCCACCTGAAGTTGTTGAACCACTGAATCCAAGGGATGATTTTAGGTGGTTTTACAAGTACAATGAAATTAAGGGGTAAAGTAGATGGTGTTAACATAAAAATAAGACACACAGATGTGTGCAGTCTCTATACAACTGTACAATATGATCTCTATCCATAAGTCATCGACCGAGCGAGGTGGCGCAGTGGTTAGCACACTGGACTCATTCAGGAGGACGACGGTTCAATCCCGCGTCCGGCCATCCTGATTTAGGTTTTCCATGATTTCCATAAATCGCTCCAGGCAAATGCCGGGTTGGTTCCTTTCAAAGGGCACGGCAGAATTCCTTCCCCATCCTTCCCTAATCCGATGAGACCGATGACCTCGTAGTTTGCTCTCTTCCGCCAAACCAACCAACCAACCATAAGTCATCCAGCCGACCATTGTGGCCAAGCGGATCGAGGCGCTTCAGTCCGGAACCACGCTGCTGCTATGGTCACAGGTTCGAATCCTGCCTTGGGCATGGATGTGTTGGATGTCCTTAGGTTAGTTATGTTTAAGTAGTTCTAAGTCTAGGGACTGATGACCTCAGATATTAAGTCCCATAGTGCTCAGAGCCATTCCCATCGTAAGTCATCCAACAAAGTAGATAAACCAAAACACTATAATACTGAATGTTATGGGCTTATAAATTGTAAAGTAGTTTCACCTAGTGGCACCTAGAGGATTCTATTACCTTGTTTTACCTGCACAAATGAAGATTGATTAAAATGGAAAACTGCTGTTTCCTGTAATGTAAGAAGTCGGGATGAGGGATACACTTAGCATGGAAGGTCAAGGCCTCTACTATGTCACTCCTTAACACAACAACTAGCAAATCAATTATTAACAGTTTATTCAATCAAAAATGAACAACAACTTACTACGGATTTCAGTACTTAAGAAACATCTGAAGATTATTTTAAAGGGTGGTACATAAAATTTTCTCTTTTTTAGGCAATAATCAATAATATGAAAGTGATTTACAAAGCATACCTGTTCGTCATGAACGCAAATAACACAAGGGGTACAACAAGTTAATTAATACAATTGATTCTCAAGTAAATTAAAAACCCCTTTTTTATGTATATATAAAATAGGTTAAATAACTACCAAATGGACAGTGATGCAAGGCTGCTCTTCGCAAAAGGTGGCTTAAAATGCCACGAGCAGCAGACCAGCCGTCCAAAACAACATAAATGCCGGGGCCCAACCAGGAGTCACTTTCCATTAGACGACAAGCCACAGCTTCTGTGCACCGAAGCAGAACACGGCGCCACTCACACACACCCCAACTCGCAGAAAACGAACACAAACAGACCGCAGAAAACAGGGCAGACACCAAGCAAACATCGATTAATATAAGTTAACAGATCAATAAAGAATATAGCACACACAAATGCAATGCTGTGGAACAGTATCAGACTTTTACACTCTCATACTTTGCCAAACAATATTTCACATATGATTAAGGCCGACAATTTGTTCAAATGGTTCAAATGGCTCTGAGCACTATGGGACTTAACATCTGAGGTCATCAGTCCCCTAGACTTAGAACAACTTAAACCTAACTAACCTAAGGACATCACACATATCCATGCCCGAGGCAGGATTCGAACCTGCAACCGGAGCAGCGGTGCGGTTCCGGACTGAAGCGCCTAGAACCGCTCGGCCACAGCGGCCGGCGACAATTTGTACAAAGATGAAATGGAAATAATTTCAAGGTAATATCACGTTACACTGCACTTTAATTTCGTAACATAGGTCTGTGATGTAGCTGACCTGTGATGACCTACTATCTTTAATACCTTACAGTTAGTACATCTTTTGGGAACACTGATATTTTAAAGGAGGTAGTGTCTGCTGGTCTTCATGTGGTCACACACCTTGCCAGCTGCTGTTGCTTCAGCAGCACGTACATTATGGCAACGAACAAGCAAGTACACTCGCTGGATCGCAAATCGTTCAACGAAACGAAGGCACCAAAACCACTTACACCTTCGATGGAGAGTGTTGTTTGAGATGATCTCTAGGGATGAGTCTCTCTGAGCAAACAGGCACCGAAGCAATGCGACGGGCAGTGCCCGGAGCTGACGTCAGGCAGCCCGTCGTGCAAGCTAGACTGGCCGCGCCGCTGGTGACCGAGCCCGCGTGTATTCCTCGAGCACGTCCTTCCGCCTTGTAGCGAGTCCGCCCCCAACTCCCAGACCGCCAAACCAGCCGCTAGATCACAACAGCAGCAAAGATCGTAGTATAGCCGGGTAATCGATAGTCACGTGCTAAGAGCTGGTGTGCCAGAAAAGGCGCACTATGGCTCAACCTCACCTGCGCGAACCTCACCGCCCCCCCCCCCACCTATTGTCTTACCACCACAGAAAGAAGGAAACAGGCTTGATATGACTAAGGTGCACTCTGAACACCTTGCCCGTTGCAAGCCCCTTAACTAACAAATTAGCCGGACCTAAGACCCTGGTGACGACACACGGTCCCAAGTAGCGCTGCACAAACTTATGAGGTCCCATACCACTAGCATTCTGAACAGCATTGTTCTTAATAAACACCTTATGCCTGGTCTTAGCCTGAAAAAAGCTTCTACCTTGGTTATAATCTTCGGCTTGTCGACAATGGGCTAACTCCATGTTGTTTCGAGCAAGCTGCCAGTTTTCCCTAAGGGTATCCAGAGTAATGGAAAACGGCAACAAGTCATTGATCTGCCAAAGGTTGGAGAGAGGTGAATTGACCAGATATGCCAACATTAACTCTGTAGGAACTCCCATAGAAGTTTCATGCTGGGCTGTGTTGAATGCGGAATTTAACCATGGGAGTGTAGTATCCCACCTACTGGGGATTTGGCGCAGTAAATTATAAGCGCTGCCTTTAGGTTACGGTTAACCATTTCTGCCAAGGATGCTTACGGATAGTAAGGGGTAGTCGTAAAATGCCTGATTCCACTACGTAAGCCATACTGTTTAAACTCTATTGACACAAAGGCAGGGGCATTATCGCTGACGAGTTGCTTTGGGGGCCCAAACCATGAAAAAATACGGATCAGATGACGTATGGTTATACTCACAGTGACCCTGGTACTGGGCAGCAACCATAAAAAACGCGAAAAATCATCCACGGTGACGAAGATGTAACGGTACCCTCCCTTAGTCCTAGGCATAGGTCCTACAAAGTCGATAAACATCTTATCCATCGGTCGCTGCTCTGACATTGAAGTAGACCCAAATGGACTGTGAGGACTGGCCTCGCTCCTTCTACAGTTGTTGCACTGACTGACGAGCCGCCGCACATCGAGCTACAGAGAAGGCCACGCCACATGGGCCCGCACCTTGGCCAAGGTTTTATAGAGGCCGAGGTGCCCTCCTTGTATAAAATTATGGAAATACTGAAAGAGAGGTGAAACTAAATCAAGTGGTAAGCAAATCCTAACATCTCCAGGCTTACCAACCTCTTTACAGAGTTTTCCATTCCTTAAAGAGTAACCGGGCAGGCCTTTGCCAGCAGTGACCTCCACTTGATCATACCCAAATACGGATACTCATTCTGCTTGGTTTTAAGGTCAACGAGTAATAGAGGGAACTCTGTGAGGACACTGACTACCTGAGTCATGCTCTCCCCCTGGCTGAGATTCGAGGTCTTCACTAAACATCTTGCTAAGGGCGTCAGCTACCTGATTGTCGGAGCCTTTAACATGGCGCACCTTAAAAGGAAAGGTGGAAATACGGACCGCCCACCTAGCAATCCTTCTGGTTTTTCGAGGTCGAGCTAGGACCCAACTCAATGCTTGATTGTCGGTTTCGAGGTCGAACTCCCTATGTTGTAAAAAAAAAATCGAAATTTCTCCAAAGCGAAGAGCACTGAAAGAGCCTCACACTCATAAACAGAATAGTTTAACTCTGCAGCGGTGAGCTTCCTTGAAGCAAAGGCAAGGGGGCGCTTCACGCCCTGATCCTCTTGAAGATGGATGGTTGCTATCCCGGCATTGGAAGCATCGGTTTGGACTACAAAACTTTTCTGGAAATAGGAAACTGCCAAAACGGGAGGGTTCGCAATTGCGGTCTTAATCGCCTCGAAAGCACTTGTTGGCCGTCTCCCCAGGTAAACTCTTGGCCTTTCTTTTGCAAGTCATTGAGAGGGACAGCCAACTGTGCGAAATTAGGGATGAACCTGCGAATGTAATTCGCCATGCCAATAAAACACGCGACCTGCTTCTTTGTCCTTAGGGGCGGAAATTTATTAATCCCAATGGTCCGCTCTTTATCAACTCCAACTCCGTCGCCTGAGACAAGATGGCCTAAAAACGAAACTTGGTGTCAAGCAAGAGTAATCTTGGCTGGCTTAACGGTCAATCCAGCGGAACGAAATCTACGCAACACCTGCTCAAGATGGGACAGTTGTTCTTCGAAGGTTCAGCCATGCACCACAACATCATCCAGATAGCTGTATACACACTTAAGTTCTAAATCTCCGAAAACACGGTCGAACAAGGGTGACAATACTGAAGCCGGGGTAGCCAAACCAAAGGGAACTCTCTTAAATTCAAAGAGATTCCAGTTCGTGCAGAATGCGCTAATATGTTTTCATTCCTCACTAAGGGGATTCTGATGATTAGCTTGATTAAGATCAAGAACAGTGAACCATCTTGCCCCTGAAAACCACGTAAAACTATTATGAATATCGGGTAAGGGAACGGATTCCAACATAATCTCCTTATTCAATAACCGATAATCAGCTACAGGTCTATAATCCTTACTGCCGGCTTTAGGAACAAGAAATATTGGTGAAGTGTAAGACGAGGTTGACGGTCTGATAACGCCATCCTGCAACATAGTGTCCAATTTTTCCTTTAGGATTCTCATTTTGGGAGGTGAAAGTCTATACGGCGACTGCCAAACTGTTAGCCAATCTTACAAATTAATGTGATATTCAGTCAGGCCAGTTACACCACGTTTCTCAGAAAGCACGTCAGGAAAGTCATCTAACAACTCTATTAACTGAGCCGTGCGATCATCAGGAAGATGACTAACCTCAAACCTGTTGACTTTGCTTCCCACTATACTGATCAAGTTAGAATGATCACACGCACACAGCGTTACCTTTTCCTCCGGTCTGAAGTTAAAGCTTAATGTGTGACTAGCAACCCGGTATGCTGAATGAAATCGCAGCCCAGAAGTAAGGGTATGGCTAATCCCTTAAACACCAACAAGGTAACTGGCCATGTAAAATCACAGATTGATAGGTTACCCAGCACTTCTCCCACCACAGGCAACTCTTCCCAAATTGCAGTGCGACAGTTCTGCCAGGTATTCCTCTCAACAGAACCTGTTCAATCGACGAAATTCCAAATACCATTTATGGTCAATCAAGGACACCGAACTTCTGGAATCAAGCAGTCCACAAAGGGGTTCTGTTCCCATGCGAGTAAAATTGTAGGAGAGAGCGGGCCAACCGGGAGCACAGATGTGCGCACATCGGAAGGGTAGCTTACGATCTCTACCTCCTCTCTTCCTATGGCGTCAGAGGTTTGCCAGCGATCCCTCAGGAATTGGGCAATCGCGCTCTAAGTGATTAGTGTCGCCACAGCGAAAACAATGCTTCCTAGACTGCACAACAGCCTCAGTGCGTAACTTGCTATTTGCTGGAACTGAAGATGGTTCCTGCGGTATAATTAGTACTGCGCTGGTAATCAGTGAACGCAAGGGCCGAGTTGACTCCACTACTTGCTCCAACTCCGAAAGGCTAGTTGGCCGGCTAGCAAAAACTAGTAATGACCCATCATCAGGGCGCATCCCTCAAGAATGTTAGACACGACATCGGACTCAGCCATGGATACGTCCAGAGCCAACATGGTGTTACAGACACTCTCCACATATTGTTCTAATGTTTCGGCAGAGCCTTGCACTTGCCAAAAAACTTGCGCTCAAGTTCGATTCGCATTCGCATATTTAAACTTAGGGCCGCGGTTCTGGTTTGCAAATCCGCACACAACTCGTAACCTGTTTTACTTGCTGCCTCTCGGCATATTTAACTTCCACGCAATCAAAATCTCTTAAGCGATTCCCGAATTGAACTAACTGGGACTGTATACGAGATATATGACTACATGTTGGCTGGCTATACTCTAAAAGACAAGGTTCCGGTCTATCTCAACTGCGCTCAAAATAAACTGCAAGGCGTCGCCTACCTCGCCAATCATACCTGCTGTGAAGGCTATTAGTAGATCCAAGGCCCCATGAAACTGAGCTGCCAATTCCAGAATGCTGCCTGGGTTGTTCACGAATACTCAATTCATACTGCAACAACTCCTTGAGATAACCAATTCCAGGACACCCCCTCGAGACCGTGTCGAACAGTGGTCACCTGAGAATAGAAAATGCAATGAAATCACAATAACCACAAATTCTTACTAAACAACAAATGACTAATTAAGGAGTGACACATACTGAAAGGAAGACAAGTCTGTCACCCCCCTGCCAACCGAATCTAACCATGCTCTGGATTAACAATTGTAACTTAGGAATTCGGGAGGAGGTCCCTTAACACAACAACTAGCAGATCAATTATTAAAAATTTATTCAAAACAAGCTTTTATAAAACAAATTAGAGGCAATCAACCCGTGGCAGTTCTTAAGACAATATCAAAATATACAGTTACAACAACTTACTAGAGATTTCAATACTTAAACATCTGAAGACGATATTAAAGAGTGACATATAATTTTCGCTTGTTTTAGGCAATAATCAATAACATGAAAGTGATTTACAAAGCACACCAGTTCGTTAGGAACCCAAATAACACAAGGAACACAACAAGTTAATAGAATTGATTCTCAAGCAAATTAAAAACTCCTTTTTTACATTTATATAAAATAGGTTCAATAACTACCAAATGGGCAGTGATGCCAGGCTGCCCTGGGCAAAGGGTGACTTAAAATGCTGGAAGCAGCAGACCAGCTGTCCAAAACAATACCTAAACGCTGGGGCCAAACCGAGAGTCACTTCCCGTTGGGTGACACGTCACAGCTTCTGTGCACCGAAGCAGAATATGGCGCCGCTCACACACACCCCAACTCGCAGAAAACTGGAACACAAACAGACCGCAGAAAACAGGGCAGACACCAAGAAAACATCAATTAATATAAGTTAAGATATCAATAAACAATATAACACACACAAATGCAATACTGTAGAACAGTATCTGACTTTTACACTCTCATAGTTTGCCAAACAATATTGCACATATGATTAAGGGCGACAATTTGTACAAAGATGAAATGGAAATAATTTCAAGGTAACATCACGTTACACTGCACTTTAATTTCGCAGCATAGGTCTGTGACGTAGCTGCCAATTGTGTAAGCTTGGCATGTAGAAAATCACAACTAGACTATGACCTATCTCTAATACCTTACAGTTACTACATCTTTTGCGAACACTGATATTTTAAAGGAGGTAGTGTCTGCTGGTCTTCATGTGGTCACACACCTTGCCAGCTGCTCTTGCTTCAGCAACACATACATTACGGCAGCGAACAAGCAAGTACACTCGCTGGATCGCAAATCGTTCAACGAAACGAAGGCGTCAAAACAACTTACACCTTCGATGGAGTGCATTGTTCGATGTGGTCTTGAGGGATGGGTCTCTCTGAGCAAACAGGCACCGAAGCAATGCGACGAGCAATGCCCGGAGCTGACGTCAGGCAGGTCACCCACAAAATCACGCCCGTCTTGCAAGCTGGACTGGCCACGCCGCTGGTGACCGAGCCCACGTGTTTTCCTCCTTCATCCCGCGAGCTTCTCCTTCCGCAAAGATCGTAGTATAGCCGTGTTGTCGATAGTCACATGCCAAAGAGCTGGTGTGCCAGAAAAGGAGCACAACGGCTCATTTCCTTTATGTTAAAATGTGCAGAAGATAGAAAAAATCTAATCACAATGATAATGAAAGACTTGGACTACTGATGTATTAAATAAAGCCATAGATCAAGGATATAAAATTTTAGATATATACAAAATGTGGAGTTTTGGAACTAAAAGCAATGCATTGTTTAAAATTTATGTGAAAGTCTTTGTGAAAATAAAATTAGAAACTAACTCACATAAGTGTCAAAACGATAAGGTACACAGGTAAAAATAAAGGGTTTCACTTTAAATTATAGTAATGTGGCCAAAGCTGAATGGAGAATCTATGATAAGATTAATTGGGGACGAAGTGAAAGAAAAGTTACAATTAGAGTACAACCAAATAACCAGAGATATAAGTAATGAAACTTTAATAAACAAAACACTTAAGAAAGAACTCTTATTTCAGTATGATAAAAGAATAGTTCAAGAAAATGATGATACAGCACAAAACTGATTTTACATTTAATCAACAAATTTTATATTTAAAGAGATTAGTGAACTATAAGCAAATTTTTTATATTACATTACCAGTTGAGAATATCTGGACACTAGACAGAGGTAAAAGATACTTGGAACTGAATAATGAATTTCAATTTATTATGTCAGTCTGATATTTGAAAAAAAATGTAGTTGGGGCTATTAATCTGAGATATAAAGTAATGAAGAAACTAAAAAATAATAACAATGAATTTCATTATCTCGAATTTTTGCTCTGATTTTTTAACAGTAATCTTGATTGGATTACCATTCAACACTGAATAACATTTAAAATATGAAATTCGTTTTATTTAATATTGAAGAGGATGGCTATCCCTCACTGAATTTCATACACCACAACGCTTTTTTTAATTTGATTATAGTGCACTCAAAATGCCCATTACTTACAACTAAATTTTATTTCGTTCTAGTGTGCTCAGAATTGATGTGAATTATATATATATATATATATATATATATATATATATATATATATATATATATATATATATATATATATACAAGTATTAAGTGGGTACATCGAGTGCACTTGGCATATTTTTCATCCACAATCATTTTTGCGAATTAATTAAGTTTAATGTATTCTATTATATTGTCCAGTAACATCCATTTAGCTTCTCTTTAGCGTTACTGGTAAGCAAGAAATTAATTTAAACAGTCTTTTGGCCACTGCAGCACGTTGCATCAATCTCGCTTCAGTATCCATCACCATCGAAAGTTACAGTTTTTGCAGTCTGGCAACACGTTTCCCCATAGACTGATGAATTACGTAAACTGATGGTGGGATGGGCAGGAAGGAAAGGAAAGGGAACGAATTTCTGAGATCAGCTCGATCTGGACTTTCTGCGGAGTCAGCGGTGGCGAGTGACAATGTGTGCTGCACCGGGATTCGAACTCGGGATCTCCTGCTTACTGGATTTTGCTTAACGCAACAGGGATCTCTTCTGCTACAACAGTCGCACAACGCCGTCTTTTCAAATAGTTACAATTGGAAGTAGAGCATAACAGATCCATCTGTGGAGGCTTCAAGGGGAAAGAACATCGTCAGACTACTTTCGTCGTCATGATAAGAGTCAGGCATATGTCATGATGGTTTAAAGTGCAACTGGGTACACAACATGATTACCTTTGGTTCACATAGCCCGTAATTTTGGCAACCACTGTTACATTTATGACGTGTTAAGGCCGTTGGAAGTGTGTCATCTTCGAGATCTTCATGACGTAATCATTGAACAAGATAAGGCAATGCCATTAGCTACAATTGATGTCCTGACCTCCTTCTATAAGCGTGTGTTCGACCGTTGATCTGGCCTCACTGTTTGCCAGATCACTCAACTATTGAAAACATGGAAGTGCATGTTGATGTTTTCGCAGTACAATGACTGATGCATTAACTTTTGGATACACAGCAGCATTAATTCCGCATCTTCTTCTAATAGTTTGACGTAGGAAAATCGCAGACACATGCCGTCTTTCAACATCGAACAAACACTCCTACTGAAAATAAATAAGTCGCCAGATCCGAATAGAATCCCACAGCGGTTTTACAAGAAGTACTGTACGGCATTGGCCCCTTACGTAGCTTTCATCTGTCGCGAATCTCTCACTGAGCGCAGCATTTCAAGCGAGTGGAAAAAAAGCGCAGGTGATTTCTCTATATACGAAGCGTAAAAGAATGGATCCGCAAAATTACAGGCCATTATTCTTAGCATCGGTTTTCTGGAACGTTCTTGAACACATTCTGGGTTCGAATGTAATAAATTTCCGTGAGACGGAAAAGCTGTCTGTCTACAAATCACCACGCTTTTAGAATGCTATGTTAATGCGAAAAAAAGAGAAAATAAGACTCAGCTTGTACTTTTCTCATTGCAAACTACACTCCTGGAAATGGAAAAAAGAACACATTGACACCGGTGTGTCAGACCCACCATACTTGCTCCGGACACTGCGAGAGGGCTGTACAAGCAATGATCACACGCACGGCACAGCGGACACACCAGGAACCGCGGTGTTGGCCGTCGAATGGCGCTAGCTGCGCAGCATTTGTGCACCGCCGCCGTCAGTGTCAGCCAGTTTGCCGTGGCATACGGAGCTCCATCGCAGTCTTTAACACTGGTAGCACGCCGCGACAGCGTGGACGTGAACCGTATGTGCAGTTGACGGACTTTGAGCGAGGGCGTATAGTGGGCATGCGGGAGGCCGGGTGGACGTGCCGCCGAATTGCTCAACACGTGGGGCGTGAGGTCTCCACAGTACATCGATGTTGTCGCCAGTGGTCGGCGGAAGGTGCACGTGCCCGTCGACCTGGGACCGGACCGCAGCGACGCACGGATGCACGCCAAGACCGTAGGATCCTCCGCAGTGCCGTAGGGGACCGCACCGCCACTTCCCAGCAAATTAGGGACACTGTTGCTCGTGGGGTATCGGCGAGGACCATTCGCAACCGTCTCCATGAAGCTGGGCTACGGTCCCGCACACCGTTAGGCCGTCTTCCGCTCACGCCCCAACATCGTGCAGCCCGCTTCCAGTGGTGTCGCGACAGGCGTGAATGGAGGGACGAATGGAGACGTGTCGTCTTCAGCGATGAGAGTGGCTTCTGCCTTGGTGCCAATGATGGTCGTATGCGTGTTTGGCGCCGTGCAGGTGAGCGCCACAATCAGGACTGCATACGACCGAGGCACACAGGGCCGACACCCGGCATCATGGTGTGGGGAGCGATCTCCTACACTGGCCGTACACCACTGGTGATCGTCGAGGGGACACTGAATAGTGCACGGTACATCCAAACCGTCATCGAACCCATCGTTCTACCATTCCTAGACCGGCAAGGGAACTTGCTGTTCCAACAGGACAATGCACGTCCGCATGTATCCCGTGCCACCCAACGTGCTCTAGAAGGTGTAAGTCAACTACCCTGGCCAGCAAGATCTCCGGATCTGTCCCCCATTGAGCATGTTTGGGACTGGATGAAGCGTCGTCTCACGCGGTCTGCACGTCCAGCACGAACGCTGGTCCAACTGAGGCGACAGGTGGAAATGGCATGGCAAGCCGTTCCACAGGACTACATCCAGCATCTCTACGATCGTCTCCATGGGAGAATAGCAGCCTGCATTGCTGCGAAAGGTGGATATACACTGTACTAGTGCCGACATTGTGCATGCTCTGTTGCCTGTGTCTATGTGCCTGTGGTTCTGTCAGTGTGATCATGTGATGTATCTGACCCCAGGAATGTGTCAATAAAGTTTCCCCTTCCTGGAACAATGAATTCACGGTGTTCTTATTTCAATTTCCAGGAGTGTATGAATGAAAGACAAAAGGCAGCTTCCATATTTCTAGATTTTCGGAAAGCATTTGATGCCCCAATGCGGGCTGTAAACGCGGGTATAAGCACATGGAATAGGTACTCAGGTATGTGAGTGGCTCGAAGACTTCGTAAGTAACAGAAGTAACGCAGTAACTCGTCCGCTACGGCCGGTGTTCGTAAATGACAAGGGTATCATCAAGAGTGCCTCATGGAAGTGTGGTAGGACTGCTGTTGTTTCTTGTATACATAAATGATATGCAGACAGGGTGGCCAGCAATCTGTAGTTGTCTGCTGCTGATACTGTGGTGTACGGTAAGGTGTAGAAGTTGAGTGGCTTTAGTAGGATATAAAATGACAAAATTTCTAGTTGGTGTGATGAATGGCAGCTGGCCCTGAATGTAGAAAAATGCAAGTTAATGCAGATGAATAGGAAAGAAAAGAACCGTAAAATTTGAGAGAAGCATTCGCATTGTGCTGCTTGACACAGTCACGTCATTTAATACTGGGTGTAACATTGTAAAGCGATATGAAATGGAACGACTATGCGAGGACTGTGGTAAGACAGGCGAATGATCGACATCGGTTTATTGGGAGAATTTTAGGACAGTGTGGTTCATCTCTAAAGGAAACTGCGTAGAGAAGACTAATGTGACCAATTCTTGAATTCTGATGGAGTGTTTGGAACCCACACCAGGTTGGATGAAAGGAATACATCTAAGCGGTTCAGAGACAGGCCAGGCTCGTGGATCTCAAATGGCTCAAATGGGAATGGCTGAGGGGGGGGGGGGGGAGAGGAAGCGACGTATATGAAGTTGACTGCAGAACAATTCAACTGTCACCAACGTACTTTTAGAGTTGGTGTCCATGATGATAAGACAAACTGAGTCTCTTGTGGGGGCGTATAACAGTCCTCTTTTCCTCGCTTCTTTTTGAGTGGAGCAGGAAAGGAAATGGCAGGACGTGATACAGGTTAACCTCCGCCACTCACCGTACAGTGGCTTGGGGAGTATGTGTGTAGATGTATATTTGATACTTCGGCTGTATATCCTCTGTTTCAGGAATGATTATGGTATTCATTTGTCTCGAACCTAAGACAAGCCTGATCGAACAATTTTTCTTCTCAACAATATGTAATGGATTATTCTATGAACTTACTGCAAGTTCAATAATAACCTCATCAAGCGTAGATTGTGTTTCTGTTCTAACATGGTCCCTATAATGCGCCGGAATTATGTATGGACTGACGCAAAATTTAGTATGCTCACGAACACGATATTGGTATTGAAATCCTTTAATTGTTCCTGTTCTGTGAGTAAGAACTGTGGAATGTGCTTGTAAAATGTCAAAAAGGTCCTGCCTATATGTGTCTTTAGGGGTTCTCAATTGCATGAATTTTTTCTGAACTAAAACGCTAGTATCTAATACATCCTCAATATCATCCCTGTCAGTACTTACAAAGTGTTCAAATAACTTACGGGTTTGCTGCCCGGTGACGTCGTCGACCACCGCCGATATTTCGATATTTCGACAGGAGCACACACTGCCATTCTCAAGGCACAACTGCAAGGAGGAAGCAATTTGCAGGGGAATTTAATACCTCGGTTCACAGAGGAGAAACAAGAAAGATGCCACACACAGAACAAGTAACCGCAGAGTCAACACACAACCAAAGATAAACAACATCAGAAATATCGATAGTGACTATTAATCAACAGGTGACCTAGCACAAATTCTGTCCCTCTGTTTTTTGATGAGAGACAGAGCAGGATTCCAAGCAGCATTTAAACAAAATCCACCACCTCGGTTTATAAGGTTGCTTAATAACACTATCCCAATAGCTGCTTGGAATCCAGCTCTGGCTCTCATCAAAAGGCCGAGGGACATAATTAGTGCTACCTCACCTGTTCATTAATAGTCACTATCGATATTTCTGATGTTGGTTATCTTTGGTTGTGTGTTGATTCTGCGGTTACTCGTTCTCTGTGTGGTTTCTTCCTTTTTTGTCCTCTGTGAACAGAGGTATTAAATTCCCTTGCACACTGCTTCCTCCTTGCAGTTGTGCCTTGAGAATGGCAATGTGTGCTCCTGTTGAAATATCGGCAGTGGTCGACGACGTCACCCGGCAGCAGTCCCATAAGTTATCTAAACATTCAATTCGCTGGGAAAAGTTTAGGTCTCGCTTGCAAAGTGATTAATAGTGTCAAATTCCGTCGAAAATTCCAAACTGTGATCTAACAAGAGGTAAAGCCGATTAATTTCCTCGTCATGGTTTGAAAGCAAATCTTCAAATTTCAAAGCTATTAACTTACCTTCCTTCTCTAAGCTTATTTCAGCGTCATGGCAGTTTAAAATTGCTTTATATTCATTCAAAAAGTCTACACCCAATATAATTTCCGTCGACAATAATGAAACAATAAGGAAATCATAGTAAGTCTGTGGCTTCGACAAAAGGATTCTAAGTTAGTTTGTTGACGTACATCTACGCTTTTTCCAAAAATTGAACCTTGTAATTTAATCTTACGTAAAGAAAGTGTGGGGCAATTGTTCGATTTGTTGCATTTACTGAAAGCTGTTTCACTAATTACTGAAATATGACTGCTAGAGTCAAGTACTGCCGTAAATTTTATGTCTTTTGCTGTGACGTGGATTACAGGATATGCAATATTGTTCAGTTTCATGTCATGTTCCTGGAGTAAGATGTCCCTAATGTCTCCCATTTTCACGTAATTGATAGCAACGGTAACTACGTCGTCAGGTTCATAAGTACGTTTTGTGGCTGCCAGGGGTGCGAGTCATTGTCTGCTATCTCTTTGTTGTCGCGCGTCGTTACTGGGATTTGGAGGTCTAATTTCTACTATTTCAACTTGATGACAGAACCTGCCCTATTTGATTCACGCCAGTTCTGATTAAATTCAGGTATGTCGTCTTGACTATAGCGTCTGTCGTCTTGTCGGTAATTTCTGTAACTTCTTTCTTGTCGGTTAAGTGGTCCAGAATTTCTCCCGGAATCGTAATTGCGAGGTGGACCGCTGCGTCTGAAGTCTACCTTGATAATAATCGTTCTGGTTCCTATAGTGTCTGTTTCTACAGTTATCTCTGTCATTTTCATTACCACAGAAAGGTAATCTTTCCCTGTAGGACCGGCGCGGTGGCCGTGCGGTTCTAGGCACTTCAGTCCGGAACTGCGTGACTGCTACGGTCGCAGGTTCGAATCCTGCCTCGGGCATGGATGTGTGTGATGTGCCTAGGTTAGTTAGGTTTAAGTAGTTCTAAGTTCTAGGGGACTGATGACCTAAGATGTTAAGTCCCATAGTGCTCAGAGCCATTTGAACCATTTTTTTTCCCCTGTAGGTAACTACTGTTATTCTGCCAACGGTTGTCATACGGGTGGTGTTTGCTTTGGTCATGATTTGCATTATAATAATAGCCTTGTCGTGCCCAGTTATTATTTCTGAATTTCTGACGTCACGGAATTGTGACGGATGTGACTTGTAATTGTTGTTTTCCTGTTTCCGCTCATGCAATTGTCTGTGTCAATTTCCAGTTCTTGAAACAGTCCCTGAAAAGCTTCGATGTCATATTTACAACTACCAGCTAAAATAATATGTCTTAAATGTTCAGGCAATTTCGTTAAGCAAGTGCGGATGAGTTCCAAGAGGCTGTACGGGGTTGACAAATACTGATTTTTGTGCAAAATATCTTCAAAGTATTTTACTGGGCTGGAAAATTCAGATTGTTCGAAATGTTTCGTCATTATGATGCTGTGTTTTACTTGATCTTGAGTAGCCTGAGACCAGTATGCAGAAAGGAAGGCATGATAGAAATCTCCTTCATTGTGACAGTCGCGAACAGCCGATCGCATTCTTACAACTGGTTCATTCTCTAAATAACCACACATGAATTCTAATCTATGCTCTAATGAACAATTGGGATGAAAGCAATGAGCAAATTGATGAAGCCAAGCTTGTGGATGAATGTCATTACTTGAATTCTAGAATGTTTTAAATGTACGCGTCAGGATCATCGTGTCGGCGAGTCGCAGATTGGTCTTACGTCGTGTCGGCGGTTCCATCTCAAGATTCGGTGCATCTTGCCAACTCCTTTCAAAATCTCCGAAATACCCTGTTTTATTACTTTGTGGCTTTTCCGTGTTCCTTAATCTCACTTCCTGTGTCGTAGTGCGAGTATCGTCTGAAAAATGTAACTCTTGTATCGCGTGTGCCAACTGATTTTGTACTTTCCGCATTTCTCTTTTGTGTTGCATATAATTTGATTCTGATTTTGTCTGAACTTCCTACGTTGCTCATACTCTTCTGTGTCAGTAAAGGCTACCGGTCTTGTATTATTTAGATCATCATCTACCATTGTAGATAAATTAGTTAGGTGATCCGAAAGCTCGACTGCTTTTTATGATAATGTACTAATTTCTTCTGTGTGTTTTTCTGAACCAAATTTTAGAGTATCTATTTGTGTCGAAATCGTATCTACTGTGCCCTTTAAGTTTTCATGATTATGTACAAGTTACGTGACCGTATCGGTAGATGTAACTGACTTAATTTTAGCTTGCAAGGTGTCGTGATTTTTGTGCACAATGGTATGAAGTTCTTTTATGGCTGCTTCATGATTCTGTAATGAGTTTTCATGACGCGAAACGCTAGGTTGAAAACGCTCAAAAATTTGTGTTTTTACATCTTCAGAGATCTTCTGATATTTCGATTCTATTTTAAATAGCTCAGCAGATAAATCTTCACGTGTTTGTTCAAGCGTTATGTCTAACTGTTGTGGGTTGGCAGGAGAGCCAACACCAGGTTAATAGAGGAAGCCGAAAGGCACGCAGCTCACGCAGGCTGGCGTGAGGACTGGAACAGGACAAGGAAATTAGACTTTAGAAAAACTGACGTAGCTGGTGGAATACTTAACTTTAATCCATTAATGATGAGCATCGCTCTTGACGGTACATGATTACAGTATCAATAGTAACTGGTAATGGCGCATTGCTAGGTCGTAGCAAATGACGTAGCTGAAGGCTATGGTAACTATCGTCTCGGCAAATGAGAGCGTATTTTGTCAGGGAACCATCGCTAGCAAAGTCGGTTGTACAACTGGGGCGAGTGCTAGGAAGTCTCTCTAGACCTGCCGTGTGGCGGCCGCTCGGTCTGCAATCATTGATAGTGGCGACACGCGGGTCCGACGTATACTAACGGACCGCGGGCGATTTAAAGGCTACCACCTAGCTACCACCTAGCTACCACCTAGCAAGTGTGGTGTGTGGCGGTGATATCACATTCCTCACCCGCGAATCGGCGGACGGTTGTGGCATAAGGCTTCCGCCCGCCGTGGGGAGGACCCCATGTTGACGTATGCGACGAGGTGGGGAGCCTAACAACAGGCGAAGCTGTGCCACCCGCACCCTGCCATTCGGACCGCGGGGAGCTAGGAAACGCCTGAAAACCTGCTCCAGGGTGCACGCCAACATGCGGTGTATGCGCCCGCAGAGAGACAGGAGGAGCTGAAGGGTCGACCTCCATCGGGCCGGGGCACCCGACGGGCGAAGACGACATATGGTCCAGAGCGGGCAAGAGTGCCATGTCGGAGGACAACCGGTCACGGGAAGCGATCGGCGGCGCGTGACCCAGGGAGGCGGCCGGCGGTTGCAGCGTCCACTGCGGGCGTCGCCGGTGGGAGAACAGGCGGCGGCGGCGGCGGCGGCGGTGCGTCGCCACGGGGAAAAATGAAAGGCAGCGTCGGTAACACATGGGGCTGAGGCGAGCCAGTAGATGGGTCCCCAGGGCGCTGACCGGACGGCACCGTCGCTGAAAGCAGACGGGGAGCGGCAGAACCCGGGCGACGACAGAGGCGCAGCTGATGGAGATGCCGACGCACCTCACCAGAGGCCCCCAAAACCAGATCCATAGCGCGGCCGAGGCAGCGAAGAATGCGCCCTTCGAGCCAACGCCGTGAACCTCGATAGTGGCGGTAGTAGACAACGTCGCCTGGGGCAAAAGCAAGTGTCTGCCACTGCACAGGAACCTGATGCGGCGGATGTAGCAAAGACATCAAGGTTCGATGAGGGCGACCGTGGAGCAACTCAGCCGGCGAGCGACCATCTCGGGGCTGAGAGCGATACGAGGACAAAAAGAGCAATAACGCGTCCTCCCGAGAATGGGACTCTTTCAACTTCAACATCTGTGACTTGAAAGTCCTGACCAATCGTTCAGCGGCACCATTCGACTGTGGCGAAAACGGCGCGGACGTCAGATGTTGAATACCATTGGCTTTGCAGAATGACTGAAATTCTGCAGACATGAATTGTGGGCCATTGTCGGAAACAATAGTCTGTGGAAGACCTTCAATGCAAAAGATAGCGGATAACGCTTGGATGGTGGCAGATGACGTCGTGGAAGACAAAATTACTGAATGAATCTACCACAACCAACCATCGAGCATTCCAGAATGGACCAGCAAAATCGATGTGTAAGCGTTGCCAAGGGGAAGTGGCTTTTGGCCATGCAAAGAATATCCGCGGTGGTGCTGATTGTTGTTCGGCACACATCATGCAAGAAGAGCACATATTCGTAATCGCGGCATCGATTCCGAACCAAGTACAGTGCCGACGAGCAAGTTGTTTCGTTCGCAGTATACCCCAATGTCCTTGGTGGAGAAGCTGTAAGACAGAGGACTGTAACGAACGGGGGACCACGACCCTGGACTGATCATTATCGGAACGCAACAGCAAAACACCACGTCGTACAAAAAGTCTCTCCTTGTGAGCAAAAAATCGGCGAACCAACGGATCCCCGATCCGTGACTTTGACAAGGGCCATTGAGTAGCAACGAAACGCAGAACGGTAGCAAGGACAGGGTCGGCAGCTGTGGCTGTAGCTACACGACGAAAATCAATCGGAAACGATTCGACCACGTCATCGGTTTCCGAATCAATGAACATGCAAGCAAGTTCGGAGGAATCGAATGCTCTATCCTCAGCAACAGGCAAACGGGACAACGCATCGGCGTTTCCGTGCTTAGCAGTAGACCGATACAAGATATCGTAGCGTTACTGCGAGAGGAAAATAGACCAGCGAATGAATTTCTGCAGGAGGTACAGGCTTGGTCGGATGAAAAAGCGATGTCAAAGGTTTGTGGTCTGTGATGATGGTAAAGTGACGACCATACAAGAAATCATGAAACTTTGTAACACAAAATACGAGAGCCAACGCTTCTTTCTCGATCTGTGAATAATTTCGTTGCGCAGACGAGAGCAATTTGGACGCAAAGACAATAGGGCGATCGTGCGAACCATCTTTGTGCGCAAGCACAGCACCGATCCCGAAATCCGATGCATCCACCATCAACAAAAGGGGCTTCCGGGGATCGAATGGCGTAAGGCAAGTATTGGAAAGCAACGCCGATTTCAACTGGCGAAAGGCGCGTTCGCATTCCGTCGTCCAGACGAACGGAACACCTTTACTGCGTAAGCGATGAAGCGGAGCTGAAATGGAAGAGGCGTGGGGAACATATTTGTTATAGTAATTTATTTTTCCCAGCACACTCTGTAGCTGCTTCAAATTCTGCGGCGAAGGCAAGTCTTGTATGGCACGGAGGTGCTCTGGACTGGGATGTATGCCTTGGGCATTGAGTACATGTCCCAGATAGGGTAAGTCACGAGCAAAAAACACACATTTCTCCTTCCGCAAGCGAAGGCCATTTTATCGCAAGACCTGAAATAATGTTCTGAGATTGGCTAAATGTTCTTCTTCCGTCTGTCCGGAGATCACAATACCGTCCAGATAGTTTGCTGCAGTAGGGACCGACGCACAAACAGCTTGTAGATATTGCTGAAACAATGCAGGGGTGGATGCACACCCGAATGGCAGTCGTTTGAATCGATACAAACCAAGATGCGTGTTAACCACCAAAACGCGCTGGGATTCTTCGTCCACCGGTATTTGCAAGTACGCATCTGCTAGGTCCAACTTCGAAAAATATTTACCCGGGCACAGTTTGTCAACAAGATCTGCCAGGCGGGGTAAAGCAAAAGTTGCAGTCACTAGTTGTGGATTCACTGTTGCCTTGAGGTCCAGACAAAGTCTCAATTTTCCCGAAGGTTTTTGGCAAAATTACTAAGGGTGATGCCCAGAGAGAAGTCTGCACACTTTCAATTACACCTTGTGATTCCAAATCGTGTAATGTTTTTGCGAGCTCATCACGCAATGCGTGAGGAACATTGCGCGCTCTGAAAAATTTCCGTTGCGCGTTTACTTTCAGTTCCAAATGTGCTTTAGAGTTCTTAGCGCAACCGAGGCCCGGTGCAAAAGTGTCTGCAAATTCTTCACATAGACGAGAAACACTGTCTGAAGGCACAGTCTGGTTCACTGATAGGACCTGATTCAGTTAAACAACTGAAATAAATCGAAACCAAACAAGTTCACTGCAGAAGAAGAACGAAGGACGTAAAATGACACAAGTTTTGTTTGTCCTTTGTATGTTGCAAGAAGGCTGCACTGTCCTAACACTGGGATATCTTGACCGGAATAGCTAGTTAACTTAACATTTGCGGCACGCAATGAAGGTGTGCCCAGCTGTTTGTAAGTGTCTTGATTGATCAGTGAAACTGCAGCCCCGGTGTCGAGCTGGAATGGTATCACTTTGCCGTTAATGTCCAAGTCCACAAAAAGTTTATTGTCCTGCTGACGACAAGAGCGACTGTCTCGTGCAACGTGAACTGACACTGGTACAGAATCACTTGCGACTTGACAGGATTTCCGGTGATGTCGACACACACTATAGGTGGGACGAACACAGTCACTGTTAGAGAGAGTGGCACTGGGAGGAGTGGCATGAACTATATGAATTTCCATGGGCAAAGTGTCACGAGCCTTAGTATCCTTGGTTCGATTCCGATTCTGGCGCGAAGCAAAGGGCCTGGAATGGTTGTGAGAGTCCGATCGGAGCTTTTTCTGGCAAACACCTTGAACATGTCCTTTTTTATTACAGAAAAAGCAAATAGCCTGGCGTGACGGGCAATTCTCACGCGAATGTCTAGTAGCACGCCGCAGGCATGATTTTAGCACTGGATTTGCTTGCCGGCGTGGTACACGTGGCTGAGAGCCTGGCGGCAGTGGCGCGGCCAGGCGCGAGGACTGTTTACTGTTCCGTGCAGCCCGCCCGGCGGGCCGGTTAACCTAACACACGGGTGGAGAAGTTTCAAATGATTCCTGAGTAAAGTCAAGTGTGTCCTGCCGATCCAATATGTCCATCACTTGTTGAAGGGAGGGATTGATTAGTTTCAAAATCTGTTCCCTTATACGAACATCAGAAACGTTCTGTGCAATTGCATCACGTACCATAGTATCTGCATAAGGGAGTCCACATTGACACTCAAAAGCACAATCCCTACTAAGGCCTTGCAAGGTTGCAACCCACTCCTGATTAGTCTGACCTGCCATACGTTTTGTACGAAAGAAGGTATACTGTTTGGCAACTACATTGACTGATTTTTTGAAATATGCATCTAATGCAGACAAAATTTCGTCATAGGACGGAGTTGCTACATCGCGTCGGGGAAATAATTTGACTATCACACGGTACATGTGCACCCCGACGGAGGACAACAGAAAAGGCTGCCGCTCGTTACCTTGAATTCTGTAGGCGGCGAGATGGAATCCAAATTGGCGTGACCACTCCGTCCAGCTTTCCAGTGCAGCATCAAAAGGACGAAAAGTTGGTGCAACTGCGTGTTGTGGCTGCGTGAGTGGTGGAGCGGCGGCTGCCGCAACGTTTTGCATTGCACGTTGATCCTGGACGAGCTGTCCAAGGGCATCCAGTAAGGCCTGCGTCTGCTGATTCTGTAAGCAATAAATTCGGACAGTACGTCTGGAGATGGTGGCGAAGCCATTACACAAGTAAATCAGGGCAGTATAGTTACGAACGCGGTGTGGCCTCGTCGCCAATGTTGTGGGTTGGCAGGAGAGCCAACACTGGGTTAATAGAGGAAGCCGAAAGGCACGCGTTTTAGCTCAAGCAGGCTGGCGCGAGGTCTGGAACAGGACAAGGAAATTAGACTTTAGAAAAACTGACGTAGCTGGTGGAATACTTAACTTTAATCCATTAACGATGAGCATCGCTCTTGATGGTACATGATTACAGTATCAATAGTAACTGGTAATGGCGCCTTGCTAGGTCATAGCAAATGACGTAGAAGAAGGCTATGCTAACTATCGTCTCGGCAAATGAGAGCGTATTTTGTCAGTGAACCATTGCTACCAATGTCGGTTGTTCAACTGGGGCGAGTGCTACGAAGTCTCTCTAGACCTGCCGTGTGGCGCCACTCGGTCTGCAATCACTGATAGTGGCGACACGCGGGTCCGACGTATACTAACGGACCGCGGCCGATTTAGAGGCTACCACCTAGCAAGTGTGGTGTCTGGCGGTGACACCACACTAACTTTTGAAGATCTTGTTCCATTATGTCTAACTTTTGAAGCTGTTGCTGTGCTCGTTTCTGATTTTGTTCCATTGTGTCTAACTTTTGAAGCTTTTGTCCCATTTGTTGCATTAATTAAAATAACAATATATTAGTGTCTGGAACATGTTTCTTTGTGCTTCTCTGCAGTGCATTTGCATCAGCAGTATTCGTATTTTGAAAATCAGAGAGTGAGTCTTGACTTAATTGAGAAAAGGGTGATGACACAAAACCTGAATCTACGGTATTTACAGGATATGGTTCTGTCACTTCGGATTCCTGAGGCGATCTCTTATGGCCGATCGACCGACAATACTTTCCTGTTCACTAATTGTTTCACTGTCTACACCATAATTTACAGCGTGGTCTATTTCCCTATGCACATTTACCAAATTATTATGTTGAACATTTGTTAATTCATTACAAGGTGAGCCGTCCGGTGTGGCCGTGCGGTTCTAGGTGCTTCAGTCTGGAACCGCGTGACCGCTACTGTCACAGGTTCGAATCCTGCCTCGGGCATGGATGTGTGTGATGTTCTTAGGTTAGTTAGGTTTAAGTAGTTCTAAGTTGTAGGGGACTGATGACTACAGATGTTAAGTCCCATAGTGCTCAGAGCCATTTGAACCATTACAAGGTGATGCTAACACGCTACGCTCATCGTCACTGTGATTTCTCAATTTTCTATGGATCCTAGTGTTGCACTTTTCACACGCCATGATTATGACAATATTTCACACGATAACACACCAAAAGAATTTGAAAAGCAAAAATAAGAAGACACACTAAAATGGCACTGAAAGTAATCAATATCTAATTAGTTGCAAACTCGACTGCGAAATACTTGGTGCAAATCCACATACATGCCACAACTACTTTTCTCATTACAATACAGTACAACAACGAGAAACTACAACTACAAAGGAAATTCTTTATACAATTACACGCTACCAACAACAATAACTAATTTCTAATCAAGCACTAATTATTCAAACTCAGAGAAAAATCAGAAGAATGCAGTGAGATATCCTCGGCTAAGGGTCGACAGGTGAAACTTCTTTATTTAAAAGATTTTACTTAAACTGCTGGGTGAAACTTCTTAATTAAGATTTTACTTAAACTGCTGAATGCTTATTCAATGTTCTTAAATTGGTGAGTGAAACTGAACGTACTATCTCTTTGCTATTTTTTATCATTTCAACACTGACCTACAGAATTTACCCTGACAAACACAACTCAGACTTCTCCTATTCATTAATTACCCACAATATTCAAGGATAACGCTATCTGACTGCTTTAAAATTGATAACATGACTTAAAATAATTAATACAAGAGAGTGGCCCTTAATTAGAGGAAACCCTAACAATAACCTATACATATTATAAGTCACTTACCTCACAAAAATCTTCATAACACGAACTACTGCCATACAGCAAGCGCCAATACGGCCAGCTAAATAAAAGATTCTAACTGCTGAAGGCTCTAACCATTAATAGGCATGTGGTTAGCAAAGGAAAGATTTTGTTGCAGAGCAAACAATGTATTTACCTTAAGAACGTGACACCCAGTTCAAAAATTATATAATCATCAGTAATAATTCTCAATGACGGATATACATTCAGAACGTCCGCTCACGCTAATACTGCAAACCTCCAACACTGCTAATTATTAACCGCTAACCTCCATCACTGCTGACTCCTCACTCCCAACTTGCATCACTGCTGGCTCTTCACCTCCAACTGCTAGTGCGACCAGCCACAGAGTTTCTTACAGAGCGCGCACTGCGCTGTCAGAGTTATTAATGCAGAGCGCTACATAGAGCTGCCAACATACAAACACATAAACAGCCTACTTACAGAGGATACTGAACAAGTAATTCAGTATGTAAAGGGTAATGAAAAGCTAATAATCATGGGGGACTGGAATGCAGTTGTAGGGGAAGGAACAGAAGAAAGGGTTACAGGAGAATGTGGGCTAGATTTCATCTTGGTCACGGAGAGATTGTGAAATCAGATATTGGATTGTATGGCGTAGCTGGAGCAGATGTAGACTCAGATCACAATTTAGTAGTGATGAAGAGAAGGATGCATTTTAAGAGGCAAGTCAGGAGAATCAGTACGCAAAGAAATGGGAAACGTAAGTACTACGGAATAAAGTTATCTGAGGCCATAGATACTGCGATAAGGAATATCTCAGTATGGAATTCAGTTGAAGAGGAATGGATGTCTCGAAACACCACAATCACAGAAGTTGGAAAGAGAAACACAGGTACAAAGAAGGTATATGAGAAGAAACTGCAGACAACAGAAGACATACTTTTTATAAATCAACCCAAATCGAGACAAGTAAAATAAATACTAAAATTTTGATAAACCCTGATACAAAAGGTACAATAAATAAAATCTACTTTTAAAAATTTAAAATAATATTTCATAAAACACTTACATTACCAATAAACTATAATTTAAAAAATCAATTCTACAAAATATACTAAGACAAAATTTAACAAAATTATTTATATTAAATAATTAAATAAACAAAAAATAAATATAATAAAATAAATAATCAAGATATCCTGATTTGCATAGAAAAATTTTCAGTGTAAGTGAAACACTTTACTAATAAGTTATATCTTGAACCTCTTCCTAGATACACTTTCCAGTGCATCTACTATGTTACGACTTATCTAAATTGAAGCTACTTTAAAATAATAAAATAGAATAATCAATAATGAGAGCGACGGGCGATGTGTACACACCTCAGAGCCAATATCAGTAAAATTAAATAAATTAAATTACTATCAAATCCACCTTCATTAAAAGTATTTCACCATCAAATCCGTTATAAACAAAAATCTATTGTAACCCACCTCCTCTTAACTATAAGCTGCACCTTAAAGACATACTTCAGTTGATCGATGAAAGAAGGAAGTGCAAAAATGTTCAGGAAAATTCAGGAATACAGAAATACAAGTCGCTTAGGAATGAAATAAGTAGGAAGTCTATTGAAGATAAGGCAAAATGTCTGCATGTAAAATGTGAAGAAATCGAAAAAGAAATGATTTTCCGAAGGAGTGACTCAGCATATAGAAAAGCCGAGAAGGAACGGTGGTAACATTAAGAGTGCGATGGGAATTCCAGTGTAACATTCAGAGGAGAGAGTGGTTAGGTGGAAAAAGGACGCTGAGGGCCTCTGTGAGGGGGAAGACTTGTCTGATAACGTGACAGAAGAAGAAACAGGAGTCGATGTAGAAGAGATAGGGGACCTAGTATTAGAATTTAAAGGAACTTTGGAACACTTAAGATTAAATAATGCCGAAGGGCTAGGGAACATTCCATTAGAATTTCTAAAATCATTGAGGAAAAAACGACTATTCATATTGGTATGTAGAATGTATGGGCCTGGCGATATACCGTCTCACTTTCGGAAAAATATCATCCACACAATTCCGAAGCCTACAAGAGCTGACAAGTGTGAGAATTATCGTACAATCAGCTTAACAACTCATGCAGCCCTGACTAAGATGAAATCTAGCTGATATATCCCTCTGTCTCCCGGAATTCTCCAAGTATATCTCCTCCTCTTGTGATTCTTGAACAGAGTATTCGCTATTACCAGCTGAAATATGTTGCAGAACTCAAAAAGCCTTCCTCATCATACCTAGTACCAAACCCACGTTCTCCATTAACCCTTTCTTCTGTTCCTTACCCTACAACTGCATTGCAGTCTCCCATGATTGTTCGGTTTTCATTTCCCTTTACGTACTGAATTACTTGTTCAGTATCCTTATATACTTTCTCTATCTCTTCGGGTTCCGTTTTCGACGTCGGCATGTGTACCTGAACTATCGATGTCGGTGTTCGCTTGCTGTCGATTCTGATGAGAACAATAATATACAGAAGAATGGAAATTTTTGGAAATTTGTAGTAAGTTCCTATGGGACCAAAGCGCTGAGCTCATCGGTCCCTAGGCTTACACATTACTTAATCTAACTTAAACTAACTTACGCTAAGGACAACACACACACCCATGCCCAATGAGGACTCGAACCTCCGACGGGAGAAGGCGCGCGAACCGTGGCTAGGCGGCTAAGACCACACGGCTACCCCCCGTGGCGAAGAATGGAAGAGAAAATCGAAGAGTGTTAGATGACGATCAGTTTGGCTTTAGAAAACGTTAAAGTACGAGGGAGGCAGTTCTGACGCGTTTGATAATGGAAGCAAGGCTAAAGTAGAATCAAGATATGTTCATTTATCGACATGGAAAAAGCGTCCGACAATGTCAAATTGTGCAGGATGACGAAACTGTGAGATAAATAGGGGTAAGGTGTAGGGAGGGACAGAATCATACAATGTGTACAAGAGCCAGGAGGAACGCTATGGTCCGCAGCTCGTGGTCGGGCGGTAGCGTTCTCGCTTCCCGTGCCCGAGTTCCCGGGTTCGATTCCCGGCGGGGTAAGGGATTTTCTCTGCCTCGTGATGACTGGGTGTTGTGTGCTGTCCTCAGGTTAGTTAGGTTTAAGTAGTTCTAAGTTCTAGGGGACTGATGACCATAGCTGTTAAGGCCCATAGTGCTCAGAGCCATTTGAACCATTTTGAACACTATGACTGGAAGACCAAGAATTAAGTGCTCGGATTAAAGCGGATGTAACGCAAGGATGTTTAGTTTCGCTCATACTGTTCAATCTACGCGTCGAATAATCAATGACGGAAATAAAAGAAAGATTCGAGAGTGAGATTAAAATTTAAGGCGAAAGGATACCAGTGATAAGATTCGCTGATGACACTGCTATGCCCTGTGAAAGTTGAGAAAAATTACAGGAAGTGTTTTGAATGGAATGAAGAGTCTAATGAGTATAGAATATGGATTGAGATCAAGTCGAAGAAATATGAAATTAAGGAGAAGTAGCAGAAATCAGAAAAGTGGGGAAACTTAACATCAAGATTCATGGTCACGAAATAGATTAAGTTAAGAAATTCTGTAACATAGATAGCAAAATAAACCATAACGGACGGAGCAAGTATGACATAAAAAGCAGAGCAGCACTCGCAAAAAGAGTATTCCTGGTCAAGAGAAAAGAGAAATCTACTAGTATGAAACATAGGCCTTAATTAGAGGAAGAAAATTCTGAGAATGTACATTTGGGGCACAGTATTGTATGGCGGTAAAACCGGAACAGAAGGGAACTGAAGCATTTGAGATATAGTGCTACAGTAGAATTTTGTAAATTAGGTGGAGCGAAAAGGTAAGGAACGAGGAGGTTCTGCGCAGAATCGGAGAGGAAAGGAATAAGAGAAAAAGACTGACAAGTGCAAGTGACAGGATGACAGGACACCTGTTAAGAGACCAGGGAATGACTTCCACGGTACTAGAGGGAGCTGTAGAACGTAAGAACTGTAGAGAAAAACAGAGAACTGGAATACATCCAGCAAATAATTGGGGACGTAGCTTGCATGTACTATTCTGAAATGAAGTGGTTGGCATGGGAAAGGAATTTGTGGCGGGCCGCATCAAACCAGTCAGAAGACCGGTGACTCAAAAAAAAAGTTGTTCAGCCACGTTCAGAGTGAGCCGAAAGACCGATACTAAAGCGATCGCTCTGTCCATTTAAACTGGCGGACTGCACAACTGCTCATGCGGCAGAGAAGTTGATCAGTGGCAGAGAGGTAAATTATACATGAATTACACTGAACAGTAAAAGAACCTGGTACACTCCTCTGATATCGTGTACGGCGCCCGTGAGTACCCAGAAGTGTCGCAACATGACTTGGCATGGACTCGAATATCTGAAGTCGTGCTGGAGGGCATTGACACCATCAATCCTGCAGGACTGTCCATAAATCCGTAAGAGTACGAGGGGGTGGAGATCTTACCTGAACAGCACGTTGCAAGGCATCCCAGATGTGCTCAATAATGTTCCTGTCTGGGGAGTTTGATGGCCAGCGGAAGTTCTTGAACTCAGAAGAGTGTTCCTGGAGCCACTCTGCATCAATTCTGGACGTGTGGGTAGTCGAATCGTCCTGCTGGAATTACCCAAGTCTTGTCCATTATAATTATCCGGGCTGTTATGCCGTGGTCGGTTGATGAATTCTATGGTGATTCCCAACGTTTCGTCTCCGACTGCGGGAGACATCTTCAAGGGGGTCCGTAGCTTGATGGAAGGTCCAACACACACACTGGCTCGCTAGTCAGTAGCGAGCCAGTGTGTGTGTTGGACCTTCCATCAAGCTACGGACCCCCTTGAAGATGTCTCCCGCAGTCGGAGACGAAACGTTGGGAATCACCATAGAATTCATCAACCGACCACGGCATAACAGCCCGGATAATTATAATGGACATGATATTTCCGGCCGTGGAAGTTTACATTTTAGTATTACCCAAGTCTGTCGGAATGCACAATGAACGTGAATGGTTGCAGGTGATCAGACAGGGTGCTTATGTACGTGTCACCTGTCAGGGTCGTATCTAGACGTATCAGGGATCCCGTATCACTCCAACTCCACACGCTCCACACCATTACAGAGCCTCCACCAGCTTGAACAGTCCCCTGCTGACATGCAGGGTCCATGGATTCATGAGGTTATTTCCATACCTGTACACGGCCATCTGCTCGATACAATTTGAAACGATACTCATTGTACACTCAGGAAATTATCGTAAAGGAATGTCCCCCACTTCATCGCTACCTCGGAGATGCTGTGTACCATCGCTAGTGCGTCGACAATAACAGCTCGTTCGAACTCACTTAAATCTTGATAACCTGCCACTGTAGCAGCAGTAGCCGTTCGAACAACCGCCCCAGACACTTGCCTTAAAAAGGCGTTGCCGACCGCAGCGCCGTGTTCTGCCTGTTTACGTATCTCTGTATTTGATTACGCATGACTACACCAGTTTCTTTGGCGCTTCAGTGTATATCCGTAGCTGCGCTGCCGATCCACGCTGGGATGTCATGCACCTCTGCTAGGTGCGCTGTGGTGACGTCTTTATAAATTATTATCGAACGCGGTGGGTTCCATGACCTATCCAAACTGTAGCCGTTCTCCCTGCAACGGGATATCCACCTTTAGCATTTCCTCCACAGTAGTTATCCATACCAGTACTATTTTTCGAATTTTGGACAGGTAAGTATTATGTGTGTTGCTTCTCTGAAAACCTTCGCATAACTTTATACACAGTATGTCATATTTCAAGCTAAAATTTATGAAATGAATTACTTTATAAAATATTTTAGTTTCGATGTTATAATCGATAAGTACTATTTCTGTCCGCCCCCGGTAGCTGAGTAGTCCCCTTATTGGGGGCTTGACGACCAAGCTCTCTGGCCTCACCCTACGCCAACACACTTTTCGCTGTCGGGCATATGCTGATGACCTCCTCCTCCTCATTCGCTCCGGCTCTGAGATTCGGGATGTCCTCGAATTGATTACCCGTTATGGGGCTGCCGCTGGCAGTGCCATGAATGTCGCCAAATCTTCTGCAATGCACATTGGACGAGGCCTCCAGGAGGGTGAAGTGGCACCACTGCCGCTTGTGCGGACTTACCGGTATCTGGGCATTACCTTTACCCCCACGGTCACACGCACGGCGGCAACGAATTTCCGTCGCCTGTTACACGTCATCCGAAACGACGTCCGCCAGAACCTCTTGCGCCGCCAGGACACACTTCGAGGGTTGCGTTTATTAATCTTTATGTGGCATCAAAATTGGTTCACATCGCGCAAGTTCTCCCTCTGCCAACTGTAATGGGGCGCAACCTTCAGGCGGCTTTTGGCTATTATCTCACGGCTGGTTCAATGTTTAAAGTCCGTTATGAGACACTTACCCTGCCCTCACGGTATGGTGGCGTCGGGCTCGTCAATGTCCGTATGCGAGCTGCAGCCTTGTACATGAGTACCATGAAAAAACAGTGGATGGGCCAGGGTACATCTCTAACACGCAGCTTGCTTGAGGTCCTCCTCCCTGCTTCCACCTCACCACCGGTGTCTGTCGGCCATATCGTGCCTCATTTGTCCCATATTTCGACCCTTTTCGTCGACTACAGTTACATACATACGAGTCTCCCAGATACACGCCCACCTAGGACTAAGGATTTGTACAGCCTGTTGCTGCGCTGTGTTCCCCGGAATGTGATGGAGACCAAACACCCCTCCATCCAGTGGCCCATAGTGTGGACTACCGTCCACCAGCCCTTCCTCCCTACAAACGTTCGGGCACTGTGGTATCACATAGTCAACAGGAAATTTGCCACGAAGCAGCGCCTGCACAACATTGGCTTGTCAGACTCCCCTCTTTGTCTCCTTTGTCAGCAACTGGACACTGATGAACACCGTCTGACATGCGCCTCATCGCAAGATGTATGGCGCTTCGTGCAGCAAATCATTGCCTGCTATCTCCGGTTGCCACCAGACACAGACGAGCCTCGAATGTTTCTATACCCGGAGGACCGACATTTTCCCGCCGCCAAATGTCATGCTATTACATGGGTCAAAGGGTGGGCGGTCGCTTATCTCTTTAATGAGGGACCTAAATCCCGCCTCGACTTCTGGACCTATTTACGAACAGCCCATGCAGCTCTCGAAAACACGCCACGTTACCGAACATTATTTGCTAACTATCTTCGAGCGGTCTTTGTTAGACCTCCACTGAGTTGGAGGGTGCCTGGCACAGAGGGCACCCACCCCTCCTCCCCCGGCGGTGTCTGAGTTTCAACCGCCTACGATCTATTCTACTTCTGACCTCCGCGGATGGGAGAGCGCGTCGCAGATTGCGCGGATTTTATTTCTTTTTGCTTTTCCTTTTTCCTTTCTTTTTCTTTACCCAGAATTTATATTTCTTTTCTCTTTCGCATATGTGTTCCCCTAATTTCAAGCTATTAGTGAATATTACAAAAACACATGCAAATAAATAAATAACAACGCCTTCCACTACTGTTTGATTCCCGTTTCTCCCACTTCCCTAAGCACCACAGGCTCGGTGGTGGTGAGGGGGACACTGTGGCCAGGCCTCAGGTTTCGACCCCTGCCCACTTTGCCCCCTGAGCCCCCACCGGTCAAAAAAAAAAAAAAAAAAATCGAAAGACTTGCACCAGGCGAGCGGTCTACCCGACGGGAGGCCCTCGTCACACGCCATCATCATCATCAGTACTACACTCCTGGAAATGGAAAAAAGAACACATTGACACCGGTGTGTCAGACCCACCATACTTGCTCCGGACACTGCGAGAGGGCTGTACAAGCAATGATCACACGCACGGCACAGCGGACACACCAGGAACCGCGGTGTTGGCCGTCGAATGGCGCTAGCTGCGCAGCATTTGTGCACCGCCGCCGTCAGTGTCAGCCAGTTTGCCGTGGCATACGGAGCTCCATCGCAGTCTTTAACACTGGTAGCATGCCGCGACAGCGTGGACGTGAACCGTATGTGCAGTTGACGGACTTTGAGCGAGGGCGTATAGTGGGCATGCGGGAGGCCGGGTGGACGTACCGCCGAATTGCTCAACACGTGGGGCGTGAGGTCTCCACAGTACATCGATGTTGTCGCCAGTGGTCGGCGGAAGGTGCACGTGCCCGTCGACCTGGGACCGGACCGCAGCGACGCACGGATGCACGCCAAGACCGTAGGATCCTACGCAGTGCCGTAGGGGACCGCACCGCCACTTCCCAGCAAATTAGGGACACTGTTGCTCCTGGGGTATCGGCGAGGACCATTCGCAACCGTCTCCATGAAGCTGGGCTACGGTCCCGCACACTGTTAGGCTGTCTTCCGGTCACGCCCCAACATCGTGCAGCCCGCCTCCAGTGGTGTCGCGACAGGCGTGAATGGAGGGACGAATGGAGACGTGTCGTCTTCAGCGATGAGAGTCGCTTCTGCCTTGGTGCCAATGATGGTCGTATGCGTGTTTGGCGCCGTGCAGGTGAGCGCCACAATCAGGACTGCATACGACCGAGGCACACAGGGACAACACCCGGCATCATGGTGTGGGGAGCGATCTCCTACACTGGCCGTACACCACTGGTGATCGTCGAGGGGACACTGAATAGTGCACGGTACATCCAAACCGTCATCGAACCAATCGTTCTACCATTCCTAGACCGGCAAGGGAACTTGCTGTTCCAACAGGACAATGCACGTCCGCATGTATCCCGTGCCACCCAACGTGCTCTAGAAGGTGTAAGTCAACTACCCTGGCCAGCAAGATCTCCGGATCTGTCTCCCATTGAGCATGTTTGGGACTGGATGAAGCGTCGTCTCACGCGGTCTGCACGTCCAGCACGAACGCTGGTCCAACTGAGGCGCCAGGTGGAAATGGCATGGCAAGCCGTTCCACAGGACTACATACAGCATCTCTACGATCGTCTCCATGGGAGAATAGCAGCCTGCATTGCTGCGAAAGGTGGATATACACTGTACTAGTGCCGACATTGTGCATGCTCTGTTGGCTGTGTCTATGTGCCTGTGGTTCTGTCAGTGTGATCACGTGATGTATCTGACCCCAGGAATGTGTCAATAAAGTTTCCCCTTCCTGGGACAATGAATTCACGGTGTTCTTATTTCAATTTCCAGGAGTGTATTTCTGAATGTACAGTTAAAATTATTTTTTTAGAAACGTTTGAAATTACGAATTACTTAAAATTTCTATTATTAATTACGCAATCCTGAACTGTATACTATGTTTATTTCTGGATTCATTTATGAAATAATTTAGAGTAAACTAGTAGGAATTCATTTTTAAGAAAAACTGTAAACCACTTGGAATACTGTTATTTCCACAGAGTATGAGAGTCGTAAGCTTGCCTCTGATGTGGTCGGACGTATTTTCGTATAGCAGATGTGAACAGTGAAATTTAGGCTTTGTTAATATGAAAAATCAAAATACTGTATGATTTACTAAAATGTGAGAAAACCAGTGGAAAATATATTTACTTAAAAAATTTTGCAACAACAATCTTCCAATTTATTTAGTTCAAACCAACAATGAGGACCTGCTGTCAGATTTTCAGCTTCAAGAATCAGACCCCTAGACATAAACAACTGGAGCCATCTGAACATGACAAGCTAAGTCAACTTGAAAGTTTAATGTAATCTTCGCTCCTTTCGAATATTCTTAAAAGACTTTGCTTATTAATTACTTGGTCTGGCCATTGTTTAATGTGAACAATAGACGGAAGAAAGAAAATAGGGGAGAGATTATATCTCTATTAATTAAATTCGTCGCCAACAGAATTTTAATTGCTCTCTTTGAATCATTAATGAGTGTTGTTATTATTCAGAAAACTGTCCTCCACACTAATGAAGAAATCAGTGAAAGAGAGGCATTCGTCCCGATGTTAGAGAGACACGCTACACCCGCTGATTACATAGAGGTTAAAACACTTGTCGGAGTTATCTTTCTTTATGTGGCTACAAAGAACTCTGATGTGGATCTCGACGGTCTTTATTCCCAAAAATTTGGTCTCTCATTTTTCAGATATGTGATGTGCAAAAACCGACCCAAATGCCTCCTTTCACATCTGAGGTTTGCTTATAAACAGACGTGTAATGAAGAAGGGCAAATGATAAATTATTGATAAATTAGCACCCATTTGTGAACTGTGGCACATTTTCAATGCAACCCGTGGGACATATTATTCCTCTTTCGAATATGTCACTATTCGTGAAACGCTTTAAGTTAGAGAGGGAAGTGTTGGAAGTGTTATAAGAAAAGAAGAGAATTGATCGCTGTGGAAGGATTAGATCCCATGACTTCAAGTATAAAAACATAATACTTTTATCCACGATGCATGATTCAGGAACCGTAAATTTGGATGCACGGAAATCTCGTGTCATTAAGTTCTATTAATTTGACGAAAGGAAGAGCTGATTGTTTCGATAGAATATGTTACTCTTACGCCTTAAAAATGGAGTCTCGTTGTTGGCCCGTGTGATATTTTTATAACATACTCGATATAATGGGAGTAAGCAGCTGTTTTTTTTTCACCTTAGTCGGAACTAAATTGTCTCGGCAAGATTTGAAATATCTTGCCTACAGCTTGGCTGAATCTCACATGAAGCGAAGGCAACCCAGAGTGAGGATAAGGGAAACCCTTCGTCTCAAAAAAGGGATGTTTCCTAGAACTAAAGAATATATCTGTCGTCCAGTCTCTGGTCCGAGACCCCTCAAGAAAATGAGATGTCGCACGTGGGACAGAAAAAAGGTTAAGAAATTCAACAACACATGCGCCAAATGCAACCGTCCAGTTGGCAATGAACTTGAAAACCTAAGTCGTCATGTTCGATGTGTAAGGCAAATGATTCACAAAGTGAATCCATGGAAGACTGATTCTTTGTTGAATGTTTGAAGTATTATTTTATTCCTAAAAATGGTTCAAATGGCTCTGAGCACTATGGGACTTAACAGCTGTGGTCATCAGTCCCCTAGAACTTAGAACTAATTAAACCTAACTAATCTAAGGACATCACACACATCCATGCCCGAGGCAGGATTCGAACCTGCGACCGTAGCAGTCTTTTGTTGCTATTTTCAAAGTTGATTGTCCATTACAGTTTATGCAGTTTGATTTTTGGTATAATCCGTAGTATAAGTTGCTTTTGCTTCTCTGAAAAAGCAGTTTCCAAGCAAAAAATTCACAGTTTTATTCAAAGTTTTCTCGAGTTTATACTTGTCTCTGATGTCAATAGCAACATCGTGTTCATATATTTTTTACGTCTCACTTCGGTAGTCAATAAAATTAATTGGTTGTAAAGCGTTATACATGCCAAACTTTCGAGTTTGATGCCTCAAGATTGAATGTGCGATTATAGGAGAAATGAAGCTGTTGTCATATTCTGTGCTTTGCTCGGGCTTATATCTCTCTGTGGTTTGAACAAAATGCTTACCAAGCTTTTTTGTTTTTAGTTTGACGGGAAGCTTCTGTCCATCTATTTTTATTGCCATAAGCCGCAATTTTGCTACTGGAGGCTTTAAATTTGGCGAGTATATCTCGTAGTCATTCCTGAATTTACTGTGAGGTGTCGCAGGATGCGATTGCGCGGTACTGGAGTCCAGGCAGAGGCAGCGTGGGCGATTCATCAGATTCATCGCGAAATGAGTGCCAGCTGTCTCTTTCACCACCGAGTCCCAAAAAGATGAAGCAGGGGCTAGAACTTCTATGTTTTCGTACAACACGATGACCGGTGTCAACAAAGTGCTCTGCCACAGCCGATTTACACTGTGCCTAAAGTTACGGCACGCCTCCTAATATCGCGCCTGACCCACTTTTACCCGGCGTAGCGGCATGGACTCAACGAGTCGTTGAGAGTCCCCTCCAGAAATATTGAGCCATCCTGCCTCTATATCCGTCCATGATTGGGGAAGTGTCGTCAGTGCAGGATTTTGTGCACGAACTGACCTCTTGATCATCTCCCATACATCCATTGGATTCAAGTCAGGCGATCTGGCTGGCCAAGTCATTCTCTCGAAACGTCCAGAATGTTCTTCAAACAAATCGTGAACGACTGTGGCCCATCGGCATAGACCATAAAAAATTGCACTACTGGCCATTAAAATTGCTACACCAAGAAGAAATGCAGATGATAAACGGGTATTCACTGGACAAATATATTATAGTAGAACTGACATACTATTACATTTTCACGCAATTTGGGTGCATAGATCCTGAGAAATCAGTACCCAGGACAACCACCTCTGGCCGTAATAACGGCCTTGATACGCCTGGGCATTGACTCAAACAGAGCTTGGATGGCGTGTACAGGTACAGCTGCCCATGCGGCTTCAACATAATAGCACAGTTCATCAAGAGTAGTGACAGGCGTATTGTGACGATCCAGTTGCTCGGCCACCATCGACCAGACGTTTCCAATTGGCGAGAGATCTGGAGAATGTGCTGGCCAGAGCAGCAGTCGAATATTTTCTCTATCCAAGAAAAGGCCTGTACAGGACGTCCAACATGCGGTCGTGCATTATCCTGCTGAAATGTAGGGTTTCGCAGGGATCGAATGAAGGGTAGAGCCACGGGTCGTAACACATCTGAAATGTAACGTCCACTGTTCAAAGTGACGTCAATGCGAACAAGAGGTGACCGAGACGTGTAACCAATGGCACCCCATACCATCACGCCGGGTGGTACGCCAATATGAGGATGACGAATGCACGCTTCCAATGTGCGTTCACTGCGATGTCACCAAACACGGATGCGACCATCATGGTGCTGTAAACAGAACCTGGATTCATCCGAGAAAATGACGTTTTGCCATTCGTGCACCCAGGTTCGTCGTCGAGTACACCATCGCAGGCGCTCCCGTCTGTGATGCAGCGTCAAGGGTAGCCGCAGCCTTGGTCTCCGAGCTGACAGTCCATGCTGCTGCAAACGTCCTCGAACTGTTCGTGCAGATGGTTGTTGTCTTCCAAACGTCCTCATCTCTTGATACAGGGATCTAGACGTGGCTGCGCGATCCGTTACAGCCATGCGGATAAGATGCCTGTCATCTCGACTGCTAGTGATACGAGGCCGTTGGGATCCAGCACGGCGTTCGGTATTATCCTCCTGAACCCACCGATTCCTTATTCTGCTAACAGTCATTGGATCTCGACCAACGCGAGCAGCAATGTCGCGATACGATAACCCGCAATCGAGATAGGCTGCAATCCGACCTTTATGAAAGTCTGAAACGTGATGGTACGCGTTTCTCCTCCTTACACGAGGCATCACAACAACGTTTCACCAGGCAACGCCGGTGAACTTCAGTTTGTGTATGAGAAAGTGGTTGGAAACTTTCCTCATGTCAGCACGTTGTAGGTGTCGCCACCGGCGCCATCCTTGTGTGAATGCTCTGAAAAGCTAATCATTTGCATATCACAGCATGTTTCTCCTGTCGGTTAAATTTCGCGTCTGTAGCACGTCATCTTCGTGGTGTAGCAATTTTAATGGCCAGTAGTGTACATAGTTGTTTGGGAACAAGTAGCCAAATGCAATTGTTTCTCGATAATGATCGGTTCAGCTGAACCAGACGGCCCACTCCATTCCATGTAAACACGGCCCACACCATTATGGAAAACACCACGAGCTTCCAAACTGCCTTGTTGACAACTTGGGTCAACGAGTTCTTGAGATCTGCATCACGCTCGAACCCCGCCATCACCTCTTACCAATTGAAATCGGGACTCATCTGACCTCGCCACGCTTTTCGAGTCGCCTATGGTCCAGCAGATATGATAATGAGCCCAGGAGATGCGCTAGAGGCTGTTGCGCTGGTGGCAAATGCACTCGTGTCGGTAGTCCGTTGCCATAGCCCATTAACGCCAAATTTCGCCACGATGTATCAACAGACTTGTTAATCGCATGTCCCACATTGATTTACGAGGTTATCTAACGCAGTGCTGCTTGTCTTGTTAGCGCTGGAAACTCTACGAAAACGCCGCTGCTCGCGGTCGTTAAATGAAGGCCGTCCACCATTGCGTTGTCCGTGGTGAAAGGTAGTGACTGTCATTTTGTATTCCGGGCATATTCTTCACATTGCGGATCGTGGAACATTGAATACCCTAAGATTTCCGAAGTGGAATATTCCATGCGTCTAGCTCCATCTATCATTCAAGCCAAGTCTGTAAAACTCCGTCGTGCAGCCATAATCTCGCCGGAAACCTTTCCACATGAATCAGCTCCACCAATGCACTGCTTTTTTCATGTCTTGTGTACGCGATACTGTCGCCATCTGTGTATAGGAGTATGCAAGGCACTATCCCATGTCTTCTCACCTTAGTGTGGGCTGTAAGAGCCGGGTGTAGCTGCAGTATTCCATATGTCTTTCGTGGACTGTGCGAATCGTCTGTTCGGTGGATGAGGGGCTTCATTCGTAGGGGATCCTGTAAAATCGGCCTTCCGGAGGATCGAATCATCTTTAACGGAACCGAAGAGTGCTGCTGTCTTCGGTGGTGGACGTGAAAACACTCCTATTTTGCGCTTGCTGCGGGTCCGTAAAATGTTTGACGATAATTCCACGTATGGTAGGAAAGCCATGGATTTAAATCTTTCTGCGTCTTCTTGTGCATTCCTTTCGACCATTTTTGGTTCTAACGTAACTTCTTACAGGCCTGCTGTGGAGAATACACGTTGGCTTCAAAACCTTCTTGAAATGTAGAAGCTCGTCTTGCAGACCTCTCTCGTCAGCAATGGTGTGAACTTTGTGATCCAAAGTTCTGAGGACATTCGTCACCTGGTAAGAAAGGTGGCGGCTATTTGTACTGAAATGTCAGTGACAAATAATTCATTTTCTTATCGAATTATGTAGGTAACTGAGAATATAGCCGATCGTTAAATTAGCATGAGTACAGGAAGCATGTCATGTTCTATATCGAAAACAGAATTAAAATGCCGAGTATCTGTCTCAACGGTTCTTGATAATTATATAGTGGGTGAACGAGCACACCACAGACAAGTTCTGGAGGTTGGCTCGTTACAGGGAAATTACACGTCGTTCGCCTATTATGTATTTGTGTTGCGCTGAAATTATCCGCAGTACAAATACCGATGTCGTTATCTGCGTGACCTATTTGGAAACGAAACTGTTCCGTTCATTGACGGTAATTGGTGTTTACAACAGCAACGACCATTTCTCTCATGGCCCTCGAGCTTACGACTGTTTTCCTTATAGTGCTAGTGTACATTAGCAGCGATGCCAGACCTCCAGATGACAGACACTCAGATCGGTACCAAACGTCGTGTGTCGATCGAGTATCAACCAAGACACCGATTTAGTTCGTACTGTGTTCTGTAGTCCAGTAGAACATGTGTAAATGGTAATTAAAAGTAACACCAGAACTGCGGAGAGTAGTAAGAGGCACCTATGAGATATAATCGCGAAGATCGCTCGTAGGTGAAATGGTGAAGCACCGGATCGTCGTACGAAAGGTCGCGAGGTCGAAACCAGCCAGCGGCGCCGGCACAGTAGCCGAGAGTGTTCGGTCAGAGGGTTAGCTGCCCTCTGTAATTTAAAAAACCGAGCGAGGTGGCGCAGTGGTTAGCACACTGGACTCGCATTCGGGAGGACGACGGTTCAATCCCGCGTCCGGCCATCCTGATTTAGGTTTTCCGTGATTTCCCTAAATCACTCCAGGCAAATGCCGGGATGGATCCTCTGAAAGGGCACGGCCGACTTCCTTCCCCATCCTTCCCTACTTCGATGAGACCGATGACCACGCTGTCTGGTCTCCTTCCCCAAACAACCAACCAATTTAAAAAAAAAACCTGAGTGAACGGAATCACGATGAACTTTAACAGGTGTCATGGGATATCCGCCCCAGGCCGGCCGCGGTGGTCTAGCGGTTCTGGCGCTGCAGTCCGGAACCGCGGGACTGCTACGGTCGCAGGTTCGAATCCTGCCTCGGGCATGGGTGTGTGTGTGTGATGTCCTTAGGTTAGTTAGGTTTAAGTAGTTCTAAGTTCTAGGGGACTTATGACCTAAGATGTTGAGTCCCATAGTGCTCAGAGCCATCCGCCCCAAACATATCCAACGAACAATAACGAAGAAAATGAGATCAGCATAAAAAAGGTAAATTTTTTTAACAGCTTACGTGTGAAACTGTCATGTGGGAGAACATTTTTCTCACATGTAAGAGGACGTTTCGAACTTTGTAGGACTGTTCTTTTGGTAGTCTGCTTTCGCTTTGTTGGTTGAAAGTAGCAAACATATAATTTGTATAGATAGGTATAGTGTCACCTATACAAATATACGCTGTAAGTTTGCTAATTTCATCTAATGAAGCGAAAGGAGACTGCCAGGACAACGTTGCTACAAACTCCGAAACGTCCTTTGACATGTCAGAAAAATGTTCTCCCGTGTAGCAATTTCACGCATGAGCTGTTAAAAAAATATCACCGGCAGGGGGTTTAGAATTCGTGACATTTAGTACGACGACACGACGCTGTACCAACTGACCTACCAGAGATATTGACGTTCATGCATCACAGATGCGCTTTTACTATACTCCGAACTTCTGGTGTTACTTTTAATTACTATTTTTACATGTTCTCTCTTTCAAATTCTGAAGGTGGCAGGGGTAAAATACAGAGAGCGAAACTCTATTTACAATTTATACAGAAACCAGTTGACAGTTATAAGAGTCGAGGGGCATGAAAGGGAAGCAATGGTTGGGAAGGCAGTGAGACAGGGTTGTAGCCTATCCCCGATGTTATTCAATCTGTATATAGAGCAAGCAGTAAAGGAAACAAAAGAAAAATTCGGAGTAGGAATTAAAATCCATCGAGAAGAAATGAAAACTTTGAGGTTCGCCGATGACATTGTAATTCTGTCAGAGACAGCAAAGGACCTGGAAGAGCGGCTGAACGGATTGGACAGTGTCTTAAAAGGATGATATAAGATGAACATGAACAAAAGCAAAACGAGGATAATGGAATGTAGGCGATCAGAATGTCTGACATCTGGAGATCTGGCAGTCAGTGGCAGTGGCCGGTACTCTACTACAGGGCGATCCAAGTTAACATGGACTACTTCATTGGGTCATATTTCTCTCCGAAAGCTCGTAGGAACGCGAAAGTAGTTTTAATGATGTCAGTAGCTCTGGAAGAAGCAAAGGTACCTCCCCCTGTTGGTAAGTTGATGGTTGTTTCGGAACACGGTATAGCGCCGCGCGTGCTCTGTTCGTGTTAAGTTCGTTCGTAGTCTCGTCGGCCGCGGGTTTTGAAGTCTATCAGAGTGCAGGTCGCGCCGCCTGACAACAACGAGCAAATCAGTTATTAGTTCGCAGTCTTTAGGTGGCAGAAACCTCTAGTGCACACTTGGTGAGCGGGTTTTTATTGTGAAAACATATTGAAAGACTCATTGATTAAAAATCGATCAAATGGCTCTAAGCACCACTAACCTAAGGCCTGTGATGTTACAAAATAAAAGTGATGTTGTTATTCAATGGAAAGTTGGAAATTGAGATTTAGCTTACTGTTTTATCAATCACAATTGGCGTAAGAATCATGGATTGACCATTGTCATAAAGTATTGCATTATGAGATGTGATTAGTTTTTACTTGCAGTTTCGCGTCGCTTGAGGCAGTCACAACTAGCGTGCTATTGATTAAGAAATCGCATTATCATCTTTCTAATTACTTCATGATCGTAGATACGATCATACCCGGTTGTGAAGTTATTGTTATGACAAAACAATTTCCTAAGGGACCAGAAAGTTCTTAAGGGCGCAAAAACAACTATAACATCACACAAAAGGGAAATTCAATATTAAAGCTGATGCAAGAAGACGATAAAACAGTTTTCTTTTTATCAATGTAACACGCACATTGGACTGCTGATCTTGGTGTCTGTAATATTAGCAAAATGCATAATTAAAATGAAAATAATACTGAGGAGATAATAGGAATGAGCACTGCTAAATGATTCAGTATTCCCAGAACAAATATTTATTGTAACTAAAACCTATATCGTACCTTAAGCTTAGTACTACAATGACGGTAGATTTTTATGTCCGTATCGTGTCCATTGAGCGCTCTTTTATATAGCCATTGTCTTCTTTGAGTCGCTCGTGCGTCGTCACGGTAAGTTATAACAGTTCTTTACACTTCACTCAAACTTAGACATAACACGTTTTTATACATTTAGTAAAAATTAGATCAGACTGCCACAAATCTGCGTCCGTCTTACTTGAGAAAAACAGTACAAGTCTTTTGCGCTCAAGGCTTCATTTGTTCTCCAGCGAACAAAATAGTGAAGGATCGCATATCTATCCGTATTTTTCTGTTTATATTGCCGCCCAAAGACGACGAATTACATTATTTAGAAAATTCCACCGTCGCCATGCGACGCCTCATTATACATTAATCATTATTTATAAACAAGTATTTGCCTTGTGGCTGAAAGTATTAACTACTCGTATTTGCTGTTTTAATGAAGTGAAAAATAACGAATATCACAGGCCATAACACACATCCGTGCCCGAGGCAGGATTTGAACCTGCGACCGCAGCAGCAGCGCAGTTCCGGACTGAAGCGCCTAGAACCGCTCGGCCACAACGGCCGGCCTCATTGGTTACAACACAGCGGGCACTGCGAAGGGAATTCAGTGTTATAAAGCCCCAGCAAACGCAACAATTTTATCGACTGTAAGGAAGCTAGAGCCAACTGTTGTACTAAATGGTGACAGTGGTAAACATAGACCATCACTGACTGCAGAAGTAATATATAACTTTCGAAGATGCTCGGAGAACTGACCATGGAAACACGATATTGCAGTGCCTGTTTTATTCCGAATTACGATGCAAAATTCCTTCGGACATGCATGCAAGTCCGAGGGAACAGGCACTGCGGCAAATGCAACCGTTATGAAACACAATAAATGCATTCGCAGTTGCGAATATTGACAACCATCAGCATTATAATGGGATGACGACAGCCAAAACTTGTGTCTGACCGGGACTCGAACCCGGATTTCCTGCTTATTGCGAGCGATCGCCTTACGATTTGGCTACCCGTGCAGGACTCACAGCCAGACCCAGACTTCCATACGCTGTCATCCATGTGTCTACAAACTACACTCGTACATTCATTATGTGTATATTAACACGTACAGGGGAGCCATTTTACTTGAAAGTCGCTTTCCCGGTGTCGGCGGATCAATCCGATATTGCAGTGTCTATGCTATTGCGATACAAAGTTGCTTCGGAATTGCATCTACACCACTGGCCATTAAAACTGCTGCACCACGAAGATGACGTGCAACAGACGCGAAATTTAGGTGCTGTGATATGCAAATGATTAGCTTTTCAGAGCATTCACACAAGGTTGGCGTCGGTGGCGATAGCTACAACGTACTGACATGAGGAAAGATTCCAACTGATTTCTCACACACAAACAGCAGTTCACCGGCGTTGCCTGGCGAATCGTTGTTGTGATGCCTCGTGTAAGGAGGAGAAATGCGTACCACCACGTTTCCGACTTTGATAAAGGTCGGATTGTAGCCTATCGCGACTGCGGTTTATCGTATTGCGACATTGCTGCTCGCGTTGGTCGAGATCCAATGACTGTTACCACAATATGGAATCCGTGGGTTCAGGAGGGTAATACGGAACGCCATACTGGATCCCAACGGCCTCGTATCACTAGCAGTCGAGATGACAGGGATCTTATCCGCATGGCTGTAGCGGATCGTGCAGCCACGTCTCGATCCCTGAGTCAACAGATGGGGACGTTTGCAAGACAACAACCATCTGCACGAACAGTTCGACGACGTTTGCAGCAGTATGGACTATCAGCTCGGAGACCACGGGTGCAGTTACCCTTGACGCCTGCGATGGTGTGCACTAATGGCAAAACGTCATTTTTTCGGATGAATCCAGGTTCTTTTTACAGCATCATGATGGTTGCATCCGTGTTTGGCGACATCGCGGTGAACGCACATTGGAAGCGTGTATTCGTCATCGCCATACTGGCGTATCACCCGGCGTGATGGTATGAGGTGCTACTGGTTACACGTCTCGGTCACCTCTCTTTCGCATTGACGGCACTTTGAACAGTGAACGTTACATTTCATATGTGTTACGACTCGTGGCTCTACCCTTGATTCGATCCCTGCGAAACCCTACATTTCAGCAGGATAATGCACGACCGCGTGTTGCAGGTCCTGTACGGGCCTTTCTCGATACAGAAAATGTTCGACTGCTGCCCTGGCCAGCACATTCTCCAGATCTCTCACCAATTGAAAAGGTCTGGTCAATGGTGGCCGAGCAACTGGCTCGTGACAATACGCCTGTCACTACTCTTGATGAACTGTGGTATCGTGTTGAAACTGCATGGGCAGTTGTACCTGCACACGCCATCGAAGCTCTGTTTGACTCAATGCCCAGGCGTATCAAGGCCGGTATTACGTCCAGAAGTGGTTGTTCTGGGTACTGCTTTCTCAGGATCTATGCACCCAAATTGCGTGAAAATGTAATAGCATGTCAGTTCTAGTATAATATATTTGTCCAATAAATACCCGTTTATCATCTGCATTTCTTCTTGGTGTAGCAATTTTAATGGCCAGCAGTGTGTGTAGGAAGGAACAGGCACCGCGGTGATTACAGCTGTTGGGGCATAGATGTAATGTATTCGCAGTGGCGTGCATGTTCGGAGGGAGTTTGCATCGTAATTCGGATTCATACAGGCGCTGCACTATCGTAATTATCCGCCGACACTGGGCAAGCGGCTTTCAAGTAAAATTGCTCCCCTGTACGGGAATATACGTAGCGGATGCACGAGTACATGTCGTAGACCCCTGGTTGACGTCATACGGAAGTGTCGGTTTGGCTCGGGCAGCCAAATTGTAAGGCGACCGCTCGCGATGAGCGGAAAATCTGCGTTCGAGTCCCGGTCCGTCACAAATTTTCTCTGTCGCCATCCCATCATACAGCTGACGGTTGTCCATATTCGCAAATGCGAATGCATTTCATGTACTCCTAGGAATTGGTTGCGTCAAGTGAGCCAGGAGACAGGCACTTCGTATGTCACATGTCAGAGCTGCGACCGTACAGGCAGCACATGATGCGATTCCATCCGTAACTAGATTTACAGATGAGTAATGGTCCTATATGTCAGGTTACACCAACACACAAAACAGCAGGTACTGCGCCGGTGTAAACCCCGATATGATCCACGAAACACAACTCCAATATGAAAATGTTGGACTGTGGTGCGCGGTGTCAACTAGCACGATTGTGGTTCCCGTGTTCTTTGGTACGACCGTAGGCAGTACAGTTTATACGGGCATCTTCAATACATCTGTGGAGCAGCTGGATGGCATCGAAGTTACAGAATGTCGTTTCAAACAAGCTGCAGCAACGTGTCACGCGTCTTACTCTTCCATGCAAGTTCTAACCAGTTTCTTTGGCGACCGAATAATCTCCAAATGTCTGTGGCCTCTCGATCACATGATTAACCTCCCCCCCCCCCCCCGCCCATAAGGAAGTTTTCGTTGTGGAGGTGTCATGAAAGCCTATTGTACAAGTATAAACCACGGACAACTGCAGAAAACCGTGAGCCGATCACACACGAAATAAGCAACATTGGCGAGGATACACTTCGCGGAGTGTGGTGGAACGCGTGCGACTGTGCATTGATGCTGTTGGGGAGGAGGGGGGGGGGCGGGAGGCAGTTCCATCAGTTACTGTGATGGCTTCCTATGCGTCAAATGAGCCAGTGTATTGCCATCTCCCAAAATTTGCAAATGTGTAGTGTTATTGGTTTAAATATTATAACTCATTGCGCTGGTAAAGGTTCATACGTATCACACAGTACTTTTGTACATGACTGCTGGTGCATAATAACTCTGTGTTTTGAATTCAAAGCTTCCTGATAGTGTATTGCAAATTTTTTACCGTTAAACTATTTTCACAGAAACAAAAGTAAGATGGCGAAGAAAATAAATTACGATTACGCCATTAGTCTTGTTACGAAGTGTCTCTTATACGAAAATAAATGGGAAGTATACATGAAAGACCTTGGAAACCTTGTCGTTGGCGCTGTAGCTCACACATAAGAATATTCTATCATTTCCTTCTAGTATAACATAGACACCAAAAAAAGTTTTGCGTTATCCCGTTCCCAGAACTCCTGTAGATAGACGTTGACTGTGGATATTGTATCACAGACACAGTCCCTTTGACCGTTACCTCTGAACAGTCAAAGGAACTGTGTCTGTGATACAATATCCACAGTCACTAAACCCGCCCAAAGATGTAAACAACCATGCATGAGCAGCGTCTATTATACGGACGGCATCCGACATCCGACCAGTTCCACTCGTTCCACCAGGAAGGAGGTACACGGCTCGTGTTGTCTGTACTTCAACCGTGTCTAGACGGTCAATACCGCGGTTCGATCGCGTCCGCATAGTTACTTTGTACCAGGAAGGGCTCTCAATAAGGGAAGTGTCCAGGCGTCCCGGAGTGACCCAAAGCGATGTTGTTGGGACATGGAGGAGATACAGAGACACATGTCTCGCTCAGGCCGCCCGAGGGCTGCAGTAGATAACCACTACCTACGGATTATAGCTCAGAGGAACCCTGACAGCAACGCCACCATGCTGAATAATGGTTTTCGTGCAGCCACAGGATATCGTGTTACGACTCAAACTGTGCGCAATAGGCTGCATGATGCGCAACTTCACTCTCGACGTCCATGGTGTGGTCCATGTTTGCAATCACGACACCATGCAGTGCGGAAAGATGGGAGCAACAACATGCAAAATGGACCGCTCAGGATTGGTATTACGCTCTCTTCATCGATGAGTGTCGCATATGCCTTCAACCAGACAATCGTCGGAGACGTGTTTGGAGACAACCTGATCAAGATGAACGCCTTAGACACACTGTCCAGGGAGTGTAGCAAGGTGATGTTCCCTGCTGTTTTGGGGTGGAATTATGTGGGGCTGACGTACGGCGCTGGTGGTCATGGAAGGCGCCGTAACGGCTGTACGATACGTGAATCCCATCCTCCGACCGATAGTGTAACCATATGGGCAGCATATTGGCGAGACATTCGTCTTCACGGACGACAATTCGCGCCCCCCATCATGCACATCTTGTGTATGACTTCCTTTCGGATAACGGCATCGCTCGACTAGAGTGGCCAGCATGTTCTACGGACATGAACCCTATCGACATGCCTGTGATAGATTGACCCACCAACCACTCTGAGGGACCTACGCCGAGTCGCCGTTGAGGAGCGGGACAACCTGGACCAATAGTGCCCTGATGAACTGCCACGACGAAAACAGGCATGCATGAGTGTAAGTGGACGTGCTACTGGGTATTAGAGGTACCGGTGTGTACAGAAATTTGGACCACCACCTCTGAAGGTCTCGCTATATGGTGGTAGAACATGCAATGTGTCGTTTTCATGAACAATAAAAAGGGCGGAAATGATGTTTATGTTGATATCTATTCCAATTTTCTGTACAGGTTCCGGGACTCTCAGAACCGAGGTGATGAAAAACTTTTTTTGTTGTGTGTACAGGGCTATTACAAATGATTGAAGCGATTTCATAAATTCACTGTAGCTCCATTCATTGAAATATGGTCACGACAAACTACAGATACGTAGAAAAACTCATAAAGTTTTGTTCGGCTGAAGCCGCACTTCAGGTTTCTGCCGCCAGAGCGCTCGAGAGTGCAGTGAGACAAAATGGCGACAGGAGCCGAGAAAGCGTATGTCGTGCTTGAAATGCACTCACATCAGTCAGTCATAACAGTGCAATGACACTTCAGGACGAAGTTCAACAAAGATCCACCAGCTGCTAACTCCATTCGGCGATTGTATGCGCAGTTTAAAGCTTCTGGATGGCTATGTAAGGGGAAATCAACGGGTCGGCCTGCAATGAGCGAAGAAACGGTTGAACACGTGTATCTGGACATGCTGGAAAATTGGCTCATGCCACAACTGGAGACCGACAGCGCCGACTACATCTTTCAACAGGATGGTGCTCCACCGCACTTCCATCATGATGTTCCGCATTTCTTAAACAGGAGACTGGAAAAGCGATGGATCGGTCATGGTGGAGATCATGATCAGCAATTCATGTCATGGCCTCCACGCTCTCCCGACTTAATCGCATGCGATTTCTTTCTGTGGGGTTATGTGAAAGATTCAGTGTTTAAACCTCCTCTACCAAGAAACGTGCCAGAACTGCGAGCTCGCATCAACGATGCTTTCGAACTCATTGATGGGGACATGCTGCGCCGAGTGTGGGAGGAACTTGATTATCGGCTTGATGTCTACCGAATCACTAAAGGGGCACATATCGAACATTTGTGAATGCCTAAAAAAAACTTTTTGAGTTTTTGTATGTGTGTGCAAAGCATTGCGAAAATATCTCAAATAATAAAGTTATTGCAGAGCTGTGAAATCGCTTCAATCATTTGTAATAACCCTGTAGAATTATCGTTTTATTTAAATTTGCGATTTAGATCCATTATTAGGTGATGATATACACCAGTCAGCTGGAACATTATGACCACCTACCTACTATCGACAGAAACCCATCCAGGCGATAGCAATGGCGCCTGGCGAGGAATGACTGCTAGTCAGACACACGCACGGTGCATGCAGTACCAGTGGGCCTGCTGTCCGTGTGTAGTATAGTCTGTCTGTAAACTGAAGAGCGAGCGAGCGAGTCCCCACTCTGCCAACCCAGCTACGTCACAAGGCGCTTCTACAAGCTGTTTCACAACGTAGTACCGGCCCTGCCGCGGCGCGCGATTTAAATCTGTGGGGACGCCGTACACAGATACGTCTCGGCTGCGTTTATTTTTAGACAAATGCGTTAAGACCATAAGGAATACAAAAGACGATAGCTTCTTTCGAAATACAACAATAGAGTAAATAATATTAACATAAGAACTGAAGTCAGGATTCTACTACAAACATAGAACCGAATGCCTGTTCATGTGAATATGGTATATGTTCCTCCACTGCTATTCGTAAAACGAACCGCACATAATTCAATAAATCTGTAGAATTTATGGCTTGTTCTTACTTTGTGTTTCTACTGAAAGGTAGAAGTTTTCATTGAAGGACTGTGTTGAAACTTAACAATTCTTGCAACATGAAGAGTGTTAAAAAAGTAAGCAGAAATTTATAATTTTATGTGTTAGTCCGATTTGCACTACTTTTTTGTCACTGTCTTCGTGAACATGTCTCTAAAGTATGTGTACAATGTTATGCATATTGGCTATTTACTCTGTTGTCAGTTGTCAAAAAGGTTACATGTGTTTTGGTAGCATCAACGATTCTTCGTTTTGTATAAAAATAGATCAGATAATCTGTATCAAATTTTGTTGTAAGAATGGAATAAAATGTATGAAATTTTTAGAAATATTGAATATTGCTTTTGGTGAACTTGTTATGAGTAAACCAAGGGCATACAAGTGGTATAAACATTTCAAAGTGGGTCTTAAAGGGCAGCAGTTTTAACAAGTATGGATGAGATTAAAAATATGCAGTTAGAAGACCTACAAACTATCCCGAAGAAACAGTTCCTAAAGTGTTTCGGGAATTGGAAAAAGCATTGGCATAAGTGTGTAGTATGTAATGTGGAATATTTTGAAGAGTATAACATTGCTGAAGACTAACAAATAAAGTTCTTACCAAAAAATAAAAGTTAATATGTAAGCGCACCTCGTATGTCAAGCTTTCTGCTTGGAAGTCCAGAATCGGGGTATGTGTTTCGAAGTGATTACGATAGCTATTGTGCACATGTCTTAAGCAGTATGTCTTAGAATCAGGTGAATAGTGACCGAGACAGAGATTTAGTGTTCCATCAGCATCAAAGTTTTTACGTGATTTTGAAACTGTCTATAAGAATGGGTTTCCTCACAAAATTATTAATTTCCTTCGTGGCGATTCCAGTAAACCATGCGGCTTATTTCCGCGTTTCTTCTTTATGCGTCTTATTGGGCGATGCTGACGTTTGCCTAAATTACAGCCGTTTGGTTGGGAGTTGTAATATTAGCCAACAGTTCTTTTTGCGTCGCCTCTTTAACATACGCTGTACTAACATTAGAGACGATCGAACGCTTGTTACTCCGCAAATATCTTCTTCGTATTCTGCACATTTTCTTACAATGCTAGACGATTACCCATCACTTCCGGATATCGAAGTATATCAGTAAGTATACAAAGTTAACTGACACTGGCAACTAAAATCCCACGAACAGAAACGACGTATATCACTGCACACCGATCTGCACCGCTACACAGGTAACGGGCAACAGATTTTGGGTGCCCCTGTAGTCCGGTGGCAGCGTTCTTCCGGGAAAGGCCACTTCCCCCACCAAAAGCGCTGCTCGCTCTTCAGTTTACAGACAGACTATAAGGGCAAGACGCGCCATCTGTCCGAGTTTGACCGAGGGCAGATCGTGATGGCCCGGAGGCTCGGCACGAGCGTTTCGGAAACCGCGCGACTTGCCGGTTGTTCGCTGAGTGCTGTGGTGAGGGTCTTCAACACGTGGCGAAACCTAGGCGAAGCCACGCGGAAACGCCGCGGTGCAGGGCGGCCACGCATCGTCGCGGATGTCGGACGTCGTAGTCTGGGCGGACTGGCGCCAACTCCCTCCGGCGACCTACCAAGACCCGTCGCCGTGCCAAAGATGGGCGTACTGGGCATTGGGTGGGTGGTCATAATGTTCTGGCTCATCAGCCGTCGCTAACAGCCGGTAGTCAAATTGTCCTTTTATCTACACTGAAGTAACACAATCAAAACACAAATATTTCATAAAAATTCTTTAAAACCCACAATAAAGAGAAACAATTTGGTATGTCGATACAATGGTCGAGACGAGGCTTAAAATTTTATTGAATTAACCTAATACATTTGCTAATACGTTATAAGTGGAAATAAAGAAAAGAAAGGCCACCTTTTTTTTTTTTGGAATGCAATAACGTAATGGAAATGAAATTGTTTTCAAGTCGTATGATCGATCTGTTGACAATATCCTTCTCTGGCTGCATGGAATTTCGGTTCCTTTCTTAACGTTATTGAGACAAAAAATTTGTTGTTGTTTTTGGGTAATTGAGAAAATTTCGCTACGGTCGCAGGTTCGAATCCTGCCTTGGGCATGGATGTGTGTGATGTCCTTAGGTTAGTTAGGTTTAATTAGTTCGAAGTTCTAGGCGACTGAGGACCTCAGAAGTTAAGTCGCATAGTGCTCAGAGCCATTTTTTGAGAAAATTTTCAAAGTAGTTAGAAATTTCCATAGACTTGTCTTGATCGATTAATTCCAATCGTAATTTTTTTTTCTTTTTTTTTTGTAAAACATGGATGCTATAGTTGAAGTATCCTAAGTTTTGTCAGGAACGTTTCCTAGTACTTTCATGTTTCTTCGTTTAAAAATGTTTCTCCAATCCCACCTGTTGATTCTTTTTTCGTATTTCCTCTTAGCTTGGCTTATTAGTTCGGACCTCTCTAGTCCCAGATTTAAAGAAGAATTTTCGCATTACCGGTACCTTCTTTTTCTGCCGTTGCTGTGGTCCTATGTTTATTTACCTTGAGATCTTTCTATACCATGAGGAACGCAGTTTGTCTGTGATGTTTACCACTCTGAGCCTCTTACCTGAACACATTCCTATCAGGGACTGCGTGTTGTGTTGTCTTGATCATCATTTCATCCACATCCGGCGCGCAGATTGCCCAATGTGGTGTCGAATGTAATAAGACCTGCACCAAGGCGGCCGGACCTGGGGCCTGGGGCTTCCCGGCCAATGACGCCAAACGCTCATTTCCATTTACCTGAACACATGAGTGATAACTTAAGTTTTGGCTACCAAAGGTTGTATTGGGAGTGGGTGACGTCACCTTAATGAGTCCTAATGACGGATATGACTGGATGGTTTTCGTTTGAGATGCTCCACGGTATAACTGATTTCTTTTTTAGATGCTTTCATGGACTGCCCACTTAGAAGAGAGGTAAGACAAACAGAGCTTTTTATTTTCTGAGGGCGCTGACCGCAAAGTACTGTAGTGTTAAGGTTGCATTCCCACCAATAATATACATTTTAGTACCCAAGGTAAATTATAGGTCACGTGATCAGTTTCAATAACTGTTCTTCACCCTCCACTTTCAGTTAAATGTATTTTATAACAGATGCACAGAGTGAATTTTGCAACGTAAGCATCCTTTGTTTGAATCAGTTTTCATTGTTTGTGTAAATGCTAAAAGAAGATCATAGTCTTATATTAGTACGATTCACTTCTGTGTCATCAGAAGGATCTCAATGTAGTTCCAAGTTAAAGAAGCTTTTTGATTCATCTGACAACATTTCACTAAGTCTCTGTTGATACATCATGGACATGGGACATCGGCTAGTCACGTAATTATCAATAAATTCGCCAACAGCTGTGTCATTGACATGTTATTCTTTTTCATTTTATTTTGACTACCAGTTTGGGCTTACCACTATGCCATCTTCAGGCCCCATATGCATCTCTCAAGAATAAACGATATTGCAAACAAATATTTGAAGAAAGTGCTTGGGATAAGGTTTTGAATTCATGTAATCCAGCGTGTACATAAAGTCTGGGAACACTTTCAATTACTTATTGCACAAAAACTAAACATTGTACAGATATCATACATACTGCGTTTTGAATAGAAACTCTGAAAGTTTTTTTACAAACATGCAATTTGCGAACCATGACAGACGCGGCAGACGTCAATACGGTAATCGAATTCTTGCCATACCCGTCCCAGCATGCCATCGTCGACTGTGGCAGTCGCTTCCCGTATTTTCTCCCGGAGCTCTGCTACATCACGTGGTAGAGGCGGTAAATGGCCTTTCTTCTTGGTGGATTCTTACCGCACTTGGTTCTAAACATCCGTTGAACAGCTGTAGCACACTTGTTTTCGTCGAACTGCAACACACAGAAAGCTCTCTCCCCGCCTGAACTCGCCATGTTTGCGACTAGCGCTGACTATCGACAAATTACCAAACTACGCTGTAGCAGAATACATGAAAAAAAGAACTTTCAGGGTTTCTCTTCAAAGTGACACATGTATGATATCTGCACAATGTTTGGTTCTTGTGCAATAAGTAATTGAAAGTGTTCCTGGACTTTATGTACACCCTGTATATGACACTGTATGACAATATCGTTTCTTCTTGAGAGATGCGTATGGGGCCTGAAGATGTTGTAGCGGAACACCGAAACTCGTAGTCAAAATAAAATAACATATCTCAGTTATACTGCTGTTGGCGAATTTCATTGTTAAAGTTTCTGTCGCAGTTCGAATGCAAGTCTTAACACAACCGTACGGAGACGCCGGATACTAGTACGTGGTAAGCTAGCTGCATTTCTGGAAAGACAGCAAAAATCTCTTTTGTAAGCAGCTTAAAGAAAATTAATGAGACAAACAGCAGCGCAGCGATTTCATTCAGGAACACGCAGTGCAGTGTTTCTTACGATGCAGTTAATCAAAACATAGCAAAGGTGCATTGTCCGTTGTGCAAGTAACAATTAATCGTAGTGCCAAAACAAAAACTGTGAGGTATAGTTACAAAACTGTATCCATTTATAAATTATTCACGTAATTCAGGAAGTGTATTTTCTAGCAGAACACAAGTGCAGTACGGAACAGTTCGCCTTTCTGTGTGTTGTACACTGAAGAGCCAAAGAAACTGGTACACCTGCCTAATATCGTGTAGGGCCCTCGCAGGCACGCAGAAGTGCCGCAATACGACGTGGCAGGGACTCGACTAATGTCTGAAGTAGTGCTGGAGGGAACTGACTCCATGAATCCTGCAGGGCTGTCCATCTGTTCGTAAAAGTACGAAGGGGTGGAGATCTCTTTTGAACAGCACGTTGGGTGGCATCCCAGATATACTCAGTAACGTTGATGTCTGGGTAGTTTGGTGGCCAGCGGAAGTGTTCGTGGAGCCACTCTTTAGCAATTCTGGACGTGTGGGATGTCGCTTTGTCCTGCTGGAATTGTCGAAGTCCATCGAAATGCACAATGTATATGAATGGTTGCAGGTGATCAGACAGGATATTTATCTACGGGTCACCTGTCAGAGTCGTATATAGACGTATCAGGGGTTCCGTATCACTCCAACTGCACACGCCCCACACCATTACAGAACCTCCTCCATCTTGAACAGTCCCTTGCTGACAATCCTGACACGCAGGGCTCATGGATTCACGAGGTTTTCTCCATTCCAGTACGCGTCTATCCGCTCGATACAATGTGAAACGTGACTCGTTCGACAAAGCAACATGTTTCCAGCCGTCGACTGTACAATGTCGGTGTTTACGGGCCCAGGCGAGGTGTAAAGCTTTAGGTCCTGCACTCATCAGGGGTACACGAGTGTGCATTTGGCTCCGAAGGCCCATATCACTTGTGTTTCGTTGATTGGTTCGCACCCTGACACTTGTTTATGGCCAAGCATTGAAATCTGCAGCAATTTGTCGAAGGGTCGCACTTCTGTCATGTTGAACGATTCTCTTCAGTGGTCGTCGGTCTCGTTCTTGCAGGATCTTTTCCGGCCGAAACGATGTCGTACATCTGATGTTTTACCGGAGTCCTTATATTCACGGTACAGTCACGAAACTGTCGTACGGGAAAATCCCCTTTTCATCGCTCCGCCGGAGATGCTGTGTCCCGTCGCTTTTGCGCAGACTGAAAGACCACGTTCAAACTCACTTGAACCTTGATAACTTGCCATTGTAGCAGCAGTAACCGAGCTAACAACTGCGCCACACACTTGTTGTCTTATATAGGCGTTGTCGACCGCGGCGCCGTATTCTTCCTGTTTACATATCTCTGTATTTGAATACGCATGCCTATACCAGTTTCCTTGGCGCTTCAGTGTAGACAACCACTGTCTGTACTCAATCTCATTTACAGATTGCTAGATTCAGGTCAGAGCAGCTGACATCACACGCGTCGGATGTAATTCACCGACGGCCGCAGTGGCCGTGCGGTTCTAGGCGCTACAGTCTGGAGCCGAGCGACCGCTACGGTCGCAGGTTCGAATCCTGCCTCGGGCATGGATGTGTGTCATGTCCTTAGGTTAGTTAGGTTTCATTAGTTCTAAGTTCTAGGCGACTGATGACCTCAGAAGTTAAGTCGCATAGTGCTCAGAGCCATTTGAACCATTTTTTTTGTAATTCACCCAGCTACGTGCGCGTTCAAAAACAGTGTAGCAAAGAGATTACATACACGTCAGATTACATTAGCGACGTTGAAGTCGGAAATTAGAGCACTTGCTTTCATACTGCTAATAATGCGAGTTAGTCTTTTCTCAGTATCGGTTGAGGTATTACATGTTATGCATATTATTCGGTCGACTTTCGCCCTTTACTGACGCAATTGCAACCGCTTGCCACTAGAGTACTCCTAATACTAGCACGTGACATAGCGGCGCGTAAGGTAACTACAGGGTGTTTCAAAAATAACCGGTATATTTGAAACGGCAATAAAAACTAAACGAGCAGCGATAGAAATACACCGTTTGTTGCAATATGCTTGGGACAACAGTACATTTTCAGGCGGACAAACTTTCGAAATTACAGTAGTTACAATTTTCAACAACAGATGGCGCTGCAAGTGATGTGAAAGATATAGAAGACAACGCAGTCTGTGGGTGCGCCATTCTGTACGTCGTCTTTCTGCTGTAGGCGTGTGCTGTTCACAACGTGCAAGTGTGCTGTGGACAACATGGTTTATTCCTTAGAACAGAGGATTTTTCTGGTGTTGGAATTCTACCGCCTAGAACACAGTGTTGTTGCAACAAGACGAAGTTTTCAACGGAGGTTTAATGTAACCAAAGGACCGAAAAGCGATACAATAAAGGATCTGTTTGAAAAATTTCAACGGACTGGGAACGTGACGGATGAACGTGCTGGAAAGGTAGGGCGACTGCGTACGGCAACCACAGAGGGCAACGCGCAGCTAGTGCAGCAGGTGATCCCACAGCGGCCTCGGGTTTCCGTTCGCCGTGTTGCAGCTGCGGTCCAAATGACGCCAACGTCCACGTATCGTCTCATGCGCCAGAGTTTACACCTCTATCCATACAAAATTCAAACGCGGCAACCCCTCAGCGCCGCTACCATTGCTGCACGAGAGACATTCGCTAACGATACAGTGCATAGGATTGATGACGGCGATATGTATGTGGGCAGCATTTGGTTTACTGACGAAGCTTATTTTTACCTGGACGGCTTCGTCAATAAACAAAACTGGCGCATATGGGGAACCGAAAAGCCCCATGTTGCAGTCCCATCGTCCCTGCATCCTCAAAAAGTATTGGCCTGGGCCGCCATTTCTTCCAAAGGAATCATTGGCCCATTTTTCAGATCCGTGATTACTGCACCACGCTATCTGGACATTCTTCGTGAATTTGTGGCGGTACAAACTGCCTTAGACGACACTGCGAACACCTCGTGGTTTATGCAAGATGGTGCCCGGCCACATCGCACGGCCGACGTCTTTAATTTCCTGAATGAATATTTCGATGATCGTGTGATTACTTTGGGCTACCCCAAACATACCGGAGGTGCGCGTGGATTGGCCTCCCTATTCGCCAGACATGAACCCCTGTGACTTCTTTCTGTGGGGACACGTGAAAGACCAGGTGTACCGCCAGAATCCAGAAACAATTGAACAGCTGAAGCAGTACATCTCATCTCCATGTGAAGCCATTCCGCCAGACACGTTGTCAAAGGTTTCGGGTAATTTCATTCAGAGACTACGCCATATTATTGCTACGCATGGTGGATATGTGGAAAATATCGTACTATAGAGTTTCCCAGACCGCAGCGGCATCTGTTGTTGACAATTGTAACTACTGTAATTTCGAAAGTTTGTCTGCCTGAAAATGTACTGTTGTCCCAAGCATATTGCAACAAACGGTGTATTTCTATCGCTAGTCGTTTAGTTTGTATTGCCGTTTCAAATATACCGGTCATTTTTGAAACACCCTGTATGTCGGCGCGAGAGAAACGGCCTGCTGTAATAGTGCTTCGAATTCGAAGAGTTCGTCCACAGATTGAGCACCCTCTCACATGACAATGGCAGATCACACACAAGGGCTGCAACATGGGCGAGAATCCGACGTCTTGGGTTCACCACCAGTGATCATCCTCCTACAGACCTGAATTGTCCCCGTGCGGTTTTCATCTGTTTCCAAAACTCAAAGAACATCTTTGTGGTGTGCATACTGTAAGACCTTCGGTACACACACCATCAGATTATTTGACTTGTCGCCCTAGCGAAGTAGGCGAGTGTCAGCAATATGTCTCGTGGTCTTATCGTGGCGTGTTTATCTTGTGCCGTTAGGTCAGACGATAGAAATGCCACTTGCACGCTTAGAGTAGCAGATTGATGGTTACCAACTTTAAACAGAACTTTATTAATTTTCACACACATTTATTAAAATAATCACAATCATAAACCTTACTTAACTTGATTCTGGATGCTATTTACAATTGACAATCTGAAGTTCCTATGGTCTTGGTACGTTAATCTTATTCTCACATATTTCTCATACTTGACAAAGTGTCTATACATTTATCTTCATGGCTATGTACAGGAATATGGTAATCTTATTAGGCACAGACTGAAACTTGACTACAGACTAATGCAGACTAATGCAGACTGACTAATCGGAGGTCGGTACACTCGTTATAATACCTTGCGCGTTCAGGTATCACTGCGCGAGTGTGATCCGCGAGGAGAAAAGGTTCTATGTTAGCAGCAATCTCATTGGCTGCGTTACATATTAATACGCGGATCGGCGGAAGCAGAATTTGGTCCGTCTCTAAGACAGCGCCATCTCGTAGTGCAGAGACGGACGAGTGCTGCGCCTGCGCTGTTGTGCTTAGTGGGGCGCGCTCTAGTGGGAAAGTTGTGTACGCGCTGACTACGCGGAACTATGTACACAACAATCTTCGTGGACTTCACTTTGATATTATGAAGCGATGTAAGCAGAGGTTAAGGTTGTGGCTCTGTCAAAAAGACAGACGGTACCAACAAACTTGTCTCTTGTTGGGAGAAATGTCCTCATCGCCAGGGGGTCCATTGAGAAACAAATACGTAGACGTGGAGACTAAAGATGAAAATGTTTAAAAATTTTGTTCATTTAAAAAACGTGATGAGCTTCCACAAACAAAAAATCTGTGGCCTTACTTTTGAGCACAGTGTGACACTGTACGGGGGCACGATGTTATTGCTAAAACATAATAAATTGTAGTTCATGGTACTGGTAAACTGTGCAAGGTGTGCAGTAGTGGTAATGAGAACCTTTCTTAAGTAAGAAGTTTCGTCACACACGACTTCCAAGCTTCAGCATAAATGTTTCAACCTATCATTATTCGTCATTCCATTAACTGATGATCTTTATTTGGACTGGATCCACGGCTGTGATGAACTGTTTGAATGATTTGCTGCCGCATGTCCCTTCCATTTTTCCTTTATTGGTTGTACGGTTGTACAATTTCGGTCTTGGACCACTATCAGGTGTCTATAAAAGGAATTCGTTGTACTAACACTAATTGTATTAACAATAATTCAATTAACAGTAATTCAATGATCAGATATAAAACAAGTCTGATCTTACGATATGCCAGGAAGATTATAACTTACAATACAGAAAAGTCCAAGTCTCCGCTCCAGACTGCATTTAAGTCGCACCCACCGTCACTGTGCCATTGGGTGCAGGTGTCGTAATTGTCATACAATTGAAATTATAATGGGTAAAAGTCACAGTTTTCAAAAATACTTATGTTCCACGTCCCAACACACTAGACATACATATTGCGGCTGCAGAATATGTAATGTGGGCATGCGACTACAAAACGGTAGTTGCCAAGAACTTATGCCGACGTATGCACAAATATACAAAGTCCGTGGACTCAATGTAAACAATGCTGCACACAGGTGTTATTCCTTCAAGCGGACATGAAAGCCCTAAGCTAGATTGAATTAAAGTAAAAACGAAGGTATACATTTACCAGTCGAATATCCAAAATGCTATAAAATGTGCTCTTATATTATTATGTAATAAAATTAAGAAAAAATAAAATACATAATAAAATAAACTCACTACTACTTGTTCAAACTCGGAACTATTCAGGGCCATGCAAATGAATACAAAATTGAAGTATAGAATTTGTATGAACGGAATACTACTAGTTTTAAGGAAACAAAAAGTAATGTACAACGCCAAATATGTTGTGGTGGAAGTCAAATGTGATCATTGGGACTGACGTCCTGGTGTGAGTGGACCATGTCTAATGCTTATTTACCTCAACTGCTGGTAGCAGGTTTCTCCCTTTGATGATTTTATGTAGCACTTCTGTGTCGATTTTTTATCTGTTACCTTCTTTCAGCACAGATTCATGCTCCAACAGTCTATCTGATATAGTCCTGCCTGTCTGAGCAATATACAGTTTGATGAAGTGAACGCAAGTGATTTTATAAACACGAGTCTTCCTTAACAAACATCATGGAGAAAGGTCGATGTGCGAGTGCTTAAAACTTGTGCAGGTGGCAAAGAGTCTGTATCGTCAAACAGAAATTGTAATAAATACAGAGAAATTGAAGACAACGCCAATAAAAATCGACAGAATGCGACAAGGATGTAGCCTTTACTAGTGTATTTATACATCGACAACAGTGTCGGACAGTGTAAATGGAAAAATAAATAAGGTGTCAGATTAATTCAGCCAATACACACACACAAATACGCTGCTGTCTGCCAATGAACAAATAAAATTCAGTAGACAGAAAATGACCGCCAGTTTGCAACACATCTGACAAATGAAAAATGTATTAACAATGACATGGAAAATTGGAAATTTGTGGTAAGGTCTAATGGGACCAAAGTGCAGAGGTCATCGGTCCCTAAGCTTACACACTACTTGATCTACTTAACTAACTTATGCTACGGACAATTCACACACCCATGCCCGAGGGAGGACTCGAACCTCCGACGGGGGAAGCAGCGGAGACCGTGACAAGACGCCCTAGACCGCTCGGCTACCCCGCGCGGCCAACTATGACGTGAAAATATTAGTAAAGGAAACCTGAAGTAGTGAAATTCATTGGGAAATTTCCAGTACAGTTCAAAATGGGAACAGATGAGGAGTCGATAGAAAAGATGTCACATTTCAGCTTTCAGGCAGTGATATTAGTAACGAGTGTGAACATAATTTCATCTACAAATTACGGAAGTTTCGAAACATGAATGACAAAATGCACGCGTCAAGATAAAAAGCCGAAGTTTTACAAAATAACAACTACCCCTATTCTAACAAAGGGCAGCGGATCTTTTACACTGAGAAAGACACAAGAAGAATGAAATGATGGCCATAGGGACACGTCACCAGGGCCAGTAGAAAAGACTGTCGAGTGGAAGGGTTAGCCCAGCAACAGCAACATCATTCACAGTTTGCATGATGGCAATTTATTTGTGCAAGTTTAACCACTAAGTGCATGGACACAATGAAGCAAATGATAGAATGAAATGCTGATCTCGCAGTAAACAGCTTGTAGTCCTGAAAAATACGTCACAACACTCAGTAAAGAAACGTTCTTAGGGTGCGTGATATAAATTTTAGATTTAAGAAAATATGGACCTAGTGCTAACTAAAGTAGTAGTCAATAATGATTTATCTCCTCAAAACAGTTTAAACGAAATTCGCAATTTTAGAGAAATGCGCATCTGGCGCTTGCTAAACCATCTGTCAGTAACAATTTAGCTCTTCAAAACACTTTGAATAATATTTGGTGTTTTACATAAATGTGCGTGGCGCTTTGCTAATGACCTCCCAATTAACAGTTGTAATGCCCGCCCCGACAGCTGAGGGGTTTGCGCTGTGTCTTGGTCATACAGTCGCGGTGTTTTAGTGCAACGGGGAGGAGACGGGTTCAAATCTCTCTTGCCGGCACGGTAGCTCAGCGTGTTCGGTCAGAGGGTTTAGTTACCCTCTGTAATAAAAAAAAAAAAAACTGAGTGAACGGATCAACGAACAACCTGAACGGGTGCCATCGGACATCCGCCACGAACAAATTAAACGAACAATGTAGAACAAAATGAGGTTTAAATATAAAAAAAGTGGTCAGCGTGCGTTGTCTTCATCATCATTTCATCCCCACCCGGCGCACAGGTCGCCCAATGTGGTGTCGAACGTAATGAGACCTGCACCAAGGCGGCCGGACCTGCCCCGCAAGGGGTCACCCGGCCAATGACGCCAAACGCTCGTTTACAACAGTTCTAATTAAGAACCATGCGCCACCGCTCTCACCAAGCCTTTAACCGATGGAAACTCAGGTTACTGGATATTTAAGATCGAAACGCGCCACGGCGCTCAACATATGGTTAATTAACAGGGCAGCGCGAATTAAGCAGGGAACTTAAATGTTAACAGCCATCGGAAGAGAGCCACATGTGCTCAGTAAAGTAAGACGCGTACAGTTTAGTTGTTCTACAGCTCCGGCCTCGAACCTCAACAGACCGACAGGAGATGGCTTGGCCTTTGCTAACACCAGAACGTCGGTCGCTAAAAAAAGAAAAAAAGAGTGGGAGAGAGAGCGTCACCAGACTCGTGGCCGACCAGGGCAGCGGCAACCCGCCCCCGGCTCTTCTCGCCCGCTAACTGGGAGTGTAATACAGGCTCATGGATGGACAGGACTACAACAGACTAAAATTTTAAATCAACAAATTGTGAAACACAAGGATGAACAATTACAAATGAGTAACGAAGTAGTTCCACTTAAGGGAAGCGAGAGTGACGTTCCTACATTGGTCCGCACACACAATGTCTATACACATTATTAATGGTTCGAATTGAAGCTACAAGAAACTGCGAACTCAACCACAAGCCCAGATTATCAATAACAGCCACCAAGCTCACTGTAGAATATTAGGTTTATAAGGGCGCAGTGACCTGTCTCAAAGTCACGACTATACGGGGTGGTCCATTGATAGTGACCGGGCCAAATATCTCACGAAATATGCATCAAACGATAAAACTGCGAAGAACGAAACTCGTCTAGCTTGAAGGGGGAAACCAGATTGCGCTATGATTGGCCTGCTAGATGACGCTACCATAGGTCAAACGGATATCAACTGCGTTTTTCTAAACAGGAACCACTATTTTTTATTACATATTCGTGTAGTACGTAAAGAAATACGAATGTTCTAGTTGGACCACTTTTTTCGCTTTGTGATAGATGGCGCTGTAATAGTCACAAACGTATAAGTACGTGGTATCACGTAACATTTCGCCAGTGCGGACGATGTTTGCTTCGTGATACATTACCCGTGCTAAAACGGACCGTTTACCAATTGCGGAAAAGGTCGCTATCGTGTTGATGTATGGCTATTGTGATCAAAATGCCCAACGGGCGTGTGCTGTGTATGCTGCTCGGTATCCTGGACGACATCATCCAAGTGTCCGGACTGTTAGCCGGATGGTTATGTTATTTAAGGAAAGAGGATGTGTTCAGCCACATATGAAACGTCAACCACGACCTGAAACAAATGATGATGCCCAAGTAGGTGCTTTAGGTGCTGTCGTGGCTAATCCTCAAATCAGTAGCAGACGAATTGCGCGAGAATCGGAAATCTCAAAAACGTCGGTGTTGACAATGCTACATTAACATCGATTGTACCCGCCCATATTTCTGTGCATCAGGAATTGCATAGCGATGACTTTGAACGTCGTGTACAGTTCTGCCACTGGGCACAAGACAAATTACGGGACGATGACAGATTTATTGCAGGCGTTATATTTAGCGACGAAGCGTCATTCAAAAACAGCGCTAACGTAAACCGGTATAATATGCACTTTTGGGCAACGAAAATCCACGATGGCTGCGACAAGTAGAACATCAGCGACCTTGGTTGGTTAATGTATGGTGCGGCATTGTGGGAGGAAGGATAATTGTCTCCCATTTCATCGATGGCAATCTAAATGGTGCGATGTATGCTGATTTCCTACGTAATGTTCTACCGATGTTACTACAAGATGTTTCACTGCATGACAGCATGGCGATGTACTTCCAACATGATGGATGTCCGGCACATAGCTCGCGTGCGGCTGAAGCGATATTGAATAGCATATATCATGACAGGTGGATAGGTCGTCGAAGCACCATACCATGGCCCGCACGTTCACCGGATCTGACGTCCCCGGATTTCTTTCTGTGGGGAAAGTTGAAGGATATTTTCCATCGTGATCCACCGACAACGCCTGACAACATGCGTCAGCGCATTGTCGATGCATGTGCGAACATTACGGAAGGAGAACTACTCGCTGTTGAGAGGAATGTCATTACACGTATTGCCAAATGCATTGAGGTTGACGAACATCATTTTGAGCATTTATTGCATTTATGTGGTGATTACAGCTAATCACACTGTAACAGGATGCGTTCGCAGAAATGACAAGTTCACAAAGGTACATGTATCACATTGTAACAACCGAAATAAAATGTTCAAACGTACCTACGTTCCGTAATTTAATTTACAAAACCTACCTGTTACCAACTGTTCGTCTAAAATTGTGAGCCATATGTTTGTGACTATTACAGCGCCATCTATCACAAAGCGAAAAAAGTGGTCCAACTAAAACATTCACATTTCTTTACGTACTACACGAATATGTAATTAAATGGGGGTTCCTATTTAAAAATAGCAGTTGATACCCTCGTGACCTATGGCAGCGCCTTCTAGCGGGGTGACCATAGCGCCATCTGGTTTCCTCCTTCAAGCTAGACAAGTTTCGTTCTTTGTAGTTTTTTCGTTTGACACTTATCTCGTGAGATATTTGACCCGGTCACGATCAATGGACCACCCGGTATAACATTTGGCGAGAAGTCCTGGATGAAAGAGGCACCTGGAAGTTCTCGCTCCTCTTAGTCGTGATGTCGGCGCCAGAGCAGCACACGCGCCAGCCGGCAGGGAGGCGGCAACCCCCGCGACACGGGCTGCAGGCCAGGTTGCTGACTGGCCTCACCTTCGCACAGCGCGGCGCCCCCTCTGCATCCCACGGCCCCACCCGTTGCCGACGGACCACTCGCGTCCCCCTCTCGGACTTTCCTCATACAGCCAGCCGCAGGCAGTTGTGCACGCAGCGATCGCGAACCAGACCACTAGTGAGTGATACGTGGAATCGAGCGCCACGGCTCAAAGAATGCAGTCAGCTACAACGACACTACTAACGAAAGTTAAGTTATGTATCCTCAGAGATCAAATAAAAAGAAGGATGTAAGAGAATACCCTAATGTATACTGCAGTAATAAAAAAAAAGCAGTTCTAGGTTACATAAAATGGGAACATCGTGTCAACACAATCGGAAAGACAGATTATAGTAGGGGAGGTGTTCGACGGCTGTGCAACAGACGGCTGCAGTGAAGACAGGCAACTAACTCGACCAGGCGAAACAGAAGATTCTTAATAAATCTGTTTCATCCTCGCTGGTGAAAAAAATATGAGTGGTGATTCCTCTTTTTCCTCACAATTATAAAAAAGATTACAATACACACCATATCTTTTACAATTAACAAGGTCTCTAGAAGAGCGTAGCGTTCCAAAAGATTGGAAAAGGGCACAGGTCATCCCCGTTCCTAAGAAGGGACGTCGAACACATGTGCAGAACTGTAGACTTATATCTCTAACGCCGATCAGTTGTAGAATTTTGGAGCACGTATTATGTTCGAGTATAAGGACTTTTCTGGAGACTAGAAATCTACTCTGCAGGAATCATCATGGGTTTCGAAAAAGACGATCGTGTGAAAGCCACCTCGCGCTATTCGTCCACGAGACTCAGAGGGCCATAGACACGGGTTCCCAGGTAGATGTCGTGTTTCTTGACTTTCGAAAGGCGTTAGATACAGTTCCCCACAGTCGGTTAATGAACAGTGTAAGAGCATATGGACTAACAGACCAATTGTGTGACTGGATTGAAGAGTTCGTAGATAACAGAACGCAGCATGTCATTGTCAATGGAGAGAAGTCTTCCGAAGTATGATTGATTTCAGGTGTGCCGCAGGGGAGTGGCGTAGGACCGTTGCTATTAAAAATATATATAAATGACCTTATCGATAAATCGTAAGTTCACTGAGGCTTTTTGCTCCTGATGCTGTAGTATATCAAGAGGTCGTAACAATGGAAAATTGTACTGAATTGCAGGAGGATCTGCAACGAATTGACGCATGGTGCAGGGAATGGTAATTGAACCCCAATGTAGAGAGGTGTAATATGCTGAGAATACAGAGAAAGAAAAATCCTTTATAATTTAGCTACAATATAGCAGGTCAGCATCTGGAAGCAGTTATTTCCAAAAATTATCTGGGAGTAGGCATTAGGAGTGATTTAAAATGGAATGGAGAGAAGTCTTCCGAAGTATGATTGATTTCAGGTGGGCCGCAGGGGAGTGTCGTAGGACAGTTGCTATTCGCAATATACACTCCTGGAATTGGAAAAAAGAACACATTGACACCGGTGTGTCAGACCCACCATACTTGCTCCGGACACTGCGAGAGGGCTGTACAAGCAATGATCACACGCACGGCACAGCGGACACACCAGGAACCGCGGTGTTGGCCGTCGAATGGCGCTAGCTGCGCAGCATTTGTGCACCGCCGCCGTCAGTGTCAGCCAGTTTGCCGTGGCATACGGAGCTCCATCGCAGTCTTTAACACTGGTAGCATGCCGCGACAGCGTGGACGTGAACCGTATGTGCAGTTGACGGACTTTGAGCGAGGGCGTATAGTGGGCATGCGGGAGGCCGGGTGGACGTACCGCCGAATTGCTCAACACGTGGGGCGTGAGGTCTCCACAGTACATCGATGTTGTCGCCAGTGGTCGGCGGAAGGTGCACGTGCCCGTCGACCTGGGACCGGACCGCAGCGACGCACGGATGCACGCCAAGACCGTAGGATCCTACGCAGTGCCGTAGGGGACCGCACCGCCACTTCCCAGCAAATTAGGGACACTGTTGCTCCTGGGGTATCGGCGAGGACCATTCGCAACCGTCTCCATGAAGCTGGGCTACGGTCCCGCACACCGTTAGGCCGTCTTCCGCTCACGCCCCAACATCGTGCAACCCGCCTCCAGTGGTGTCGCGACAGGCGTGAATGGAGGGACGAATGGAGACGTGTCGTCTTCAGCGATGAGAGTCGCTTCTGCCTTGGTGCCAATGATGGTCGTATGCGTGTTTGGCGCCGTGCAGGTGAGCGCCACAATCAGGACTGCATACGACCGAGGCACACAGGGCCAACACCCGGCATCATGGTGTGGGGAGCGATCTCCTACACTGGCCGTACACCACTGGTGATCGTCGAGGGGACACTGAATAGTGCACGGTACATCCAAACCGCCATCGAACCCATCGTTCTACCATTCCTAGACCGGCAAGGGAACTTGCTGTTCCAACAGGACAATGCACGTCCGCATGTATCCCGTGCCACCCAACGTGCTCTAGAAGGTGTAAGTCAACTACCCTGGCCAGCAAGATCTCCGGATCTGTCCCCCATTGAGCATGTTTGGGACTGGATGAAGCGTCGTCTCACGCGGTCTGCACGTCCAGCACGAACGCTGGTCCAACTGAGGCGCCAGGTGGAAATGGCATGGCAAGCCGTTCCACAGGACTACATCCAGCATCTCTACGATCGTCTCCATGGGAGAATAGCAGCCTGCATTGCTGCGAAAGGTGGATATACACTGTACTAGTGCCGACATTGTGCATGCTCTGTTGCCTGTGTCTATGTGCCTGTGGTTCTGTCAGTGTGATCATGTGATGTATCTGACCCCAGGAATGTGTCAATAAAGTTTCCCCTTCCTGGGACAATGAATTCACGGTGTTCTTATTTCAATTTCCAGGAGTGTATATAAATGACCTTACGGATAAATCGGAAGTTCACTGACGCTTTTTTCGGATGATGCTGTAGTATATCGAGAGGTTGTAACAATGGAAAAATGTACTGAAATGCAGGAGCATCTGCAACGAATTGACGCATGGTGCAGGGAACGGCAATTGAATGTCAATGTGGACAAGTATAATGTGCTGCGAATACATAGAAAGAAAGATCCTTTACCATTTAGCTACAATATAGCATGTCAGAAACTGGAAGCAGTTAATTCCAAAAATTATCTGGGAGTAGGCATTAGGAGTGATTTAAAATGGAATGACTATATAAAATTAATCGTCGATAAAGCAGATGCCAAACTTGAGATTCTACATCTACATCTACATCCATACTCAGCAAGCCACCTGAAGGTGTGTGGCGGAGGGTACCTTGAGTACCTCTATCGGTTCTTCCTTCTATTCCACTCTCGTATTGTTCGTGGAAAGGATTTTCGGTATGCCTCTGTGTGGGCTCTAATCTATATGATTTTTTTCTCATGGTCTCTTCGCGAGATATACGTAGGAGGGAGCAATATACTGCTTGACTCCTCGGTGAAGGTATGTTCTCGAAACTTCAACAAAAGCCCATACCGAGCTACTGAGCGTCTCTCCTGCAGAGTCTTCCACTGGAGTTTATCTATCATCTCCGTAACGCTTTCGTGATTACTAAATGATCCTGTAACGAAGCGCGCTGCTCTCCGTTGGATCTTCTCTATCTCTTGTATCAACCGTATCTGGTACGGATCCCACACTGTTGAGCAGTACTCAAGCAGTGGGCGAACAAGTGTACTGTAACCTACTTCCTTTGTTTTCGGATTGCATTTATTTACGATTCTTCCAATGAATCTCAGTCTGCGTTACCGACGATCAACTTTATATGATGATTCCATTTTAAATCACTCCTAATGCGTACTCCCAGATAATTTAAGGAATTAACTGCTTGCAGTTGCTGACGTGCTATATTGTAGCTAAATGATAAGGGATCTTTCCTTCTATGTATTCGCAGCACATTACACGTTTCTACATTGAGATTGAATTGCCATTCCCTGCACCATGCGTCAATTCGCTGCAGATCCCCCTGCATTTCAGTACAATTTACGATTGTTACTACCTCTCGATATACCACAGCATCATCCGGCAAAAGCCTCAGTGAACTTCCGATGTCATACACATGGTCATTAATGTATATTGTGAATAGCAACGGTCCTACAACACTACCCTGCGGCACACCTGAAATCACTCTTACTTCGGAAGACTTCTCTCCATTGACAATGATATGCTGTGTTCTGTTATCTAGGAACTCTTCAATCCAGTCACATAATTGGTCTGATAGTCCATACGCTCTTACTTTGTTCATTAAACGACTATGGGGAACGGTATCGAACGCCTTGCGGAAGTCAAGAAACACGGCATCTACCTGGGAACCCGTGTTCTTTGGAAGAATCCTAAAGAAATGCAGGATGAAAACAAAGGAAGTAGGTTACAGTACACTTGTTCGCCCACTGCTTCAATACTGCTCACCAGTGTCGGATCCGTACCAGATAGGGTCGATAGAAGAGATAGACGAGATCCAACAGAGAGCAGCGCGCTTCGTTACAGGATTATTTAGTAATGGCGAAAGCGTGACGGAGATGATAGATAAACTCCAGTGGAAGACTCTGCAAGAGAGACGGTCAGTAGCTCGGTACGGGCTATTGTTGAAGTTTGGAGAACATCCCTTCACCGAGGAGTCAAGCTGTATATTGCTCCCTCCTACGTATATCTCGCGAAGAGACCAGTGTTTAAGAAGGGTAGTAGGAGTAATCCATCGAACTACAGACCTATATCATTGACGTCGGTTAGCTGTAGGGTTTTGGAGCATATACTGTATTCGAACATTATGAATCACCTCGAAGGGAACGATCTATTGATACGTAATCAGCATGGTTTCAGAAAACATCGTTCTTGTGCAACGCAGCTAGCTCTTTATTCGCCCGAAGTAATGGCCGTTATCGACTATCAACTTGATTCCGTATTTCTAGATTTCCGGAAAGTTTTTGACACCGTTCCTCACAAGCGACTTCTAATCAAACTGCGGGCCTATGGGGTATCGTCTCAGTTGTGCGACTGGATTCGTGGTTTCGTGTCAGGAAGATCGCAGTTCGTAGTAATAGACGGCACACCATCGAGTAAAACTGAAGTGATATCAGGTGTTCCCCAGGGAAGCGTCCCGGGACTTCTGCTGTTCCTGATCTATATAAATGACCTGGGTGACAATCTGAGTAGTTCTCTTAGGTTGTTCGCAGATGATGCTGTAATTTACCGTCTAGTAAGGTCATCCGAAGACCAGTATCAGTTGCAAAGTGATTTAGAAAAGATTTCTGTATGGTGTGGCAGGTGGAAGTTGACGCTAAATAACGAAAAGTATGATGTGATCCACATGAGTTCCAAAAGAAATCCGTTGGAATTCGATTACTCGATAAATAGTACAATTCTCAAGGCTGTCAATTCAACTAAGTACCTGGGTGTTAAAATTACGAACAACTTCAGTTGGAAAGACCACATAGATAATATTGTGGGGAAGGCGAGCCAAAGGTTGCATTTCATTGGCAGGACACTTAGAAGATGCAACAAGTCCACTAACGAGACAGCTTACCCTACACTCGTTCGTACTCTGTTAGAATATTGCTGCGCGGTGTGGGATCCTTACCAGGTGGGATTGACGGAGGAAATCGAAAGGGTGCAAACAAGCACAGCTCGTTTTGTATTATCACATAATAGGGGAAAGAGTGTGGCAGATATGATACGCGAGTTGGGATGGAAGTCATTAAAGGAAAGACTTTTTTCGTCGCGGCGAGATATATTTACGAAATTTCAGTCACCAACTTTCTCTTCCGAATGCGAAAATATTTTGTTGAGGCCAACATACAAAGGTAGGAATGATCATCAAAATAATATAAGAGAAATCAGAGCTCGAACAGAAAGGTTTAGGTGTTTCCCGCGCGCTGTTCGGGAGTGGAATGGTAGAGAGATAGTATGATTGTGGTTCGATGAACCCCCTGCCAAGCACTTAAATGTGAATTGCAGAGTAATCGTGTAGATGTAGATGTAGAGGATAAAATCAGAGAGATTAGAGTCCACACAGAGGTATACCGACAGTCTTTCTTCCCACGAACAATACGAGACTGGAATAGAAGGAAGAATCGATAGAGATACTCAAGGTACCCTCCGCTACACACCGTCAGGTGGCTTGCGGAGTATGGATGTAGATGTAGATTTGTTAGGCTATGATGATTAGTTTTTTCCTCTATTTATTCCTCCTTTATTCTTCAGTGCAAATAAATTTTAAGGTTAGACGATTTTTTTTTCCGTTGATTACCATATCTACACTCAAGCACTGGTGTACTTAGTGAATGACCGTGTGTATTTGCACTTGTGACTTTTGAATTGTTTTTTCCTCTGGAGTTTAAAAGTTTAATAAACGCTGGTTAGACGTATTATTAATGCCTAAATGTCAGAATAGTGTACGACAGCGACAGAATATCTGTCTTCATGCAGACCTCCACTGTATACGTTTCAAGTGCTGTAATGGCGCCCTGCCGCTCGGTCACTCCGGAACTGACCGACGCGCGACGCTCATCGCCGACTACGTGCGGGCGGCGCCGCCACACACTGGCAGGTGGCACAGTGCAGGCCGCCGCTACGACGTCGCCCACTGGTCGTCCTTCGACAGCCTGCAGGTTGTGAAATCTGTACCATTCTGCGCAAAACGTAACGGCTTGCGAAGGCCGCGCAGGTGCAACACGCCGGACGCGTAATTACGAGTAATTCAATCTGCACAAAACAAACATATGAACTCATTCACTTATCTACATCGTCAAGGCAAGAAGTAAAATAACCGCAAGTATTTCAATAAACCATAGCGCCGCCTACCCAACGTAACACAGGATACTTAGTCAGGGTACTAAATCACTCCCATATTCGCGAGGGAATGAGCTTACAGTGCAAAAAGGGGAGTTACGTTCAATAATGCAACTACACCCCCGTAAAAAAATTAGTATGCCTGGAAAAACGACGCCCGTTTTGATCCGTTGACGCCATAATCTGCCTGAGGGATAGTAGATGTAATTATTGTGCTCGCGTAAGCTGTTGCCAGCACTCCCTTGCCTAAGAGGTTCAAATGGCTCAAATGGCTCTGAGCACTATGGGACTTAACAGCTATGGTCATCAGTCCCCTAGAACTTAGAACTACTTAAACCTAACGACAGCACACAACACCCAGCCATCACGAGGCAGAGAAAATCCCTGACCCCGCCGCGAATCGAACCCGGGAACCCGGGCGCGGGAAGCGAGAACGCTACCGCACGACCACGAGATGTGGGCAGTTTGATGCCTGTCATTAATTTGCATTGTGGGCTCTGTTCACGCCTTAGGCTACGAGAGTACATAGAGTCTGATTGTAGAAAGATTACCAATACTGTCTGCAAGAGGACTATTAGAGATGAGCTCGTACCACAACACATGGACGGGAGGACGACGGTTCAATCCCGCGTCCGGACATCCTGATTTAGGTTTTCCGTGATTTCCCTAAATCACTCCAGGCAAATGCCGGGATGGTTCCTTTGAAAGGGCACGGCCGACTTCCTTCCCCATCCTTCCCTAACCCGATGAGACCGATGACCTCGCTGTCTGGTCTCTTTCCCCAAACAACCCCAACCCCACAACACGTGGACACCATAAAGTTAAGTAGCAGCTATCTCTTCATGTGAACAAGGAACCGTGTTAATCCACGTGTGCATTTGTGTTCAAGAAAGAGGATACCAGCCACCCATAATAAAATCCTCTCACTTGCTTCCTACGATACAAGACTCTACAGTGGCGACAAAGACACTACAATGATAATGGTTTCGAAGTCGTCTTCCAACAGACAGTGTTGTGGCGTAGCTACCATAGCGCTACTTGTGTCTATCCTTTGATAAGGAATCCTCACAGCCAGAATGTTCAGTGTGGTGCAGACGTGTGAAGCAAGCAGGCGACCGTGCCATGGAGACACTTTCGTGCTTCCTACATATGAATGAGTGTGAAAGGTGTGGTGTCACCGCCAGACACCACACTTGCTATGTGGTAGCCTTTAAATCGGCCGCGGTCCGTTCGTATACATGGGACCCGCGTGTCGCCACTATCAGTGATTCCAGACCGGACGCCGCCACACGGCAGGTCTAGTCTAGAGAGAGACTCCCTAGCACTCGCCCCAGTTGTACAGCCGGCTTTGCTAGCGATGCTTCACTGTCTACATACGCTCTCATTTGCAGAGACGACAGTTTAGCGTAGCCTTCAGGTACGTCATTTGCTACGACCTAGCAAGGCGCCATATTCCGTTACTATGTCTTCTGAACAGATAATATTGTGACTCATGTACCGTCAAGAGCGACGTTCATCATTAATGGATTAAAGTTAAGTAGCAAACTAATTACGTCCGCTTTCTGAATTCTAATTCCTTGTCATGTTCCATACCTCTCGTCAGTACAGTTCTTCCCTCCTCACGCCAGCCTGCGTGAGGTAAAACGCGTGCATTTCGGCCTCCATTCGTAACACGGTGTTGGCTCTTCTGCCAGCATAACAAAACGGCCAAATTGTGCCCTTCCGAATGACTGGGTTGTCCTTCCGGAGAATAGCTACACAAGTTAGCCGTGCTGCCTCAGTTGTGCAGTGACGCTGCTATCAGTGGTCACGTGAACACTCTCACTCTCATGCGCGAGTTTCTGGATGTCTGCGGAGCACAGACGCCCCCCAGAATCATTGTATTGTAAGGGCAGCAGTGGCACATTGTGCAGCTACCACAACACAGAGGAGAGGTTGGGTTGGGTAGATTTGGCGGTGGAGACGAAACTGCGAGGTCATCGGTGTCATTGGAGTAGGGAAGAATGGGGAAGGAAGTCGGTCGAGCCCTTTCAAAGGAACCATGCAGGCATTTGCCCCAAGCTACAGGGCTATTATAAATGATTGAAGCGATTTCATAAATTCACTGTAGCTCCATTCATTGACATATGGTCACGACACACTACAGATACGTAGAAAAACTCATAAAGTTTTGTTCGGCTGAAGCCGCACTTCAGGTTTCTGCCGCCAGAGCGCTCGAGAGCGCAGTGAGACAAAATGGCGACAGGAGCCGAGAAAGCGTATGTCGTGCTTGAAATGCTCTCACATCAGTCAGTCATAACAGTGCAACGACACTTCAGGACGAAGTTCAACAAAGATCCACCAACTGCTAACTCTATTCGGCGATTTTATGCGCAGTTTAAAGCTTCTGGATGCCTCTGTAAGGGGAAATCAACGGGTCGGCCTGCAGTGAGCCAAGAAACGGTTAAACACGTGTATCTGGACATGCTGGAAAATTGGCTCATGCCACAACTGGAGACCGACAGCGCCGACTTCATCTTTCAACAGGATGGTGCTCCAACACACTTCCATCATGATATTCCGCATTTCTTAAACAGGAGATTGGAAAACCGATGGATCGGTCGTGGTGGAGATCATGATCAGCAATTCATGTCATGGCCTCCACGCTCTCCCGACTTAACCCCATGCGATTTCTTTCTGTGGGGTTACGTGAAAGATTCAGTGTTTAAACCTCCTCTACCGAGAAACGTGCCAGAACTGCGAGCTCGCATCAACGATGCATTCGAACTCATTGATGGGGACATGCTGCGCCGAGTGTGGGAGGAACTTGATTATCGGCTTGATGTCTGCCGAATCACTAAAGGGGCAAATATCGAACATTTGTGAATGCCTAAAATAACTTTTTGAGTTTTTGTACGTGTGCGCAAAGCATTGTGAAAATATCTCAAATAATAAAGTTATTGTGGAGCTGTGAAATCGCTTCAATCATTTGTAATAACCCTGTATTTAGGGAAATCACGGGAAACCTAGATCAGGATGGCAGGACACGGGATTGAACCGTCGTCCTCCCGAAAGCGAGTCCAGTGTGCTTACCACCGCGCCACTTAGCTCGAGAAGCGAGGTCTTGTGTCAACGCGAACTGTTGCAAACTGGTTATTAGCAGTGGGACTACCGGTACGCACACCTCTAGCCCATCTTTCACTCAAGTCACAGCATCAACGAGCATGGCTCGACTTGTGCCGTCACTGCATCACTTGGAAGGGAGAATGTCGCAGCGTGGTCTTCAGTGACGAAAACAGGCCCTGTGTGTATGCAAGTGATTGTGGTTTGTGCGTATGACGTAGGCTTAGTGAGCGCTGTCCGGAAGAGCGCACTGGTCCCACGAACAGGCCTTATGGTCTGGGGCGCGGTAAGCTGCAACACTCGTTCACCTCTGGTATTTCTGGAGGGAACGTTATCCAGCGCTTGATATGTGCAGAATGTTGTTAGAGTATGTTACGTTCTAGTGGTGTAAGGTTTCTCCGTAGTGGAATAACCGGACAAAATAAGGACAGAACACAATTCTTACAAAGATTTTTATTTACACTCCTCAGGAAAAGTCACATTACCAGTTACGCCAGCAGGAGCTTGAGGTATTAAGACAAAACCACACAATTAGATGTAACAATTTAAAAAATTCCTCATAATCGATAAAACAACCTGTTAAAGTGACTCTGCACACTACGGGACTCTGAGGTCATCAGTCCACTAGAACTCGGAACTACTTAAACCTAACTAACCTAAGGACATCTCACACATCCATGCCCGAGGCAGGATTCGAACCTACGACCGTAGCGGTCGCGCGGTTCCAGACTGAAGCGCCTAGAACCGCTCGGCCACCCCGGCCGGCCAACCTGTAAAAGTTCTTTTCCTTTGTTAAAAGCGTAAACTGTTAAGTACAAAGCACAATTTGTCCCAAATGACAATGTTTTACAATAAATATAACATCAGAGAAAAGCAGTCTTCAAAACAGGCACGCAATAAACCTTCTCTAGTATATTTTTGACTATAACGCAACCCATAATTCGGGTTTACCTAAAAGGAGTTCATTAAAAGTGTTGTGTCTAGGAATCCTGCGTACTCGGTTCACTAGACAATCATCTAAACAACTCGTATTAATGATTTTTGTTAAAAAAAAAACAATTTCAATATTTAACTTTGATATACACTCCTGGAAATGGAAAAAAGAACACATTGACACCGGTGTGTCAGACCCACCACACTTGCTCCGGACACTGCGAGAGGGCTGTACAAGCAATGATCACACGCACGGCACAGCGGACACACCAGGAACCGCGGTGTTGGCCGTCGAATGGCGCTAGCTGCGCAGCATTTGTGCACCGCCGCCGTCAGTGTCAGCCAGTTTGCCGTGGCATACGGAGCTCCATCGCAGTCTTTAACACTGGTAGCATGCCGCGACAGCGTGGACGTGAACCGTATGTGCAGTTGACGGACTTTGAGCGAGGGCGTATAGTGGGCATGCGGGAGGCCGGGTGGACGTACCGCCGAATTGCTCAACACGTGGGGCGTGAGATCTCCACAGTACATCGATGTTGTCGCCAGTGGTCGGCGGAAGGTGCACGTGCCCGTCGATCTGGGACCGGACCGCAGCGACGCACGGATGCACGCCAAGACCGTAGGATCCTACGCAGTGCCGTAGGGGACCGCACCGCCACTTCCCAGCAAATTAGGGACACTGTTGCTCCTGGGGTATCGGCGAGGACCATTCGCAACCGTCTCCATGAAGCTGGGCTACGGTCCCGCACACCGTTAGGCCGTCTTCCGCTCACGCCCCAACATCGTGCAGCCCGCCTCCAGTGGTGTCGCGACAGGCGTGAATGGAGGGACGAATGGAGACGTGTCGTCTTCAGCGATGAGAGTCGCTTCTGCCTTGGTGCCAATGATGGTCGTATGCGTGTTTGGCGCCGTGCAGGTGAGCGCCACAATCAGGACTGCATACGACCGAGGCACACAGGGCCAACACCCGGCATCATGGTGTGGGGAGCGATCTCCTACACTGGCCGTACACCACTGGTGATCGTCGAGGGGACACTGAATAGTGCACGGTACATCCAAACCGCCATCGAACCCATCGTTCTACCATTCCTAGACCGGCAAGGGAACTTGCTGTTCCAACAGGACAATGCACGTCCGCATGTATCCCGTGCCACCCAACGTGCTCTAGAAGGTGTAAGTCAACTACCCTGGCCAGCAAGATCTCCGGATCTGTCCCCCATTGAGCATGTTTGGGACTGGATGAAGCGTCGTCTCACGCGGTCTGCACGTCCAGCACGAACGCTGGTCCAACTGAGGCGCCAGGTGGAAATGGCATGGCAAGCCGTTCCACAGGACTACATCCAGCATCTCTACGATCGTCTCCATGGGAGAATAGCAGCCTGCATTGCTGCGAAAGGTGGATATACACTGTACTAGTGCCGACATTGTGCATGCTCTGTTGCCTGTGTCTATGTGCCTCTGGTTCTGTCAGTGTGATCATGTGATGTATCTGACCCCAGGAATGTGTCAATAAAGTTTCCCCTTCCTGGGACAATGAATTCACGGTGTTCTTATTTCAATTTCCAGGAGTGTATGTGTCGCAAGAAAAGGGCGACATACAAAATAATCAGTCTTCAAATGGTTCAAATGGCTCTGAGCACTATGGGACTTAACATCTGAGGTCACCAGTCTCCTAGAACTTAGAACTACTTAAACCTAACTAAACTAAGACCATCACACACATCCATGCCCAAGGCAGGATTCGAACCTGCGACCGTAGCAATCGCGCCTAGAACCGCTCGGCCACTGCAGTCAGTCTTCTTCAGAATAGACAAACTCAAGTGTGTGCTACGTATTGGGCTGCCGCCAGTTGTGTGCGGCGTTTATGTGCGGCGTTTTTGTGCTCTTCATATAGGGGCCGCGCCTGTTGCGTTGTCGTCCTGGAGGGAGGTCCGTCAACGTGCGATTGCGTAACCTCCTTCTCACAGCCGTCTCTTCTCTTTCGTCCGCTACTGGCCTGCCGGCGCTGACTTTACGCCGTAATATCCCCCACCCCCCTCCCCCCCGAAAGCGACGGACCGTCGTCGCATATGGAGCAAGACATCTGGAGGGGGGACAGGGGGAGGGGGAAGGCAGGAGCGTGGACGCTCTGATGGACCGGAAGCTGTGGCAGCAGGGTAGGTCAGAGTTCCTGTCGTGGCCCGCCATCCCGCCTCCGCTCTGCTGGAAACGTTCCCCGTAAAAGGCCGACAAGTGTGCGCGCCCACCTCCCGAGGCCCATCCCAGGAGGTAGAAGTGGCGGCCGCTGCGGCGTGGGAGGGTCCAGCCCCATCAGTAGGACGGGAGGAGGCGTAGGAGGCTATGGTTCTGTCTTCATGGGGTCGTCCCGCGCTGTCGTGATGGCACCCTCTGGCGGCTGCTGTGGCCGCGCTGTCCTCGGGGTCCGTGAATCTTGGGGAAGAGATACAGAAGGATCACCGTGCACATGACAGTGGCGAATTTGACTGCCATGTCGGCGCTGCAATCGGCCTGGGCCTGAAATGAGACACAGGTATGCGCCAAGTCGACGACGGATCTCGCCTCGCGCCCGCCGTCTGCTGCCGCTAAAAACCCTGAAAAACACAATATCGTGCGGCGCGAAGCGATACTTGCGGGCTTGCTTCGGTGCCGGATGCTGAGGAGGGTGCATTCTTGAACCCTGGTGTGTGCAGTGCAAAGTTTGGCCATCTGCTGCTTGAAGGTTCTGACAAAACGTTCCGTATTCGCTGTAGGACTGTGGATGGAACGCCGCACTAGTTAGATCTACATCTACATCTACACACATACTCCGCAATCCACCATACGGTGCGTGGCGGAGGGTACCTTGTACCACAACTAGCATCTTCTCTCCCTGTTCCACTCCCAAACAGAACAAGGGAAAAATGACTGCCTATATGCCACTGCACGAGCCCTAATCTCTCTTATCTTATCTTTGTGGTCTTTCCGCGAAATGTAAGTTGGCGGCAGTAAAACTGTACTGCAGTCAGCCTCAAATGCTGGTTCTCTACATTTCCTTAGTAGCGATTCACGAGAAGAACGCCTCCTTTCCTCTAGAGACTCCCACCCGAGTTCCTGAAGCATTTCCGTAACACTCGAGTGATGATCAAACCTACCAGGAACAAATCTAGCAGCCCGCTTCTGAATTGCTTCTATGTCCTCCCTCAATCCGACCTGATAGGGATCCCAAACGCTCGAGCGGTGCTGTATGCCATTGCGTTGCCATGGTGATTGCAAATTAGACCGAGCAGCGGACTGATCTTCCGAACATGCGAGACACTGTGACGTCATGTGGGCGCCCATACCCTGCCAAATACAGCGTCGACGCGCTAAGTGTTTCGTATGAACAATCACCTAGTGTATTCGGTGAAGTAACTGCAACACTACTTTTTTGCAAAGCTTTGGGGATCAACACACGTGACTGTATACTGTCATATTGAACAAGAATCGCCCTTTACTGTAAAGCAAGGCTACGCCGTCGTGGAAAATATTGGCGCACTACGGAGTTCTTTATGCTACGCAATGAGCGAGACCAAGACGTGAGAATGTATTTTAGCAAAATGTTCAAATCTGAATCAGCATCCGTGACCCGTACAGTTTTCTTATAACTCAGAGGAAAGTATTGAAGCAATTCAGAATCCTGAGTATCGATGTGACAACAAGATGCAGCATAAGCGTCAAAGTCTCTATCACGGCCACCCGGAAGACGTGAAAGTGCGTCCTCATTACCATGTTGAGCTTTCGGACGATACACAATCTCGTACTGGTATTGAGACAACGACAAAGACTATCTTTGCAATTTTTGGGCAGGAACCGGCTTCGTCGTATGAACAAGGTTCAAAATGGCTCTGAGCACTATGGGACTCAATATCTTAGGTCATAAGTCCCCTAGAACTTAGAACTACTTAAATCTAACCAACCTAAGGACATCACACACACCCATGCCCGAGGCAGGATTCGAACCTACGACCGTAGCAGTCCCGCGGTTCTGGACTGCAGCGCCAGAACCGCTAGACCACCGCGGTCGGCTATGAACAAGGACTGCAATGGCTTCTGATCCGTTACTAAGTAGAATTTTCTGTTGTACGAATAGCGGTGGAATTGCCTCTTTCTCTATTTGTGAATACTTAATCTGAGCTTTGGACAACACTTTTGATGCAAAGGGAATAGGCCTGTATCTATCGCCAAGCCTGTGTGAAAAGCACTGCACTGATTCAGCAAGAAGAATCTTCAACTTGCAACACAGCTGGTTTGTCAGGATCAAAGTGAATGAAGCATCGATCACTGAGAAATGCATCTTTAAGTTTTTGAAAAGCTTCTTGGCACTCATCTGTCAAAACAAAGGGCACGTTATTGCGAAGTGAGCGGCGTGATGGAGCTGCGATTTGTGCAGCATTCAGTATGAGCTGAATATAATAGTACATTCTGGCATGTCACGTATGGCTGACATATGTGACTGAAGAGGATGTACACCTTCACTGTTTATGACATGACCAAGATACTGCGACTCAGGTTATAAAAAAATCACACTTGTCCAGTCTACAATTTAGTCCTGCATCACATAACACACGAAACAAAGCACGCAAATTTGCGATGTGTTCTTCAGGTCTACGACCTGCTACAACAGTATTGTCGAAATAGTTTGAACAGTTTGGTACTTGAGCAGTCGGCTGTTCCAAATACTGTTGGAAAATGGCGGGTGCGGAGGCGCTGCCAACAGGCTAACGCTACACACACATTCTTCAAAATGGTTCAAATGGCTCTGAGCACTATGGGACTTAACAGCTGAGGTCATCTGTCCACTAGAACTTAGAAGTACTTAAACCTAACTAACCTAAGGACATCACTCACTTCCATGCCCGAGGCAGGATTCGAATCTGCGACCGTTGCAGACGCGCGATTCCGCACTGAAGCGCCTAGAACCGCTCGGCCACACCCACCAGCTGAGATTCTTCATCTAATGGTATGTGAAGACATGCGTCGCGAAAAACGGTTTTTGAAAAGTAGCGACCAGCGCCTAATTTGTCCGTGAGACCCTCCGGGCATGGCAATGGGTGTATCAAACCCAGTTTGTGGATTGACTTTAGGCTTAAAGTCAACACAGAGGCGAATGCGGCCTGAACGTTTTGGGAGAAAAACCAGTGGACTTGACCAGTGACTAATTTGTAGAGACGCAATAGTTCCATTACCTTGAAATTCTGTAAGTTCAGCAGCCACTTTGTCCTGTAATGCAATGGGAACAGGTCTGGCCCGGCAAGATTTTGGCTAAGCATTGTCTTTCATAGTAATATGTGCAACAAAAGCACAGAGACCTTCAGAAAACGTTCAGGGATTTCTTTCAGCTGTCCGCTGTGACCGGGCGGTTCTGGCGCTTCAGTCTGGAACCGCGCTGCTGCTACGGTTGCAGGTCCGAATCTTGCCTCGGGCATGGATGTGTGTGATGTCCTTAGGTTAGTTAGGTTTAAGTAGTTCTAAAGTCTAGGGGACGGATGACCGCAGATGTTAAGTCCCATAGTGCTTAGAGCCATTTGAATGTTTGAATTCTTTCAGTAACCTAGCTACACTGTCTTTGGCATGCGATGCAGTCACTGACAACACATTGTCCTGTAACTGAAAGCCAAAGAAATGAAACGAACAAAGGATAAATATGTTCTCGCAGTCGCGTGACAGCGAAAGTCACAGTTCACGTATGCAAGCGATACATGGTCGGCAAAATACACTCCTGGAAATTGAAATAAGAACACCGTGAATTCATTGTCCCAGGAAGGGGAAATTTTATTGACACATTCCTGGGGTCAGATACATCACATGATCACACTGACAGAACCACAGGCACATAGACACAGGCAACAGAGCATGCACAATGTCGGCACTAGTACAGTGTATATCCACCTTTCGCAGCAATGCAGGCTGCTATTCTGCCATGGAGACGATCGTAGAGATGCTGGATGTAGTCCTGTGGAACGGCTTGCCATGCCATTTCCACCTGGCGCCTCAGTTGGACCAGCGTTCGTGCTGGACGTGCAGACCGCGTGAGACGACGCTTCATCCAGTCCCAAACATGCTCAATGGGGGACAGATCCGGAGATCTTGCTGGCCAGGGTAGTTGACTTACACCTTCTAGAGCACGTTGGGTGGCACGGGATACATGCGGACGTGCATTGTCCTGTTGGAACAGCAAGTTCCCTTGCCGGTCTAGGAATGGTAGAACGATGGGTTCGATGACGGTTTGGATGTACCGTGCACTATTCAGTGTCCCCTCGACGATCACCAGTGGTGTACGGCCAGTGTAGGAGATCGCTCCCCACACCATGATGCCGGGTGTTGGCCCTGTGAGCCTCGGTCGTATGCAGTCCCGATTGTGGCGCTCACCTGCACGGCGCCAAACACGCATACGACCATCATTGGCACCAAGGCAGAAGCGACTCTCATCGCTGAAGACGACACGTCTCCATTCGTCCCTCCATTCACGCCTGTATCGACACCACTGGAGGCGGGCTGCACGATGTTGGGGCGTGAGCGGAAGACGGCCTAACGGTGTGCGGGGCCGTAGCCCAGCTTCATGGAGACGGTTGCGAATGGTCCTCGCCGATACCCCAGGAGCAACAGTGTCCCTAATTTGCTGGGAAGTGGCGGTGCGGTCCCCTACGGCACTGCGTAGGATCCTACGGTCTTGGCGTGCATCCGTGCGTCGCTGCGGTCCGGTCGCAGGTCGACGGGCACGTGCACCTTCCGCCGACCACTGGCGACAACATCGATGTACTGTGGAGACCTCACGCCCCACGTGTTGAGCAATTCAGCGGTACGTCCTCCCGGCCTCCCGCATGCCCACTATACGGCCTCGCTCAAAGTCCGTCAACTGCACATACGGTTCACGTCCACGCTGTCGCGGCATGCTACCAGTGTTAAAGACTGCGATGGAGCTCCGTATGCCACGGCAAACTGGCTGACACTGACGGCGGCGGTGCACAAATGCTGCGCAGCTAGCGCCATTCGACGGCCAACACCGCGGTTCCTGGTGTGTTCGCTGTGCCGTGCGTGTGGTCATTGCTTGTACAGCCCTCTCGCAGTGTCCGGAGCAAGTATGGTGGGTCTGACACACCGGTGTCAATGTGTTCTTTTTTCCATTTCCAGGAGTGTACATTTTCCGAGGAGGGGAATGCCTTGTGCATTATAAGCCGCCAGATGCATGCAGGTTTCAGACAGGCGTGGGGAGCCTAACAGTTCATATGTGTTACGATTCAGTAATGTAACAGAGGCACCAGTGTCCAACCGAAATTTCACACGTTTTCCACTAATATGCAAATGAACAAAAAGTTTTCTGGATTGGCGTAACACTGAAGAAACTGTTTGCTTGATAATTTCGATAATCCCTGCAGCAGACTTTGAATACACTGCATTAATTACATTGGCCTTGTGACTAGATTTTTGTGAGAGGGCGAAATTCTTGTGTATGTTCCATTTCCAAACCGACAGAACGTACGTGTCCCTTCTTTCCACAAGCGTAGCACTGTGCTTGTCTGGACATGCAGTCTTGGCGTTTGTGCTGTGAACAGACCGAGGGCATGACTTAATTCTGTTCACTGATGTAGCCGCCTGTTTAGAGAACTGTTTACGGAGCTTGGAGCACACGCGCTGTTGCTGCCTACTGGGCCGGTCGTGAGCAAGGGACGGCTCAACCCGACAAACTGGTGGCTGCCCAAAGTTATCAGCTGCTATGATACCTGAATCAGACATCTAGAATTTGCTCTACGTGATGAAATTATGGATCAGACTGTTTCAAAACCAGTTCTCTAAGTTTGACATCAGTTACACTTTACACAATAGCATCATGCAGCATAACATCTGAATATAAAGCACCACAAGCACATTTCTATTTATATTTCCTCATCATAGCCTGTAAATCTGTTACCCACTCACAATAAGTTTGTTATGACCTTTTCTTGCAATGAAAGAATTGGTATCTAGCTGCCACCATATTCACTTGTTGGCCATAATAGTTAGTTAGAGACTCTATAACCTGATCATAGGAAAGTTCACTCGGAGAGGCGTTAGACAAAAATTTCTGAATGAGGCGAAAGACTGCACTTCCCGCCACTGACAAAAAGTAATGTAGTTTCACAGTATCTGGCACTTTGTGAGAAATGATGTGAGCTTCATAGTTGCAACCACTCGAGCCATTCCTCTTACACTATTGGCCATTAAAATTGGTACACCAAGAAGAAACGCAGATGATAAACGGGTATTCATTGGACAAATATATTATACTAGAATTGACATGTGATTACATTTTCACGCAATTTGGGTGCATAGTTCCTGAGAAAGCAGTACCCAGAACAACCACTTCTGGCCGTAATAACGGCCTTGATACGCCTGGGCATTGAGTCAAACAGAGCTTGGGTGGCGTGTACAGGTACAGCTGCCCATCCATCTTCAACACGATACCACAGTTCATCAAGAGTAGTGACTGGCGTATTTTGACGAGCCAGTTGCTCGGCCACCATTGACCAGACGTGAGAGATCTGGAGAACGTGCTGACCAGGGCAGCAGTCGAACATTTTCTGTATCCAGAAAGGCCCGTACAGGACCTGCAACATGCGGTCGTGCATTATCCTGCTGAAATGTAGGGTTTCGCAGGGATCGAATGAAGGGTAGAGCCACGGGTCGTAACACATCTGAAATATAACGTCCACTGTTGAAAGTGCCGTCAATGCGAACAAGAGGTGACCGAGACGTGTAACCAATGGCACCCCATACCATCACGCCGGGTGATACGCCAGTATGGCGACGACGAATACGCGCTTCCAATGTGCGTTCACCGCGATGTCGCCAAACACGGATGCGACCATCATGAATCTGGATTCATCCGAAAAAATGTTTTGCCGTTCGTGCACCCAGGTTCGTCGTTGAGTACACCATCGCAGGCGCTCCTGTCTATGATGCAGCGTCAAGGGTAACCGCAGCCATGGTCTCCGAGCAAACAGTCCATGCTGCTGCAAACGTAGTCGAAATGTTCGTGCAGATGGTTGTTGTCTTGCAAACGTCCCCAGGGAACGAGACGTGGCTGCACGATCCGTTACAGCCATGCGGATAAGATGCCTGTTATCTCGACTGCTAGTGATACGAGGCCGTTGGGATCCAGCACGGCGTTCCATATTACCCTCCTGAACCCACGGATTCCTTATTCTGCTAACAGTCATTGGATCTCGACCAACGCGAGCAGCAATGTCGCGATACGATAAACCGCAATCGCGATAGGTTACAGTCCGACCTTTATCAAAGACGGAAACGTGATGGTACGCATTTCTCCTCCTTACACGAGGCATCACAACACCGTTTCACCAGGCAACGCCGGTCAATTGCTGTTTGTGTATGAGAAATCGGTTGGAAACTTTCCTCATGTCAGCACGTTGTTGGTGTCGCAACCAGTGCCAACCTTGTGTGAATGCTCTGAAAAGCTAATCATTTGCATATCACAGCATCTTCTTCCTCTTGGTTAAATTTCGCGTCTGTAGCACGTCATTTTCGTGGTGCAGCAATTTTAATGGCCACTAATGTATTTTTCGTGAAACTGGTGAAAAGTTGGTGTGGCTTCTGGAGCTACAGTTGTTGCATGTTGGTCGGGTGGAAACACTGTGTTGCTTGGTTGGCCAGTAATTGTTGTACCGTGTTTAGAAGGGTTGCCATCTGAATCTGAAACATCTGTGTTAGCTGCGTTGCATCTATCTTTTGCAGCTGAGGCGTCTGATCAGGGAGTGGGAGACGTGGGTTGCTCATTTTGAAAGAGGCAAATGCAATAACCAAACAATGCAGTAAAAATAAGCACACAAGCAAAGAAAATTTCTGCAATGCCCGCCTGAAAACACTGATTAGAAAAAAAGAACACTACATGATACACAGTTAATACATGTAATCACACCCATGCAAAGAAAAGAACGGTTGTAATTAGGACGCCAGCAAAACACAAAAGCCCATGAAAAGTAACAGAAACAATCTGTGACAGCTGGTGGCTGGTCATAAATGGTTCAAATGGCTCTGAGCTCTATGGGACTTAACTGCTGAGGTCATCAGTCCCCTAGAACTCAGAACTACTTAAACCTAACTAACCTAAGGACATCACACACAATTATGCCCGAGGCAGGATTGGAACCTGCTACCGTAGCGGTCGCGAGGTTCCAGACTGTAGCGCCTAGAACCGCTCGGCCACTCGGCCGGCCTGGTGGCTGTGTTAACAGGTTGTCACTATGGTATTCGTACACCTCGTCGCCAATGTTGTTGTGTCTAGGAATCCTGCATACTCGGCTCGCTAGACAAACAATCAAACAACTCCTATTAATGAGTTTTGTTACAACAAGACATTCATAATGCTTAATTTTGATACATGTGCCGCAAGCACAGGGCGGCATACAAAACAATGTCTTCTTCAGAATAGACATACTCAAGTCTGTGCTACGTGCAGATTCGTAACGAAGTGGCTAACGTTGCCGCTGCTATCGAAGTGGACTGCCACCATTCTGGCGCGGCGCTTATGTCCTCTTCACATAGGGGGCGCTGTTGTCGCGTTGTCGTCCTGGAGGGAGGTCGGTCCGCGTGCGATTGGGTGACCTCCTTCTCACAGCCGTCTCTTCTCATTTGTTCCCAACTGGCGTGCTGGCGCCGACTTTACGCCGCAACAGAAAGGAAACCGAAAGAATTAAACTTGCTTGACATGAAACCAGCACGCATCGGGCAATGTGGTCTGGAAGAACCACCCCAAAACTACTCTTCGTCTTCGAACATCCTGCTCAAGGTATCCGCTACAATATTATCATACCCCTTAATGTGGCGCACGCTGAAACAGAAGATGAAATTCAGACTGCCCGTCTCGCAATACGCCCTTTTTTATGCGGTCGCGCCAGAAACTAACTAAGGGCCTGGTTGTCTGCTCCAAGTGTGAATTCCCAGTGTTCGAGGTAGCATTTAAATTTCTATAGCTTGATGAGGACAGCCAGTGCTTCGAACTCGTAAGTAGAATATTCCCTCCCAGCTGGAGAACGTACGCTAAGGGCCTCTGCTCGCCATCTTGGAACATGATGGCAACTGCTGAGTTAGAGGCGTCGGTTTGGACCAGGAAGGACTGACTGAAGATATGAACTTCCAGAACAGTGTCATTACTCAAAGCGATCTTAAGTGCATAGAATGCATCTGCTGGCTGGGTGCTCTCTCGCAAAACGTTTAACGGAGTGGCTGGCTCAGAAAACTTCGGAAAGGATTTTCGGAAGAAGTTAGGCATTCCAGTGATATGGACTACCCTTTTCGAAGTCATAGGAGGGTGGAAACTGTGAACAGCTCGGGTTCTAAATTGATCAGTCCTGACCTCCTCGGCCGAGCCTAGATACCTGAGAAGGGATATCTCACGAGGATTATCTCACAAGGAGCTAAGGCAACAGTTTGAGAGCTAGTCCCACTTGCCCAAGACTCTCCAAAACCAGTCGCGTATGCTCCAAACGCACGGAGAAGGTGGTACCGTAAGTGACAACATCGTCCAATCAGTTATACACACACTTGAACTTGAGATCTCTGTGCATGGAACTGAGTAACCTACATACAACTGCTGTCCCGGTAGAAAGGACGAAGGGCACCCAGCTGAACTGATATATGTTCCACTCAGTACAAAATGCGGTGGTAAACTTGTATTCTTCGACAAGAGGAATTTGGTAACATGCCTGATTAAGATCGAAAACGGAAAAATAGTGGGCCCTGGAAAACCAGGAGAAACGCCTGTGCAGGTCAGGAAGAGGGACAGACTCCAAGATTATTTTATGATTAAGGACACAACGGCTGGTCCCGGCGGAGGTTCGAGTCCTCCCTCGGGCATGAGTGTGTGTGTTTGTCCTTAGGATAATTTAGGTAAAGTAGTGTGTAAGCTTAGGGACTGATGACCTTAGCAGTTAAGTCCCATAAGATTTCACACACATTTGGATTAAGGACGCAATAGTCCACAAAGGCCTGAAACCTCCCCCCGCCCCACCCCATTATTCTTAGGGATCAAAAATATTGGTGATGCTTACGGCGAGGTGGATGGTCTTATAACCCCTCCGCGAGCATTTTATCTACCATCTCACTCGATACCTTCATCTTCGTTGGAGATAGCCGGGAGGGTGATTGACTGGAAGACGGTCGGAAAGTAAAGTCAGATATTCGGTACGACTAGTCACTCCTAAGTCATCTGCCAACACTTCTGGGAAACCTCGCAACATCTCAAGGAGAGACTCTGTCTGATGTCTGATGAGGGGGTAAGTGCACAGTGTCGAAATTCGATCCACTAAGGTTTGTACTCGCATTATAGACACCTGCCCTCCTAGAATCGCAGCTCAAGCAAAACTTCAGCTCAGGCCAAAATCCAAAATAGAATTTCCCATGGACATAAAAATCACACCCCAACAGGAAGTGGTACTTAAACCCTCCGCCACCAACATCTCCACGGGCCAAGAAAATCTACCGACATGGCAAGTAATGTGCCTGGATTCTATCAATTGAAGAGTTTCGCCATTAACAGTTAAATTGGGAAACTTACAAATGATCAAGTACCTGAAGTACAACTTACGACTCATTAAGGAAAGACTGCTGCTGTAATCCAGTAGCGCACAAACGGCTTATCATTAATACACTCCTGGAAATGGAAAAAAGAACACATTGACACCGGTGTGTCAGACCCACCATACTTCCTCCGGACACTGCGAGAGGGCTGCACAAGCAATGATCACACGTACGGCACAGCGGACACACCAGGAACCGCGGTGTTGGCCGTCGAATGGCGCTAGCTGCGCAGCATTTGTGCACCGCCGCCGTCAGTGTCAGCCAGTTTGCCGTGGCATACGGAGCTCCATCGCAGTCTTTAACACTGGTAGCATGCCGCGACAGCGTGGACGTGAACCGTATGCGCAATTGACGGACTTTGAGTGAGGGCGTATAGTGGGCATGCGGGAGGCCGGGTGGACGTACCGCCGAGTTGCTCAACACGTGGGGCGTGAGGTCTCCACAGTACATCGATGTTGTCGCCAGTGGTCGGCGGAAGGTGCACGTGCCCGTCGACCTGGGACCGGACCGCAGCGACGCACGGATGCACGCCAAGACCGTAGGATTCTACGCAGTGGCGTAGGGGACCACACCGCCACTTCCCAGCAAATTAGGGACACTGTTGCTCCTGGGGTATCGGCGAGGACCATTCGCAACCGTCTCCATGAAGCTGGGCTACGGTCCCGCACACCGTTAGGCCGTCTTCCGCTCACGCCCCAACATCGTGCAGCCCGCCTCCAGTGGTGTCGCGACAGGCGTGAATGGAGGGACGAATGGAGACGTGTCGTCTTCAGCGATGAGAGTCGCTTCTGGCTTGGTGCCAATGATGGTCGTATGCGTGTTTGGCGCCGTGCAGGTGAGCGCCACAATCAGGACTGCATACGACCGATGCACACAGGGCCAACACCCGGCATCATGGTGTGGGGAGCGATCTCCTACACTGGCCGTACACCACTGGTGATCGTCGAGGGGACACTGAATAGTGCACGGTACATCCAAACCGTCATCGAACCCATCGTTCTACCATTCCTAGACCGGCAAGGGAACTTGCTGTTCCAACAGGACAATGCACGTCCGCATGTATCCCGTGCCACCCAACGTGCTCTAGAAGGTGTAAGTCAACTACCCAGGCCAGCAAGATCTCCGGATCTGTCCCCCATTGAGCATGTTTGGGACTGGATGAAGCGTCGTCTCACGCGGTCTGCACGTCCAGCACGAACGCTGGTCCAACTGAGGCGCCAGGTGGAAATGGCATGGCAAGCCGTTCCACAGGACTACATCCAGCATCTCTACGATCGTCTCCATGGGAGAATAGCAGCCTGCATTGCTGCGAAAGGTGGATATACACTGTACTAGTGCCGAAATTGTGCATGCTCTGTTGCCTGTGTCTATGTGCCTGTGGTTCTGTCAGTGTGATCATGTGACGTATCTGACCCCAGGAATGTGTCAATAAAGTTTCCCCTTCCTGGGACAATGAATTCACGGTGTTCTTATTTCAATTTACAGGAGTGTATATGCGCACACAAATGGGAGCAGCTTATGTGTCATCCCTTTTTATTTATTGCATGCATTCGGCATCAGGTGCCACGCCGGCCCTGCCTATGGCGCCTATTTCCGTTGACCTGGCACTGGCGAACAAAATGCCCTCCCTCGTCCCCTGACCTCAGCGATGAGCTACGTTGGGGGACCTCATCTTATGAGCCGAAACGGCGCCCAAGGTGGGTCTACCGAGCGAGGTGGCGCAGTGGTTAGCGCACTGGACTCGCATTCGAGAGGACGACGGTTCAAACCCGCGTCCAGCCATCCTAATTCAGGTATTCCGTGATTTCCCTAAATCACTTCAGGTAAATGCCGGGATGGTTCCTTTGAAAAGGCACTGCCGTCTTCCTTCCCTATCCTTCCCTAATCCGATGATGGGACCGATGACTCGCTGTTTGGTCCCCTCCCCCAAATCAATCAGCCAACCAAGGTGGGTCTGGCGTAAGACTGAGATGACATTTTTCCACAGCCCTTCCTTTGATTGGCTTGTGACTAAGTTATCCAAGTCGGCCCCTCGACAAACAAGAACCTGGAACGATCCTCCGGTTTCATCCATTACAAAATGGTGGCCACAATCGCGTGCTCAGCCATCTGTATATCAAAGGCGACGGCTGCCAAGTGTACTCCACATATACAGGGTGGTCCATTGATAGTAAATGGGCCAAATATCTCACGAAATAAGCGTCAAACGAAAAAACTACAAAGAACGAAACTTGTCTAGCTTGAAGGGGGTAACCAGATGGCGGTATGGTTGGCCCGCTAGATGGCACTGCCATAGGTCAAACGGATATCAACTGCGTTTTTTTAAATAGGAACCCACTTTTTTGTTACATATTCGTGTAGTACGTAAAGAAATATGAATGTTTTAGTTGGACCACTTTTTCGCTTTGTGATAGATGGCGCTGTAATAGTCACAAACATATGGCTCACAATTTTAGACGAACAGTTGGTAACAGGTAGGTATTTTAAATTTAAATACAGAACGTAGGCACGTTTGAACATTTTATTTCGGTTGATCCAATGTGATACATGTACCTTTGTGAACTCATCATTTCTGAGGACGCATGCTGTTACAGCGTGATTACCTGTAAATACCACATTAATACAATTAATGCTCAAAATTATGTCAGTCAACCTCAATGCATCTGGCAATACGTGCAACGAAATTCCTCTCAACAGAGAGTAGTTCCCCTTCCGTAATGTTCGCACATGACTTGACAATTCGCTGACGCATGTTGTCTGACGTTGTCGGTGGATCACTATAGTAAATATCCTTCAACTTTCCCCACAGAAAGAAATCCGGGGACATCAGATCCGGTGAACGTGCGGGCCAGTCCACCTGTCATGAAATATACTATTCAATACCGCTTCAATTGCACGCGAGCTATGTGCCGGACAACCATCATGTTAGAAGTACATCGCCATTCTGTCATGCAGTGAAACATCTTGTACTAACATCGGTAGAACATTATGTAGGAAATCAGCATACATTCCACCATTTAGATTGCCATTGATAAAATGGGGGCCAATTATCCTTCCTCCCATAATGCAGCACCGTACATTAACCCGCCGAGGTCGCTGATGTTCCACTTGTCGCATCCATCGTACATTTTCCGTTGCCCAATAGTGCATATTATGCCGGTTTATGTTACCGCTGTTGGTGAATGACGCTTCGTCGCTAAATAAAACGCGTGCAAAATATCTGTCATCGTCCCGTAATTTATCTTGTGCCCAGTGGCAGAACTGTACATGACGTTCAAAGTCGTCGCCATGCAATTTCTGATGCACAGAAATATGGGCGGGTACAATCGATGTTGATGTAGCATTGTCAACACCGACGTTTTTGAGATTCCCGATTCTCGCGCAATTTGTCTGCTACTGATGTGCGAATTAGTCGCGACAGCAGCTAAAACACCTACTTGGGCGTCATCATTGCTTGCAGGTTGTGGCTGACGTTTCACATGTGGCTGAACACTTCCTCTTTCCTTAAATAACATAACAATCCGGCGAACAGTCCGAACACTTGGATGATGTCGTCCAGGATACCGAGCAGCATGCATAGCACACGCCCGTTGGGCATTTCGATCACAATAGCCATACATCAACACGATAGCGACCTTTTCCGCAATTGGTAAACGGTCCGTTTTAACATGGGTAATGTATCACGAAGCAAATATCGTCCGCACTGGCGGAATGTTACGTGATACCACGTACTTATACGTTTGTGACTATTACAGCGCCATCTATCACAAAGCGAAAAAAGTGGTCCAACTAGAACATTCGTATTTCTTTACGTACTACACGAATATGTAATAAAAAATAATGCTTCCTGTTTAGAAAAACGCAGTTGATATCCGTTTGCCCTATGGTAGCGTCATCTAGCAGGCCAATCATAGCGCCATCTGGTTTCCGCCTTTAAGCTAGACGAGTTTCGTTCTTCGCAGTTTTATCGTTTGACGCTTATTTCGTGAAATACTTGGCCCGGTCACTATCAGTGGACCACCCTGTATACTCAACTAGGTTCTCGTAATCGTGATTGACACGAAAACAAGAAATTTGATTAACGCGGTCGCTCTTAATCCTGGCAGATGGGCACTCCTTTAGCACGCGGTCGCGCAGTTCCCTTAAACAGTCCTTCCTCGCTAAGACTTCACCGATCATTACGGCCAAGGACCCTCGACACAAAGGACACATCAACAGAAAAACGATTCCCCATGTCATTTTCAAAACCTTGACTTGTTCTTATAAGTTAACGGTAAACCACAAAAATTTAACCGACTCCTGTTGAGTATCGAAGGCATTCTATCCCAAACAACTCTTTCAAGAAGGGACTAAGTAACTTAGCAAAATTGGACTGCGGATGCTCTATAACGCCAGTTCTGCGCCCCGTAGAAGCCGTTCCGTTTTCGGTAACACCGGATTTTGCAATTCACTAAGCCCCTTGTCACTCTCCCGCTCTAAGGCACTCAAACTAATTTGCAAATTTATCATTCTATTGTGGAGTCGATCAACCTCAGGTTTGAACTGGAAATCGGTGACTACCGAAGCCAGATCTTCAACTCTAAGCAACTAGTGCACAGTTTGTGCCTGCATGCGGTATAGCTGAGCGCACGATGTTGCATTAACCTAAGAAACTTTAAGGTCTGCTCTCTCCCTGACACGGAAGTGACGCAGTGTCCGAGGGCCACCCTCACCTGGTCAACAGGCTCCGCCACTACCTGGACCGGAGTCCCCATAGCTGTACGAAGATGCGCCGGCAGCTCTGCGACGTCCCCATCCTCTGACAGTCCTCGGAATTCATTCTCTTACCGCAGATGGTCCTTGCAAAGCCAGCCCACTCCATCATGGCTCGAGGCTCCCTAACAGACAGATGCACATGTGATGTAACCCACAATGCACAGTGCCTATCCAGATGCAATACAAGTGTTGCGGCATAGATTATTTTCAGTACAGTTCAGTCCTTCGGCTTCCAGAAACAACCACGCTCTAACTACCTGAATTGTACGCACTACTGGCGTAAGGTTGCCTAGAGTTGGAAGGACCGGACAAACTAAGAAAGGAACATCATCTGTACCAAGATTTTTACTAAAACTCCTCTGGGAAAGTAACTTTACTAATTATGTTAACAGGACCTTCACAGATTAAGATGAAATCATCGAATCAGATGCAACAGTTTAAGAACAATTACTGATAATCGATAAAACAATCTCTTCACAGATTTTCTTCCTTCGTTAAAAAGATAAACGATTAAGTAAGGAACACGAGAGTGCCCCAAATGACGGTTATTCACAACAAGTATAACATGATAGAAAAGCAGTCATCAAAACAGGCACGCAATAAACACGTTTGACTAAAATGCAACAAATAATTCAGGTTTACCTAAAAGGAGTTTATTAAAAGGAAGCCAAACCAATTAGAGTTGCTCGATATGAAAACACCACGCATTGGGCAATATGTGATCCGGAAGAACCACCCTTTTCTAAGAAACCAGGTGTATACGCCCCAAGGTACAAACATACAACAATATCCCGACGAGCAGAGACACTTACCAAATTGAAGCTATTACGTTTTCATAGGAGCGACACGGTACTCAAATTGCGTGGCCAGACACAGGAACAGGAAACAACTACTGGAGGCTGATCCGAGTCCGGTATAGAGGCAGCAAGACACAAAAACGCACAGGAAGCAAACCAGTCACAACAGGGTATTTGACCGTTTTCTGTAAATTCCGTTAAATGTATAATTACGTCATTTTATGCTCCCAACATGCTTTTTTCCCCTTGAAATTTAGTATTTTTCTATAAAAAGGGAAATGATGTTCAAATACTGTGAATCCCCACTAAAACGCTCCTTTCGTGTCACGTGATGCCTGTGACGTCACTGGCTAGCTCGCTGCTCCTACGGTCGCAATGCTAATTCACAGTGATGTCTTGTTTGGGTTGGTTGGTTGGTTTGGGGAAGGAGACCAGACAGCGAGGTCATCGGTCTCATCGGATTAGGGAAGGACGGGGAAGGAAGTCGGCCGTGCCCTTTGAAAGGAACCATCCCGGCATTTGCCTGGAGCGATTTAGGGAAATCACGGAAAACCTAAATCAGGATGGCCGGACGCGGGATTGAACCGTCGTCCTCCCGAATGCGAGTCCAGTGTGTCTTGTTTGGGAATTTACGTTTCGGGAAAGGGGTTACAATGGTGTGTAGTACCATACTGTACAAATACGTCTACAAAAACTCCTGAAAAACTGTTTTTGCGTCTTCCAGAGAATGAGAAGTTCCATAGATTGTGACTGCACTACAGCGGCAAATTGCCACCGCGACGACGCACAAGTTCACTAAATTAAAAATGTCTTGTACTGTGAAGTTAACACTAAGCTATGTCCGAGATGTGTTCTCCCACTGTTACAACGAAGAATAGCATCATTCCACGAAATTAAACTCTTGGTGTAAACTGTCGTTTTATCTAATTACAGCTCAATCATTCGGGAGCTCAGTTGCTAGAACGGTCACCCTTCGAGTGTTATAACACGATGTCCATAAATCGCTGGTTCGAATAGTATCAAAAAGAACTTCTTAACTTATTTGTAAAACGACTCACAGTCCTCTCACATTAAAACCAAATCACAATACAAAATTTCACCACACCGATCAGAAATACAATATTATTGCGTTTCCTTTGCTGGTTTCATGCGCTTGCATTTGCAATAGCTGTTAAAACGCGTCTTCGTACTGTCTAGTTAGGATTGTTTAAAGCATGCTATTGTTTATAGTTTTGCAGTTTCATCATCTTACATAAAGATTCAGTAAGTCTACTTCAAACGCTAACTTTAGTTTACATTCACAAACTTCACAGCCCTTACATTTTTGTCACCTGCGTGTTGTACACGCTTTATGTCTCTCCGTATAACCCCACAGTCCTACACTTCTTTGTACTGTGGACTTATGATGATATCTTCACTACTAGCAATGCTTTCCAGAAAAATGAATTGTTTGTTCCCAAAGTAAATACATTTTTCCTCTGTTCTCCATTTCCGAGACTAAGACTAATATGAAGCTATATGTAATATATCCCACAATCCAAACAACTGCTACAATCAGTTTTTGCTAACGTTATTTTCGTATTTCGTACAAAACTTTTGAAAATATATGAGCTTTGTAGGATTTGAGCGTGTGTCCTTTTCATATGCTGTCGAATATGCTGTCCGTTGTGCCAGAGAACGCCTGCCGATTGCAGGATCTCTGCTGAGTGCCTTCCAAAAAGAAAATCAGCATTAAGTTTTGCCAAGAATAATTTTGTTCTACTTTGGGTCATACTCGTGACTGGTAGTCTACAATGTAACTGTAATACGTGGACTCATTTGCAGAAGTTCTACATTTCCTTAGTTTTGAGCAAGTTTAATGATGTTGCAGGGAGCAGGGAGAAGAATGTCCGTCAATTGCACGTAAAATGGGTGGAGCATAAACGCATCAACCTTCGCAAGGCTTCCTCTATGAGCGTTCACAAAGTTCCATTCTATTGTTAGTTAAAAGTTGTAATTGCGTTTTCCATCACTAAATAGCTAAACTGTTTGCAGTGAAAGTACTTAAAAACCTCCTAACTTTGGCTAACGCTCCTACAACGCAAGTATATTGTCGTATTACTCCTGGTCTGTGACATCACCAGAGCGTCAGCCAATAACAGGGCGTTTTCGATTGTGTGACCATTACGTGATATTTAACGATTTTAAAGCTTTAATTACATAAAGATAACAGATTTGTGTGAGAATATTGACTGTAAATGCTATTTAAATGTTATAATCAATAAGAATAACAGTGTTCTAAACCATATTTTTGACATAGGAAAACAGCCTATTATCACGCTCACAACAGGAAGGACGATGATTCTTTACGAATGCCGTGTGGTTTTGGCACCGAAGCAACGAACTGTAAACGTAGCTCATGGAGCATCTCAAGCCGTTATGCAGTGACGGAGTGGAAAAACTGGGAGCCGCCAGCAGATGTGTGGATGACGACAACCCATCCTTCGGCCCCAAAGATGGTCTGCTAAAGGAATGGAGTGTCTTCACCCATTTCCAGTACACAGCCCTCATATCCAGGAGATGCTCAGCCAGACCACCTTGGAAGTCACACGGATGTAACAACAAAACAGCTGGCCCAATACCCCGCAGACCTGGGCTGTAAAAATTTGGAAATACAGAAGAACGGAAATTTTTGGAAATTTGTAGTAAGTTACTATGGGACCAAACTGCTGAGGTCATCGGTGCTAGGTTTACACGCTACTTTATCTTACGTAAACTAACTATAGCTAAAGACATTACACACACCCATGCCCGAGGGAGGGCTCGAACATCCGCCGTGGTGGGAGCCGCGCGAACCGTGGCAAGGCGCCTGAGACCAAGCGGCTACCTCGCGCGACGAGCTGTGCTGTCCGTGCTGTTTCACACACTGCCTCTCCCTGGGAAACAGGCTCAGCTCTACTCGCAGCAAAAGTGCCACGCACCTTTCACGCTAGAAATCGTGTTCTAGGAGTCGAGGCGCGAGCCATCGATCGCGCAGCGGTTCAGACCCGTTAATTTTCCATGCTTCCAACGGGAAGGTGACGTGTTGTTCCAACAGGATAATGCATGACCTCACACTGCCAACGAAAATCAACGTGCTCTGAAAGACATACCGCACCTTCCCTGGCCAGAACGATCTCCAGAGTTGTCTCCAATTAAGGGGCTCCGGAAAGGCTCAAAATCATGAAAAGTTCAATTTTTACTTTTTTGCGTTTTCTGAATCTGCAGACTATTACCTTTTAATAGATATATAATTTATGCAACTCCGAAGACTACAACTATTTAAAAATTTTTTTTGAAATGTGGTCTACATGGGCGTGACCCACTGTGGCGCTGTTAAACTGCTGTCAAATGGTGTTATTATTAACGTCCGTGTTCATCAGGTACATTTTAGTGATGTGAGATAAAGTATGTGTTGTGGCTAACCTATTTTCAGAGACTTAGCAGCACCTGAACTGTTGAAAAAGTGTATTCACGGAAAAACTCAAAACCCCAATGAAAGTGTAAATAGTGTTATATGGTCGAGAATCCCCAAGACTGTATTTGTTGGAATAGAAACACTTCACTTTGGTGTGTTTGATGCTGTTGCGACTTTCAATGACGGCAACATTGTAAGGTGCAAGGTATTTAGAAATATGGGAATGAAGATAGGTTCTAACATGGTACGAGCGATGCTTGCTTTAGACAAGGAACGCCTTTGGGCTGCAGACAGGGCTGTAAAGAGTCCAGAAATACAAGCAAGAGTAAACAGGAGGAGGAACGAGAGGAAGCTGGAGGAGGAGTTTGCAGAGGATGAAGATAATCCATCCTATGGACCTGGAATGCACTAAAAAGTTAATCCAATCTTTGTCGCTCGATTCCCAAAACTTTTATTTTCTCATACTAATTACATGTTTTCTTAGGATCTTCCAAACATATTTGTTTCAAATTTTCAGTAAATGTTACAAATGGTTCAAATGGCTCTGAGCACTATGGGACTCAACTGCTGAGGTCATTAGTCCCCTAGAACTTAGAACTAGTTAAACCTAACTAACCTAAGGACGTCACAAACATCCATGCCCGAGGCAGGATTCGAATCTGCGACCGTAGCGGCCTTGCGGTTCCAGACTGCAGCGCCTTTAACTGCACGGCCAGTAAATGTTACACAGTACCTTCTGCATAATTTAACACCGCCTTTTTCCAAAAACCTGTATATTTCTGAATATATAAATAAAAAATTGCAAAAAAATGTTGTGTATTTTCATTACAATTGAAAAAAAACTCATCTTTAATAACTGAACTAAAATTTTGTAAAATCCCTGTGTTAAGTTGTAGCCCTTATTCCAATGAATAATCTGTAAAAAGTTCAACTTCCTGCCTCAAATACTTTGTGAGGAAAGATGTAATTTATAAGCGTTATTTTAACATTGCAAGTATAGGGCGTTCCGGAGCCCCTTAAGCACGAGTGGCATAAGATGGGACGAGAAAGGACTCGGGCTACTCCACAACCGACAACTTTTACAGAACTACGTGAACTGGTCGAACAGGCGTGGTACAACTTATCCCAGGATAGTGTCCGTCATCTGTACTATCGACTGGATGTCAGAAACAGCGCCTGCATTGCTGCTTCTGAAACAGTGTTCTGACATGTTTTGTGTACCAAGGAGGATCTACTTCGTCGTTTGTTAATTTATTTGGTATAAATTTCTCAACACCTGCCGATATTATTTCTTTTAGTTCAAGCCACATCTAGTCTAATTGTGAATGAGTGGAGAGTGTCTTTCAGAAAGGCGCAAGTGAATTTTTATCTGCGTTTCTGAATAAATATATTTTTCGTTTGTTTTTGGAGGATTTTGGGGTTACAATATTCAATCTCGCAACGACAACCCTGTGTTCACTAATCCCTGTGTCCGTTTTCATGCTCGTTATTAGCTCAGGATTTTTTGTTGCCGAGAGGTCAAGGGTCTTTTCACAACAGTTTACTATTAGCGGCGCTCATGAACTAACTACTCGAAACAATTTTCAGAGAATTCGCTTAGCACAATTTTGGATTAGGTTTTATGCATACCTCTGGATTAAACATGTATTCTCACCAACATGTTGAGGGTAAATTAAAGTCACCACCAACTATTATCGCACTATTTGAAATCGAACTCAAGTTTTCTTTGAAATTTTCAGCAACTGTTTTATCTGAATTGGGAGGTCGGTAAAACTATCCAATTATTATTTCATGTCGGTTGCCAAGAATGGCCGCTGCCCATACTAGCTCACAGGAAGGATCTACTTCAATTTCGCGACAATCTAAACTACTTCTAACAGCAGCAAACACGCCACCGCCAACTGTGTTTAGCCTAACCTTGGTTCCTGTAACCAGGTTACAGCTGGAAGGAAGGGTAGATGTCAAGGCGAAGCTCAACATCCAGGAGGGGGAGGTGCTGGAAATTGCCCTGATGAAAGAGATGTAGGGTGTGGAGTTCGAGAGAGATAGGGATACAGCAATAGAGGAGCGGCAACGGGCAGTGGTGGAGAGAAAGGGGGAAACCAGGGGGTGGGGAGGATCAAGCCTGCAGACAGTGTAAAGGATGTGGAGATGTTGGAGGAAAAGGAGTAGGTGGGGAAAGGGATGTCGTACAGAAGCCATTTGGGGGAAGGATGGCAGACACAGAAGGCAAGGTGGAGCACATGGTGTTTGAGGATTTGGAGGGCCTTGTAAAAGTGGGTGGGTGTGGAGATCCAGGCACCGCTGGCATAACAGAGGATAGGATGGATGAGGGATTTGTAGGTGTGGAGGATGGTGGAAGGATGTAATCCCTATGTCTGGCCAGACAGGAGTTTCAGGAGGCAGAGGCAGGAATGGGCTTTCTGCTGGATGGTCAGGAGGTGAGGGTTCCAGGTGAGGTGACGGTCAATAGTGAGGCCAAGGTATCTCAGGGTGGGGGTGAGCTGGATGGGATGACCATAAAGGGTGAGGTAAAAGTCATGGAGATGGACGGAGTGGGTGGTGCGGCCTATGATGATTGCCTGGGTTTTGGGCGGGTTGAGATGAAGGGACCACAAGTTACACTAAGTGGTGAGCTGGTCAAGGTGGATTTAGAGGGTGTGTTGGGACTGTTGAGGGGTAGGATAGAGAGCCAGGAAGAAGGTGTCATCAGCATATTGTAAAAGGTGGACAGGTGGGGGTGGCTTGGTCATATCAGCGGTGTACAGGAGACAGAGGGGAGAGGAGAGGATGGAGCCCTGGGGAACACCAGCAGTGGGATAAAAGATACGGGTGTTGGTGTTGTGGAGGGTGACATAGGAAGGATGGCATGAGAGGAAGGAAGCGACCAGACAGACAAAATTGATAGGCAGGGCATAGGTTTGGAGTTTAAAGAAGAAACCAGGAAGCCATACACAGTCATAGGAATTTTGGAGGACGAGGAAACAAAAATGGTGGAGCAATGGGAGTTAAGCTGGAGGGAAAGAAGGTAAACTAGGTTAAGGAGCTGGTCTTCAGCAGAGAAGTAGGGTCAGAAGCCACGCTGGGTAAGGGAGAGGAGGTGGTGTTGATTAAGGTGCTGATGGATATGACAGGAGAGGATGGATTCAAGACCTTACTTAAGATGGATATGAGGCAGATGGGATGATAGGAAGAGGCAACAGAAGGGGGTTTGTTGGGTTTGAGGAATAAGAGGATGCAGGAAATCTTCCAAAGGTTGGGGTAGAAGCCAGTAGAGAGGATGACGTTATAGGTATGGGCAAGGATAGTCAGGAACGAGAAGGGTCTTTCTGTAAGGTGGCGGTAGGTGACACAGTCATGACCAGGGGCCGTGTTGCATTTGGACTGGAGCATAAGTTTAATGTCTTGTAGTGTGATTGGAGTGTTGATGTCGGAGGAGGCAACTGCCCCAAGTACTGGAGACTAGGAGCAAGTGGAGTGACCGAGGTATTGGCGCATTCCATGACAGTGGGGAAAGAGAATAATTAAAGTGAGGATCATCAGGGATGGAGAAGACCTCAGAAAGGTGGTAAGCGAAGTGGTTGGCCTTACTGAGGTTGTCGGTAAGGGGGCAGTCGTTATGGAGAAGTGGATAATGGGGTGCAGAATGGGAACTAGTAAGGCAATGGAAGGCAGACCTGTACTTGGAGGAGTTGAAAGGAAGTGTGGCGTTGAGTCGTGTACAGTTCTGATGCCAATCCATGCGTTTCTTTGCTGTAAAAAGGGTTTTGTACATGTTGCTGTATTTGCCGGTGGCGGTGGAGTGTATCCCTATCCCGAGTGTGCAGGAAGGAGCGATAGAGGTGGTGGGATTCACAGAGGAGGAGAACAGTCCATGGAGGGACAGTGGGATAGTGGGGGTGGATGGGTTTAGTAGGAACATGGGCCTCCACGGCTTCAGTAATTACCTTCTGAAGGAAGGACGAGGTGTGGATGATGTTGTCAGAATGGTGATAGGTAAGTGGGTGGCTTTCGACCTGGGTGGCGATGCATTACCGGTAGGCATCCCAGTTTGCACGATGGTAGTCACGGACGATGTTGGGAATGGGGGCAGGGTTGGGAGCCGGAGGGTGTGGTGAGCAGACGTTATGGTGAAAAGGATGGGGAGGTGGTCAGTACCTTTGGGGTGAAGGATGTTGACAGTGATATGCCCAAGGAGGTTGGCAGAGGCAATGACAACATGGGGGGGTGGTGTCGCTTTTGGGACAGGTGTGCCGGGGAAGTGGAACAAGGTCACCGTGGATTGTGGAGAGTAACTGATGCTACCTCTGAAGGGTGGTAGGGGAACGGCTATGGGTGTTTATGTTGGTGGCAATCACATAGGTAGAGAAGGTGCAGTCAATGTGGGAGATGAAGTCATAGGGAAGAGGAGAAGTGGAGTGGACATAGATGGTGGTGCTGGAAATGGTGAGGGAGGGGAAGAAGACACTGAGTATAAGGTGTTTGGTGGGGTCGTTGAGGAGGGGTTGTGGTTGGACCAGGATATGCTTAAGATGGCCAATGGCGACTCCACCCTGCGCTCGAGGACCAGGAGCATCAGCATGGTGGAAGATACAGGGAGAGGTGCGGATAGTATGGTGGGTCTGGAGAAATGTTTTGTTCAGGAGGAAGCTGTCGACCTGGTGGTGGGAGAGGGTGTTCATGAGCAGGTATTTGCTGGTGCAGAAGGAGCGAGTGTTCTGGGATAGGATGTGACACTTGTGCCATGCCATGATGGGAAGAGAGGGGGGTGAAGGGAGGGAAGAGGTTTAAACTAGAGTGTTGAGGCAGGTGAAGGTGAAGTGGGTTTGGTTGTGGGAGTAAGTATCAAAGGTGTTCAGGTGAAAGACAGAGTGGGTGGAGAGGGAGATCTGTTGGAGGGTGTGGGGCACTGAAAAGGGTGAATGTTTTGGAGAACTATGGTGAGGAACTGGGTGATGTCCTCAGCCATGGAGGGTGGACGGAATTGTTGGGGTGGATTGGGTGATCAATAGGATGGACAGGGACAGTAAGCTCAGGTGTGGCAGGAAGGGGTTTAGCTTTACACTTGTGGAGGCAGGTAGGATGGGAACTGTTGCAGGTGTTACAGGAAGGATGGGTGGCAGTTTTTAAGAAAGTGAGAGGCCTTGCAATGGGGACAGGTGGGGGGGGGGGGGTTGCAGTTGGGGGTCAAGTGATCATTTTACATGAGGCAGCACTGGCAGTGGTACGATTGGGGAGTGGATTTGGAGGATTCAACTGGGTGGCAACGGTGTAAAATCAGGGTACCCAGGGTGAGGAGGTGGTCAATGGAGGGGGTGGACTCCAAACAGATCCACATGAGATAGGTGGGACCAGAGGCATTGTGGATACGTCAGGCCAAGAGGATTTCCAGATCTGGATGTGAGTTCAATTCCACCAACACGTCATCCTCCGTGATCACCAGGCTGAGCTTGGTGACCACGACAGTGTAGGTGGGGGGGGGGGGGACGATGGTGGGGCTGGGGCTGATGGGTAGAGGAAGAGGAGAGGAAGGGAGTCAGGGATGCGTGGGGGCCAAACAAAATGCAAGGGAGTTTACGGAGGAGGTCCGTGTGAAAGCAGGGGGAGGGAGACCTGATGAGGAATGAGTCCCTGCAGCGAATCAGCGGGGAGATGGGAGCACCAGGGAGATGCTTTCGTATCTCGATGGTGAGGGTACGGGCACCGAGGAACTTAGGGTCTTGGGTTGACAGGATGTGTGGAGGGTACAGGCTGGGATATGGGTAGCTGGAGGAGAGGTGATGTCCATGGAGATGACAGAGGAAAGGGGAGGAGTTGGTGACTTTTTGTGGGAAGTGGCAGGAGCAGAGTCGGCAGTGACGTGCTTTTGGAGTTTTTTGGAGACTGTAGGCTGGGAGGAGGAGAGAGGGATGTGGAGGAGAGGGTGGTGGCGGGTGAATAACTAGTGGCGATGGTGGCCCGGCATGACATGATGCGTGCAAGGGACGCAGATGATGAAGTGACGGGGGGGGGGGGAGAGGAGTGTGAGAGAGGGGAAGGCAGGGGTGGCAGCGGTGGCATACATGGGGGTGGGGGCAGGAATAGGATCTGCTGTGGGTGTGGGGGCTGGGGGAAGGGTGTAGATGTGGGGATGCACAGCAGGGGGAGGAAATGGGTGAGTGGAGGGAGGGGGGGCGGGGTGTAGGCCAGGGACAGAACTCCAAGAAGTGTTGGTGGAGGAGGGGGAGAGGGAGGTGTAATTGACAGTGGAGGTGGGAAGGTTCATGAAGGACGGACAGCGGGCGGCGGCGATGGACGGCGAAGGACGGACGAACAGCAGGCGGCGGCGGCGATGGACGGCGGCGAGCAGGCAGGCAGGCAGACAAACGGACTGACAACAACAGCAATAGCCGTTTCGAAAGTGTAGATTTAACCCTGAGGTAGCCCAGGCTCTGTAATGTACGCCTTTAAAGGATGGGATCCAACCCTCGAAATGAACATCAGAAACGGCGGCTCCTTTATACCCCAGGTACAGGCCACTGCGCCTGCGCGAGAAACGGAAGAGCTGCCCCCTGCGAAGCGAAGAATTACAGCGCCGCAGGCGGTAGAATCTGTCGAAAGTGGTAAATCGCAAATTAAAATGTGGTGGGTCGAAAACCAGACCGTTGTTGTTTTACATCAGATAAAACAGGGTTCCATATCTTGCTTAAAAAAAAACATCTCTGTTAATAATGGCGCGGGATTAGCCGAGCGGTGTAAGGCGCTGCAGTCATGGACAGTGCGGCTGGTCCCGGTGGAGGTTCGAGCCCTCCCTCGGGCATCGGTGTGTGTGTTTGTCCTTAGGATAATTTAGGTTAAGTAGTGTGTAAGCTTAGGGACTGATGACCTTAGCAGTTAAGTCCCATAAGATTTCACACACATTTGAACATTTTTTGTTAATAATGCCATCGAATAATCGTATTTCGATGAATTCCTTGAGAACACAGTCCCAGTAACGAGAAGCCAGAGCAACAATTTGCGTCTCCTTAAACGAGATGTTATGCCCTTCGTTGAGACAATGTTCGGCGACGGCAGATTTTTCAGGCTGGAGCAAACGTTTGTGACGCTGATGTTCCACACATCGGTCATGAACGGTGCAAATAGTCTGTCCAACATAGGCCTTTCCACAATGACAGGAAATTTTATAAACTACTGGCTTTCTCAATTCCAAACCATCTTTAACAGATCCAAACACGGCTCTAGTCTTGTCCAAAGGGGAAAAAACACTTTTAATATCATATTTCCTTAGAATTCTAGAAATGTTTGAAGAAATACTTCCAGTAGAAAGAGTAGAAAAGCAACTCATTTACTAGTATCCAGCGCTGGTTCTCGTCCAAACTGAAAATCACGATTAATTTGCTGATCGGTATATCCGTTGAGCTTGAAGACGGCCTTAAGATGATCCAGTTCCTGTGACAAATTTTCTGAATAAGAAATGGCATAAGCTCTCTTGAGCAATGTACGTAGAACTCCCATGCGCTGATATGGTGGATGACAGCTAGTAGAATTAAGATAACGGTCTGTATATGTGAGTTTATAATTTACGCCATGTCCCAAAGTACCATTTTTTGTGTACTAAAACATCCAAAAAAGGTAATTTACCATCTTTTTCAGTTACCATCGAAAATCTGATGGGTGGATGAAGACAGTTAACATTTTAACTGTCATCATCCACGCATCAAATTTTCGATTAAACAGGGAAAATGTCCTCCACATATGTCCAAAAACATGTAGGTTGAAGAGAAGATGTCCTGAGTGCGATATCTTCAAAATCTTCCATAAAAAAGATTGGCGACAACGGGGGAAAGAGGACTCCCCATAGCCACACCGTCAGTTTGTTCAAAAAACACGTGATTAAATCAAAAATATGTCGATGTCAACACGTGTCGACACAGCTCAGTAGTTTCATCATCCAAAAGTTGTCCAGTTAACAACAAAGACTCTTCCAAAGGTACCTGGGTGAAAACAGAAGCCACATCGAAACTAACTAAAAGGTCAGATGTTCCAATGCATAAAGACTTCAACCGTTGAATAAAATCAGTCGAGTTGGATAAGTGATGTTCATACTTCCCTATGTAAGGACTGAGGACGGAGGCAAGATATTTAGTTAAATCATAAGTGGGAGTGCCCAAATTACTAACGATAGGACGAAGAGGAATTCCAAGTTTATGCACCTTTGGTAAACCATACAATCTGGATGAAGTTTTTTGATGGCGTCCTTTGGCAGAGAGCTCTTCTTAGTAAGTGAAGTGGTCTTCCACTTTATCCGGTCCGTAGGATCGCTCCGAAGTTTACAGTAAGCAGAATCATCCAATAAACAGGCCATTTTAGCAAAATAAACAGTAGCACTACGTTTATCAGCAGGAAGAATTAAAAGATCCTTATCTTCCCTCAATGACCGAATGACCTTCCTTTCACTGGAAGAAATGTTACTCTGCAGTGGTGGTGCAGGACGAAGATGATGAGAAACTTCCTGTTTAATTTCCTCTGCCACATCTTCAGGAAAGCGAGCAACGGCCTTCTCAACAGCGCTAATCAAATCAATATAGGCAGGTTCCTCGGAGTAGGAACAAAGTTCATACTTTTCTCCAAAACCAACAAAGTAGCATCATCCAGTTCCTTGTCGGTTTAATTAACAGAGATAGAGGTTTTCCTTTAAGCAAGATACGGAACCCTATTTTATCTGATGTAAAACAACAACGGTTTGGTTTTCGACCCGCCACATTTTAATTTGCGATTTATCACTTTCACCAGTTTCTACCGCTGGCGGCATTGCAATTCTTCGCTTCGCAGACGGCAGCTCTTCCGCTTCCCCCGCAGTACGTTTGTACGTAGGTTTATGTATTTTTTATGAAAGAGAGATCAGAAAAGAAAGTGTTCAGAGCGCTGATATGGCAAATGCAACTGCACCGACTTGCTGCATCTCACCCTTTCCTCCCTCCCTCCCTCCCTCTCACCCTTCCACCAGCCCATCAGCCCTCCCTCCCTTCCTCCCTCCCGGCCTCCCTCCCACCATCCCTCCTGCCCTCCCTCCCTCCCTCGTATGATCGTATATCGTATTTTACATGAAGTAAACGTTTTACCAAATAACAGTCACATACAACAGTCAAAGAAAAATGACTTGTTATCCCTACTTTCTGCAGTGTGCTATGAACTGCGCCAAATCCCTTTCTACAAAAGTGCGGCAGGGGATAATAATGTACGAGGAGTTAATGAGGACGGAGGCAATGATAACATAGACTTTCATTACGATGACTGATGTTTGGAATACCAGGAAAAATCAGTTCATGATTAAAATAGTACTTCTTAGAAACTTTAGCAAAATACGAAGGCTATCCAGAAAGTAAGTTCGGATCGTCCGCGAAATGGACGTTGTGTAAAAATCAGAAATATTTTATTTGCAACAGCTAGCCACAACTCCCAGCTAATTACTCGTATCTAAATAATTGCCGCTCTAACTTAGACATTTGTCGTGGCGTTGTACCAATTTTCAATACCCTTGTCGTAGAAGGCAGCAGCCAGTGCTTTCCACTAATTCTGTATGCAGGTCTACAGCTCGTTGTCTGTTCCAAAATGTTGTCTTCATAGTCAGCGGTTAGTGCGAGCAGAGATGAAACTCAGGGGGTCAATTGCGGTCTGTATTGTGGGTGATCAAACACTTCCCACCGAAAACGCTTTAGGAAGACCTTCATTGCCCCTGCAGAGTGCAGCTGAGAATTCTGAAGAAGGAACGGCGTGACAGTTGTGTTACGTGGGCTGCATAGCTTCAGGCCCTCGTACTTGGCGGCAGACACTATTTTCTAGGTACATTTACGTGCTCACTGTGTGCGGGGACCTGGAAAGAGCAATGCGCGACGCGATCGACGGCCGTTCTACAGCCACTGCCCAACACATCTGTGCAAAGCTTCATCGGATTTTTACAGTGGTTTCCATTTCGCGACCGATCGGAACTTACTTTCTGGATAGCTCCCGTAATTACGTATGAATTGAACTAAATCCCATTCTAGAAGGTCGAGTTGAGAATTAATATATGCTAAGTTATGCTCTAAGTAATGTTTCAAATTTTTGATTGTTGTACACGTCCTCTAAAGTCATTTGCAATAAATGTCTAGAAATATACCAGAATTGAGCTTTATTTATTCATGAGGAATAATTTGTACACTTTTAAAACAATTTTGTGCAAAAAGTACCAAAGACGAAATTAAATTCCAAGTAACTGTACAATAATAATCAAGAACACCTTAAACTTTTCTAAAAGACGTATAGGTGGAGCCCAGACAAAATTTTATGTCCATTATGGTTTGCATACGACAACTACTGCGGCTACAGGGAATTTTTCTGCTCTACTCAAAAGTTTGCCCAGTTGGATTTGTTGGCTTTTGGAAACGAGCTCCACATCTATGTCGACCATTCGGGGAGGCGTGGGGCGACACCACTCCACAATTCCGGACTATTCGTTGATTGTAATAGACGAGTTAGAAGCATACGTACTTTCGTGGTGTGAATCCATCTCGGCCAGTATGATTTTACACGTGACTTGTTTCAAAGTAACTGCAATGAGTTCATGTTAATTAACGATGGAACCGACTCCCGCACTAAAAATTTAGTGGTACTGCGTGATTCCTACATGAAGAACGGATTTCAGTTATTTACACTACTGGCCATTAAAATTGCTGCACCACTAAGATGACGTGCTACAGACGCGAAATTTAACCGACAGGAAGACGATGCTGTGATATGCAAATGATTAGCTTTTCACAGCATTCACACAAGGTTGGCGCCGGTGGCGACACCTACAACGTGTTGACATGAGGAAAGTTTCCAACCGATTTCTCATACACAAACAGCAGTTGACCGGCGTTGCCTGGTGAAACGTTGTTGTGATGCCTCGTGTAAGGAGGAGAAATGCGTACCATCACGTTTCCGACATTTATAAAGGTCGGATTGTAGCCTATCGCGATTTCGGTTTATCGTATCGCGACATTGCTACTCGCGTTGGTCGAGATCCAATGACTTTTGGCAGAATATGGAATCGGTGGGTACAGGAGAGTAATACGGAACGCCGTGATGGATTCCAACGGCCTCGTATCACTAGCAGTCGAGATGACAGGCATCTTATCCGCTTGGCTGTAACGGACCGTGCAGCCACGTCTCGATCCCTGAGTCAAAAGACGAGGACGTTTCCAAGACAACAACCATCTGCACGAACATTTCGACGACGTTTGCAGCAGCATGGACTATCAGCTCGGAGACCATGGCTGCGGTTACCCTTGACGCTGCATCATAGACAGGAGCGCCTGCGATGGTGTACTCAACGACGAACCTGGGTGCACGAACGGCAAAACGTCATTTTTTCGGATGAATCCAGGTTCTGTTTACAGCATCATGATGGTCGCATCCGTGTTTGGTGACATCGCGGTGAACGCACATTGGAAGGGTGTATTTGTCATCGCCATACTGGCGTGTCACCCGGCGTGATTGTATGAGGTGCCATTGGTTACACGGTCAGCTCTTGTTCGCATTGACGGCACTTTGAGCAGTGGACGTTACATTTCAGATGTGTTACGACTCGTGGCTCTACCCTTCACACGATCCCTGTGAAACTCCACATTTCAGCAGGATAATGCACGACCGCGTGTTGCAGGTCCTCAACGGGCCTTTCTGGATACAGAAAATGTTCGACTGATGCCCTGGCCAGCACGTTCTCCAGATCTCTCACGTCTGGTCAATGGTGGCCGAGCAACTGGCTCGTCACAATACGCCAGTCACTACTCTTGATGAACTGTGGTATCGTGTTGTAGCTGCATAGGCAGCTGTACCTGTACACGCCATCCAAGCTGTTTGACTCAGTGCCCAGACGTATCAAGGCCATTATTACGGCCAGAGGTGGTTGTTCTGGGTACTGATTTCTCAGGATCTATGCACCCAAATTGCGTGAAAATGTAATCACGTGTCAGTTCTAGTATAATATATTTATCCAATGAATACCCGTTTACCATCTGCATTTCTTCTTGGTGTACCAATTTTAATGGGCAGTAGTGTATTACAGACAAACTACAAAAGATGGAAACACACTGCTCATGTCAGTGGACTGAGGAAGGTTGAAAGTTTTGACGAAGCTGCGCTGTTGTTTGTTGTAATATGGCGACTACACCACAAGAGAAATCGGATTTGTGCGCTGGAATTTGCTCGAAGTCAGTCGGTTGTTCAAGTACAACGAGCATTCCGACGTCGGTTCAGTGAGAAGGCGCCTCTGCACAAGTAGATTTCCTACTGGCATACAAGACTCTTGGAAGTTGGTGGCATATGCAAATGGGAGAGCACTGGCCGGCCTCACGCGTTTGGTGAAAATGTCGAGCGTATCGGAAAAGCGTTCAGACGGAGCCCTCGAAAGTCCACAAGGCGGGCGGGCCAGGAACCTCAACTTCCCAAAACAACGGCGTTGCGTGTTCCGGAACGACGGCTGCATGTACGCTTCATATGGATTCTTACAAGTTACATGCAGTTACTGCAAGGAATGCGTGCCGGTGACTATAACAGAAGGTGCGAATTTTGCATTTCCGTTCTCCGGGACATGGTAGAGGACACTTTTTCCGAACGACTCATCTCTCCGGACGGATAGACGTTTCATCTGTCGAGTAAAATAAAGCGCCGTTATGTAAGAATTTGGAGGGTCACAAAATGCTGACGTCGTCGCCGAAGATGAAAGAGACTCACCGAAACGGAATTTGTTTTGTGCCGTTTCTGCTTACGAAGTTTGCGGACCTTTGTTTTTGCGGAAAGAACTGCGACAGGAATGTCATACCTCGACATACTTCTGAACTGGTTATTTCCTTAGCTTCACGAGGATTTCAGTGATCTAATTTTTGTACATGATGCTGCCACGCCCTAATTTGACACTGAGGAACGGCGTTATCTTAACAACACCGTGCCACAGAGCTGCACTGGAAGAGGTGGACAACTAGACCTTGTTCATTGCTTTTGGCCTCCCAGATCACCAGGCCTCAAACTTTGCGAGTTTTTCCTGTGCGGGTACGTAAAAGGCACAGCCTCCGTCCCACCTACGGCAGCCACTCTTCAAGAGCTGAGAAATCGAATTTGTTGAAGCTGTCGATTCGATAAACAGGTATCTGCTGATTCGTGTGCGGAATGAAACAGACTACCGTTTCGCTTGTTCCCGCGCAACACGTGGTACCTATTTTGAGCGTATGGTAAGAAGTCTGCGCCATCATAAAACTTGGAACCTTCCCTTATGCAGTGAAATGGACAAATTGTTTCTCTAGCTTTCGTAGTGTGTCTGTCACTTTTTTTTTTGGTTGAGTCATCAGTCTTCCGACTGGTTTGATGCGGTCCGCCACGAATTTCTCTCCTGTGTCGACATCTTCATCACTTGCAACCTACGTCCTCAATTATTTGCTGGATGTATTACAATGTCTATCTTCCTCTACAGTTTTAGCTCTCTACAGCTTGCTCTAGTACCAAAGAAGTCAGTCCCTGATGTCTTATCAGATGTCCTGTCATCTTGTCCCTTCTGCTTGTCAGTGTTTTCCACATATTCCTTTCCTCTCTGATTCTGCGCAGAGCCTCCGCTTTGCTTACCTTATCAGTCCACCTAATTTCCATCATTCGTCTGTAGCACCACATTCCAAATGCTTCGATTCTCTTCTGTCTCTGTTTTTCCACAGTCCATGTTTCACTACCGTACAATGCTGTGCTCGAAACGTATATTCTCAGAAATTTGTTCCTCAAATTAAGGCCTATCTTTGACACTAGTAGACTTCTCTTGCCCAGGAATGCCTTTTTTCCAGTGTAAGTCTGCTTTTGATGTCTTCCTTGCTCCGTCCGTCGTGGGCTATTTTGCTGCCTAGATAGCAGGCTGCCATAACCTCATCTAATTCGTGACCATAAATCCTGATGTTAAGTTTCTCGCTATTTTCACTTCTCCTACTTCTCATTACTTTCGTATTTCTTCGATTTACTCTAAATCAGTATTCTGTACTGATTTGACGATTCATTCCATTCAGCATATCAAGTAATTCTTCTTCATTTTCACTTAAGATAGTAATGTCATCAGCGAATCGTATCGTTGATATCCTTTCACGGGGTGTTCAAGAAGTCTCTCCGCAATGCCGTATGATTATTATCCGTGCGTGCCGCATGATTGTTCGCCTGCCTGTGTTACTTCCCTTCAAGTGGACTCTCCCAACATTCCACTGTTTTGTTTATCTCAGTAAAAATGAATATTCAAAAAATTAATAATTTGTATTTCATTGAGTTTCATTTCGGTATATTCACTGTGGCATACAGCACGCGCGGCTAACAATCATGCGGCACTGCGGAGAGACTTTTTGAACACCCTGTATATATAGCCTACGTCCCTCCGAATGTTTATTAGAGCACCATGTAAAAATATGAAGGAAATCAGTCAAGTACTTTTCGAAGTTCTTGGTAACGATATTAAACAATGAGTCGTCTTTTGATGAAAATATAGATTAAGACGCCATTTTGTTATGATCGTATAACATCAAGGCAAACTGCTCGTATCAAGTCAAGTCACTCGGAACCACTATGTATGGCTGCTCAGGGAGAAATGTAATGGAAATTATGCGTCCCAGTAGGTACAAGACGTGAAAAGTGCAGAACTGTGTCAGTAGCTGATATTATCGTACAGTTATTTTTACAAACATTGAAGGCATGTTGGACAGTATCCTTGTATAAGGGGCGATGAAAAAGTTTCCGTTCGAAGGCCGTACAGTCCAATGTGGCAATCAGGCAAAACCGCCTTGAGCACTGAGGCAGTCGTATCAACGACGCACCAGGTTGAAAGTATCCGTTTGGTCAAACACCGTGTCCTCCTGCGTGAAGAAGTCCTGCCTGCTACAGATCCTCCACGACAGGAATCGTCCAGCCTTCAAGGCCAATTTTAACGGACCGGAGGCGTGATAATCCTGTGGGGTGATGTCAGGACTATAGTTCGGGTGCTGGAGTGTCTCCCGCTTGATTTGGTGTATCTTCTGCGTTTCGACATTTCCGGTATGGGGACGTGCGTTATCATGAACCTGCAGCACCATTCCACAACGGTGTTTTTCGACAGACATGCTGCCTCGAGAACATTCGCCACTCTCCGGACCGACCGAGGTGGCGCAGTGGTTAGCACACTGGACTCGCATTCGGGAGGTCGACGGTTCAATCCTGCGTCCGGGCATCCTGATTTGGGTTTTCCCTCATTTCCCTAAATCGCCCTAGGCCACATCCGGGATGGTTCCTTTGAAAGGACACGGCCGACTTCCTTCCCCGTCCTTCCCTAAAACCGATGAGACCGATGACCTCGCAGTTTGGTCTCTTCCCCCAAAACAACCCTAACCCCCCCTCCACTCTCCGATGGATGTTTGCTGGTTTCTCCACTTCTGTGGCCAGGAAAATAATATTAGTACGTTGGTTCTGTTTGGACGCGTTACGTAATAATGTCGGTATAGTTCATGTTTCCGCTTTTACCGTACGCACCTCGGAAAGGCACATAAGCCACACAAATCACCTGCCTACATGTCGTTACTTATATACACGCATACGCGCTACGTCGCATATAAACTATCGTTCAAAAGTTTTCGATCACCAATGTTAAAAACCATATACTTTGTTTCAATGTACAAACACATCATACAAGCTAAATAGACCAAGAAAACAAGTACTCTCTCACTCTGTCATAAAGTACAGTACGATATGATTTAGATTTTAGCTTCTTCAGAGTCTCTACCCTTTGCCCTCAGAACAGGTGCACAAATTCTTGGCATTCTAGACGTAACATTTTGTAGCGTTTTTGCAGATATCGCATTCCAACACGTTTGTATATAGTTCCATAGATCTTCAACATTAAATGACCTCAGTTTTCTGACCCCCATGTCAAGTTCGTACTGCACGAGTTCAAAGGGATTTAACTCAGGTGACTGACGTGGGCCAAACCATATTCTTCAATTTCCCACGTTTCTCTTTCCTACTGCCATACACTCTCAACAGTTTAGAAGCGTGTTTAGGAACATTGTCCTGCTCCAGAACAAACCCATATCAGTAAACTGTCTTGCCACGTGGAACTGCTTTTTTTTTTATAAGTATCTTGTGATATACTTCCTTCCTTAATGTTCCATTAATTCACACTAGATCACCGGGTTTGTCACCCGCAAAAGGTTCCCTCATCATGACCGACCCTCCATCAAGCTTCACCATAGGCGTCACAAACTGACTCTTCTACATCTACATCCATACACCGCAAGCCACATGACGGTATGTGGCGGAGGGTACCTTGAATACCTCTATCGGTTCTCCCTTCAATTCCAGTCTCGTATTGTTCGTGGAAAGAAGGATTATCGGTATGCCTCTGTGTGTGCTCTAATCTCTCTGATTTTATCGTCATGGTCTCTTCGCGACATATACGTAGGAGGGACCAATATACTGCTTGACTCCTCGGTGAAGGTATGTTCTCGAAACTTTAACAAAAGCCCGTACCGAGCTACTGTGCGTCTCTCTTGCAGAGTCTTCCACTGGAGTTTATCTATCATCTCCGTAACGCTTTCGCCATTACTAAATGATCCTGTAACGAAGCGCCCTGCTCTCCGTTGGATCTTCTCTATCTCTTCTATCAACCCTATCTGGTACGTATCGCACAGCAGGGAGCAGTATTCAAGCAGTGGGCGAACAAGCGTACTGTAACCTACTTCCTTTGATTTCGGACTTCATTTCCTTAGGATTCTTCCAATGAATCTCAGTCTGGCATCTGCTTTACCGACAATTAATTTTATATGGTCATTCCATTTTAAATCACTCCTAATGCCTACTCCCAAATAATTTATGGCATTTACTGCTTCCAGTTGCTGACCTGCTATACTGTAGCTAAATGATAAAGTATCTTTCTTTCCATGCATTCGCAGCACATTACACTTGTCTACAATGAGATTCAATTGCCGTTCCCTGCACCATGCGTCAATTCGTTGCAGATGCTCCTGCATTTCAGTATAATTTTCCATTGTTACAACCTCTCGATATACTACAGCATCTTCCGCAAAAAGCCTCAGTGAATTTCCTATGTTATCCAGAAGGTCATTTATATATGTTGTGAATAGCAACGGTCCTACGACACTCCCCTGCGACACACTTAAAATCACTCTTACTTCGGAAGACTTCTCTCCATTATGACATGGTGCGTTCCGTTATCTAGGAACTCTTCAATCCAATCACACAATTGGTCTTATGGTCCATATGCTCTTACTTTGTTCATTAAACGACTTTGGGGAACTGTATAAAACGCCTTGCGGAAGTCAAGAAACACGGCATCTACCTGGGAACCCGAGTCTATGGACCTCTGAGTCTCGTGGACGAATAGCGCGAGCTGGGTTTCACACGATCGTCTTTTTTGAAATCCATGCTGATTCCGACAGAGTAATTTTTTAGTCTCCAGAAAAGTCATTATACTCGTAAATAATACGTGTTCCAAAATTCTACAACTGATTGACGTTAAAGATATAGGTCTATAGTTCTGCACATCTGTTTGACGCCCCTTCTTGAAAACAGGGATGACCTGTGCCCTTTTCCAATCTTTTGGAACGCTACACTCTTCTAGTGACCTACGGTACACCGCTACAAGAAGGGGGCCAAGTTCCTTCGCGTACTCTGTGTAAAATCGAACTGGTATCCCATCAGGTCCAGCTACCTTTTCTCTTTTGAGCGATTTTAATTGTTTTTTCTATCCCTCTGTCATCTATTTCGATATGTACCATTTTGTCATCTGTGCGACAATCTAGACAAGGAACAACAGTGCAGTCTTCGTCTGTGAAACAGCTTTGCAAAAAGACGTTTACTATTTCGGCCTTTAGACTCTTCATAATATCTCTATGAACTCGACGAACAAACATTCGATGTTCGTAATACTTCAAACTGAGATTCGTCCGTGAATAATATCTTGCACCTTTGCTGCCACTCCATTTTTTATGCTCCTGTTTCATTTGCAATCCTTTCATCTTATTTTGCCTGCGTATTACAGCTTTTTGGCCATTATACAGCCCTTTGAACTGTGTTCACGAAGACGGCGTTGCACTGTTGATACAGGGACTGGAGATGGTCACGTACTGTGTACATCCTCGCAAATTTCAAGTGCAGTATGAGTAGTCGTTTGACGTTTACGCTATACGCATACGGACTTAGCTTCTGTGGCGATGTTATTCCAGATCGAGAAACATCTGCATCGGTACCAGATTGCTTAAATCGCAGAAATGCATACATCACTGTAGAGAGACCTACGGCAGTTTTTGTTGCTGCTGTCCTGTCCTGACAGAGTAGCCTTTCTGGGGCAGGCCCACAGAGAGACACCGGCTCCGGGCACATACTGCTCGCCAACCACGCACGGATTGTTGCCAGCCACGAGCAGATACAACAACAAATAGATAAAAATGTAAGAACAAGATAAAGAAATAACAAATAAGCTAATGCCAATGTCTATATTTATTGAACTTATTTTGTCATTTACATTATATTAAGCATTGAAAATGACATCCTTGAGCTTCAGCGACCTTTTCCACGCACCCTAACATGTTGATATACACATTGCACAACTCTGCCGCATAAATCCGCAAAATTTCATTAAGAATATAGTCCTTCAAGTCTTCCAAAGTTATTCGGTTGTTTCTGTATACTTTTTGCTGTAGACTAACTCACAGATAAAAGAACGCAGCGGCCACAAAACTCTGCTGACATTCTCTTCTTCTGTGAATCTTTTATGAATTCTTGAGACTGACTCTCATATACACCGCAGTGTTTACTGTTGTTTCAAAAAAAAAAAAAAATATGGAACCCACAATCCGACTCGGTGGCATGACACACCACACTCAGATGTTTTCACCGTGAAGAGGTTCCCCACTAATCGTATAGGGACTGTTTGTTGACCTGTGTCTCGTGTTCCGGGAGCTCACACGTCCTGTCAGATGGAACCAGGCTTCATCATTCGTGAAATACAGCAGCGGACCCAACATTCCACTCCCAACTGTTTGGCGTAGCCACGTACAGTAATTCACACGTTTTGCCTTATCTTCCTCCTTCATTTCTTGTACATGTGTCATTTTGTAGTGTTTTCATCCCTCGTGGAGTAAAACGCGTTGACAAGACCTATTCGAAACATTCCCTTGTTGCAACAATTTACGTGTCGACTTCTTTGGACTCAGTGTCATTTCGTTCTCGAATCACAGCAGGTGTAAGGACGGAAGGGGCTCGATTCTTTTGTTGCATTTCAGCTGCCCTTGTTGTACGCTACTTTGTCACCAACTCCTGTATACTGCTATTTGCTGATATATAAACGCCAGGAAACTTCCCAGCAAAAAAAGTGCCGCGTTTCCTTAAATGAACCGGTAGACACATACGCCTCCACTATTGCGATTCTTTCTTGAAGAGAATACATCTCGCTGAGATATTTACTCCACACGTGTTAACCAAATCGCAACGGCTTTCGTACTGACAATACAAATCGTAGTCAGGACAGATTCGAAAAGAACTCGGGGGCCAGTTTTTCCTGCGCCACCCTGCAATTACAGCAGTTTTTTCAGTTCCACTCTCCTGCTTACGTCCCATTAAAAAGTAATTCAGTATGAAGACGATCAGGTACACAGACACACTGCTAGATGCACACAGTGTACTGTAAACTGATGCGAACGGACTGCTGTGCAGACAGCTGAACCAATGAGGCCTTTCAATTCAATAAACTTTACCAACAGCCGTACGTTTTAAGATATTTTATTTTATTTTGAAAGCAACCAGTTTCGGCAATTCATGTTGCCATCTTCAGGCCCCATACGCTTTTTTCGAATCAGCGAACTTATCGTATAGCGCCATAAAACTGGATATCGTGAATCCCAATCGTTGTGGACATGATTCATACGAAAGCGTGACAGTGGATTCACGATATCCAATTTTATGGCGCTTACGATAAGTTCGTTGATTCGAAAAAAATCGTATGGGGCCTGAAGATAGGAAAATCAATTACCTAAACTGGTTGCTTTCAAAAAAAAAAAAAAAAAAAAAAAAAAATTCGGAGTGTAAAGCTGTTGGTAAAGTTTATTGAATTGAAAAGTACGTACCATCCGATGTCTCCTGACCGTAATGGACCAACAGAGATTTCCTAATGGAATCGTCTTAGGCAAAGCCATGTCCTGTTGTTGAGGATAGTCATCAGCGACCCCCTATGCGGACAGCCACTCAAATACACAACAAAGGCGCATAGTCTTTACACGTTTATGCTCGTTCTATTATCAAGGTGGGGATGTGATAATATAATATTATTGTTGTAGTATTTAGTCCGAAGACTGGTTTGAAGCAGCTCTCCACGCATGCTACTGTATACTGTGCGAGCCACTGTATCTCCGAGTAACATCTGCAACTCACATCCTTCTGGATCCTCTTAATGTACTCACATCTACTTCTGCAATTTTTCCTCCCCCCTCCCCCCCTCCCCCCTCCCCGCTTCCCCCCCTCCCCCTCGGCCACACTTCCCTCCAGTACTAATCCGGTGATCCCTTGATGTCTCAGAATGTGTCCAACCAACTTTTTTTAGTGAAGTCCTGGCACTCATTTCTTGTCTCCCCAGCTATGTTCAGTAGCTTCTCATTACTGATATTTTAAACACTTTGTTGCTGTGAGCTCAGCAACCTTGTATGCAATTATATAAAATGTAATAGCCAGCCAACAGGTTGCACACACTTTTTTTTAAGAAAAACGCATCAACCAGGTTTCTATAGTTCTAAGACTGTTTTCAGCAGAACTGTAATAGTTACGTGAAATCACCTAACAATTTTAAAGTTTGTGTGTGATTTCATGTAACTTTTACCATTCTGATGAAGATAGTCTTAGAACTATCGAAACCTGGTTAATGTGTTAAAAAAATTGTGTGCAACCGGTTGGCTGACTATTACGTTTTATATAATCTTCTCATTAGTTACGTGATCTATCCATCTTATCTTCAGCATAATTCTGTTGCACCACGTTTCAAAACCTTCTACTCCTCTCTTGTCTAAACTCTTTATGGTCCATGTTTCGTTTCCACACTTTGCTACCCTCCAGATAAATACCTCCAGGAAAGACTTCCTAGCACGTAAGTCCATTTTCGATGTTGACAAATTTATCTTCTTCATAAATACTTTCCTTGCCATTGCAGGACTTTATTTTATATCTTCTCTACTTCGGTCATCATCAGGTATTTCGATGCCCAAGCAGCAAACCTCATCTACTACTTTAAGTGTCTCGTTTCCTAATCTAATTCATTCAGTATCGCCTGATTTTATTCGACTACATTACATTATCCTTGTTTTGCTATCCTCCTTCCGGGACATTGTCCATTCCATACAACTGCTCATCCAAATCCTTTGCTGTCTCTCACAATGTCATCGGCAAACCTCAGAGTTTTCATTTATTCTCCCTGAACTTTAATTCCTACCCCAAATTTTTCTTCGGTGTCATTTACTGCTCCCTCAGTGTACATATTGGATAACATAGGGGATAGTATAGAACGCTGTCTCACTCCCCTGCCAAACACAGCTTCCTTTTCATGCCCTTCTACTCTTGTAACTGTGGTCTGGCATCTGCACAAGTTGTAAATAACCTTTCATTCTCTCTATTTTACGACTGGTAATTTCACGGTTTCGAGAGAGTTTTCCAGTCAACATTGTCAAAAGCTTTCTCTAAGTCTATAAATGGTAACCTAGAATTTATGTGTCTGAGGACATACGATCTTAATTTCGGAAAAATAGCATCCACACAATTCCGAAGAGCGCAAGAGCTGACAAGTGCAAAAATTATCGCACAATCAGCTTAACAGCTCATGCATCCAAGTTGCTGACAAGAATAATATACGGAAGAATGGAAAAGAAAACGGAGGATGTGCTAGATGACGATCACTTTGGCTTTAGAAAAGATAAAGGTACCAGGGAGGCAGTTCTGACGTTACGGTTGACAATGGAAGGAAGACTAAAGAAAAATCTAGACACGTTTGTAGGATTTGTCGACCTGGAAAAAGCGTTCGACAGTTTAAAATAGTGCAATATCTTCGAAATTCTGAGAAAAATAGGGGTAAGCTATAGGAAGAGCCGGGTAATATACAATACGTACAAGAGACAAGAAGGAATAATAAGAGTGGACGAACAAGAACGAAGTGTTCGGATTGAAAATGGTGTAAGACAGGGATGTAGTCTTTCCTCCATACTGTTCAGTCTGTACATCGAAGAAGCAATGATGGAAATAAAAGAAAGGTTCGAGACTGGAATTAAAATTCAAGGTGAGAGGATATCAATGATACGATTCGCTGATGACATTCCTATCCTGAGTGAAAGCGAAGAAGAACTGCATGATGTACTGAGTGGAATGGACATTCTAATGTGTATGGAGTATTGGTTGAGAGTAAATCGACGAATGATGAAAGTAATACGAAGTAGCATCAATGAGAACAGTGAGAAACTTAGCATCAGGATTGGTGGTCACGAAGTAGATGAATTTAAGGAATTCCGCTACCTCGGCAGCAAAATAAGAAGTGACCGACGGAGCAAGGAGCACGTCAAAAGCAGACTAGCAGTGGCAAAAAGGGCATTCTTGGCCAATAGAAGTCGACCAGTATCAAACATAGTCATTAATTTGAAGGAGAAATTTCTGAGAATGTACATCTGGAGCACAGCATTGTATGGTAGTGAAACATGGACTGTGGGAAAACCGGAACAGAAGAGAATAGAAGCGTTTGAGATGTGGTACTATAGGCGAATGTTCAAAATTTCGTGGAGTGATAAGGAATGAGGAGGTTCTGCTCAGAATCGAAGAGGAAAGGAATGTGGAAAATACTGACTAGGAGAAAGGACATGCTGATAGGACATGTTTCCAGAATGAGATTTTCACTCTGCAGCGGAGTGTGCGCTGATATGAAACTTCCTGGCAGATTAAAACTGTGTGCCGGACCGAGACTCGAACTCGGGACCTTGGCCTTTCGCGGGCTAGTGCTCTACCAACTGAGCTACACAAGTACGCCTCACGCCCCGTCCTCACAGCTTTACTTCCGCCAGTACCTCGCCTCCTACCTTCCAAACTTTACAAAAGAAGAGCTTCTACCAACTGAGCTACCCAAGTACGCCTCACGCCCCGTCCTCACAGCTTTACTTCCGCCAGTACCTCGCCTCCTACCTTCCAAACTTTACAAAAGAAGAGCTTCTGTAAAGTTTGGAAGGTAGGAGGCGAGGTACTGGCGGAAGTAAAGCTGTGAGGACGGGGCGTGAGGCGTACTTGGGTAGCTCAGTTGGTAGAGCACTAGCCCGCGAAAGGCCAAGGTCGCGAGTTCGAGTCTCGGTCCGCACACAGTTTTAATCTGCCAGGAAGTTTGATAGGACATGTGTTAAGATATGAGGGAATGACTTCCATGGTACTAGAGGGGGCTGTAGAGAGCAAAAACTGTAGAGGAAGACAGAGATTGGAATACAAACAGCAAGTAATTGAGGACATAAGTTGCAAGTGCTACTCTGAGATAAAAAGGTTAACACAGGACAGGAATTCGTGGCGGGCTACATCAAAGCAATCAGAAGACTGATGACCCAAAAATAAAAAATAAAAAAAAATAAAAGAAATCCTACAAGATAAGATACGGGGTGAGTATTGTGCCTGAAATGTAAACTGATTTTCCCAGAGGTCGGCTGTAGACAATTCGTGTTTGTATTTTGCAAACATTACTTATTAAACCGATATTTCAGTAATTTTCGACCGGTCAACAACTGCTTTCTTTGGAATATTCACAACAAAATTCGTGTTTTAACTATAAATCCGTAGTTGCGACAGGTGATCGGGAACATTTACCCGTAGTGAATGCTGATGTAACGACCTCAAAAGGAGATTTTTTCATCGCCCTCTTCTATAGCTGCGCAGGTTGGCAAATTAACAGCAAATGGCTTATAGCGAAGTCGACTAGTTTGTTGGTCGCGGAGTGGGGGCTCATAGCGACCTCATTCCTAGGCACGCTCTCCTCCGCATATAAGTACGGCCGTACGTGTCGTCCGCACTGCACGTTCCGACAGACATGCACCACCGACTGTTTCCCTCGCTCCTGTTCGTCGGCGGGTTGGCGCTAGCTGAGCTGGGTAAGGTGCTTCGCGCTGGCGGCGGCCTGCTCCGGTCTTTCGGGTGTCGGCTTTACATCTCAACGACTTCGTGGTGATCCAAAGTGTTTTCTAAGGACAAACTGAGTTTCAGGAGGTTGAAACATGTTTTGATCGGTATGCATGCGACATCCTGCGTACCTAATACGTTCCGAGCAGCCCCGCATAGAAACGGGATTTTCTGGAGCTCGTAGCTCGGGTTATATTAACTTTCATGGGGTCTAGGGTGGGCTTGCTGGAGGCACTGTTAGTTTGTCATTGATTTCTAGGAAATCCCCCCAACCCAAAGGTTCTTTATTATATTTTCGCAATCATCAGCAGCTCAAAACACAGCCGAGGTGGCTATGCACAGGAAATGGGTGAAATTTTTATCACATATTCCTAACATCTCTATCCCGAACAATCTTGAAAATTTTCTTGACAGTTTCCGTTTCCAAGATGCAGAGGTTCGAATTTACCCTACTTCTACATGTAAAATGCGGTACGAGACGAAATCTAAATAACAAATAACACCAGCAAATTGCTCAAATTTTAACGGTGTATCCTCCAGGCATTTATCAAGAAGTGTCATATCCCCGTTTTCGAAAATCTTTTTCCATTATCGAGAAACACCTCAGAAATTGGTTGTTTGTATACTGAGCCGGCTGTCCCCAGGATACGCTTGTAACTTAATTTTTACGATGTACACCCAAGATTGCGATCTCGGAAAGCCTTGAAAATATTCATCATCTCTTTATCCTTTCCCAAGATACAGAGGTTCGAAGTTACCCTACTTGCACACGTAAAATACGCGCTTAAAACCCGGTCTGTGGGAAGAATGTAGTTTGTAAAGCGACGTAGCGCGGATAAAGATGCTGTAAAGTGTCTCTGCTACCATCTGGGACCTGGGCACGTGGTGCTACCGAAAAGGAAGACCATCGTATTCCGTATGCAGCTCTGGTGCATCGTACTGCATTTACAGCAGAAATTTGAGCAGCTGTTAGCACCACAGTGGCACAACGAACTGATACAATTCGCTTACTTTAAGGGGCTCCGGAACGCCCTATACTTGCAATGTTAAAATAACGCTTATAAATTACATCTTTCCTCACAAAGTATTTGAGGTAGGAAGTTGAACTTTTTACAGATTATTTATTGGAATATGGGCTACAACTTAACACAGAGATTTTACAAAATTTTAGTTGAGTTATTAAAGATGATTTTTTTTCAATTGTAATGAAAATTCACAACCTCTTTTTGCAATTTTTTTTATATATTCAAAAATATACAGTTTTTTGGAAAAATGCTGTGTTAAATTATGCAGAAGGTACTGTGTAACATTTACTGAAAGTTTGAAACAAATATGTTTGGAAGATCCTTAGAAAACATGTAATTAGTATGAGAAAATAAAAGTTTTGGGAATCGAGCGACAAAGATTGGATTAACTTTTTAGTGCATTCCAGGTCCATAGGATGGATTATCTTCATCCTCTGCAAACTCCTCCTCCAGCTACCTCTTGTTCCTCCTCCTGTTTACTCTTGCTTGTATTTCTAGACTCTTTACAGCGCTATCTGCAGCCCGAAGGCGTTCCTTGTCTAAAGCAAGCATCGCTCGTACCATGTTAGAACCTATCTTCATTCCCAAATTTCTAAATACCTTGCACCTTACAATGTTGCCACCATTGAAAGTCGCAACAGCATCATACACACCAAAGTGAAGTGTTTCTATTCCAACAAATACAGTCTTGGGGATTCTCGACCATATAACACTATTTACACTTTCATTGGGGTTTTGAGTTTTTCCGTGAATACACTTTTTCAACAGTTCAGGTGCTGCTAAGTCTCTGAAAATACGTTAGCCACAACACATACTTTATCTCACATGACTAAAATGTACCTGATGAACACGGACGTTAATAATAACACCATTTGACAGCAGTTTAACAGCGCCACAGTGGGTCACGCCCATGTAGAACACATTTCAAAAAAAAATTTAAAAATAGTTGTAGTCTTCGGAATTGAATAAATTATATGTCTATTAAAAGGTAATAGTCTGCAGATTCAGAAAACGCAAAAAAGTAAAAATTGAACTTTTCATGATTTTGAGCCTTTCCGGAGCCCCTTAAGGACAGCTGCGAGCCGGACAGCCCGCGGCGTGCGTTCCATTCCACCGACCCCCAACCAACCTCATTTGCGGTGTGAGTGATGTGAAGCGAGAGCTCACAGGACGGCAGGGTGGAGATGTGCCGTGTTTTCTGACGAAAGCCGGTTCTGCCTCGGTGCCGGTGACGACCGCGTGTTGGTTAGAACGAGGCCAGCCGAGGGCCTGCAAGCAAGCATTCTGCGTGCTGGACTCACTGGACCCGCACTGTTGGAGTTATGATCCAGGGTGCGATCTCGTTTCACAGCAGGAGCGCTCTCCTGGTTATCTCACGCACATTGATTGAAAAATGGTACGTCAGTCTGATGATACGACCTGTTTTGCTGTCATTCACGAACAGCATTCCATGGGGTGTTTTCCAACGGGATAAAGCTCGCTGGCATTCCGTTCTTGTAACCCAACGTGCTATATGGAATGCCGACGTGTTGTTGACGTTATTAGGAGCGTCATCGGACGACAATATCAGCATCATCCACGAAGGGCATTAACCGTCCGTGTAGTAAGCGACCATGTGCAACAGGCTTGGAACTCAATCCCACAAACTGACATGTGGCACCTGTGCAACGCCATGCATGGACGTTTGCATTCTTTCATTCAATATTCTGCAGCGGTAATAGTGGCTGTTGATATACCAGCATTTCACATTTGCAGTGGCTTATCTCTCAGCTTACATTAACATGTCGTCTTGCAATGTTAATCACTTAAATATGTTACCTAGACCAATGCATTCCCAAAATTTCCTCACTCCGTCAGTGTATTTCTCTTTTGCAGATTTGTAACAGGCGGGGTATCGTGCGAGCCTACTGGCGCTCCCCTACTACAGCGTTATTTTGTGGTAGTTGGATGAAGACGTGCATCATTTCCATTAGTCTGCCTCGATGTTTCCGGAAGTTCTAGAATTATCTGCCGAGTCATTTCTTCATCCTCATATTTAGTTCACGATTGTGGATTGGATTTCATCACCGAGAAGTCCGATATTTGAAAAATGTGTCGATGCCATTGCCAGATTCTAGATTTGCGAAAGCCACTGACGGCATTCTGTACGATTACAGCCCCGCCACAAGACTCGCCTAGCAGCTGAGCACCCGCGGTCTGACTGATACTGCTGTCAGGATTTGTACGAAGGCGACTGTCAGCTGCTGGGTTGTAGTCACTGCAAGTGGATCAGAAAGTGCAAAGTCTGGTGTCTAGAGCTTTTGAATGTTGCGTGGAGGCAAGCAAAGAACGATTACACCTCTATATGTAGCTAGAGTTAGAGTTTGTAGTATTTCGTATGCGTTTCATGTCCCTTCAGTATTAGTAACACCTTTCGGTTAGAATCAGGTGTGACAGTACCGAAAAAGTGCTCCATCCATTGATCGAACAAATGACTACTCATCCAGTCACTGTCTAATTGTAAATTTGGACCAGTTGGAGCTCTAAATTAAAAATCACCTCTGTGCACTTCTTGTAGCCCCACATATTGGCCGGCCGGGGTGGCCGAGCGGTTCTAGGCGCTTCAGTCTGGAACCGCGCGACGCTACCGTCGCAGGTTCGAATCCTGCGGCGGGCATGGATGTCTGTGATCTGCTTAGGTTAGTTAGGTTTAAGTAGTTTTAAGTTCTGGGGGACTGACGACCTCAGAAGTTAAGTCCCATAGTGCTCAGAGGCATTTGAACCAACTCACCTATTGCTCCCATTTTCGTGCAGTGATCTGGTAAGGTTTTTGCGCTGCGAATAGGCTTGTCTCAACCATATTGAATGTCAGCATAGCCAGAAAACTATTTTTGTCTCCTAAATCACAATTAAGTTAAAAAACTTCATGATAGCTTTGTTGAACCCAAAGGCTAAATTTGCCGAGGTAGCTTCTGCATGGTGCAAAGACAATTCAGAATCTATAATAATACCGTTTACCTGCCATCCCAGTTTAGGTATATATTTAATTCCTTCTGATTCTGCCAAATCGAAGGCTAGTATATGTAGTTCAGCTCGAGAACATGCAAACATGTTGGATTGAAGTAGCAGAATGTGTCCCAAAACTTCGTCCTGAAGTTCGAAGGGAATACCCGTTTTATACAGTATATTAGTTGACAAACCCGTCATTGCCCTTCTATTCATTTTGCTAGTTTTCTATTAGAAACGACCAGTTGTACAAAGAAATACGCATAATGTATAAACGAATAAGTACAATTCCCTCGCATGTGTACAATGCGATTTTGTACAACTCTCTACGGCAACGCCTCTTCATAGCTCTATAGAAGATCATTGCTTTCGCCTACAGATATTTGCGCTTCGCAGTTGAAATCTGTAAGAAGCGCTACTAGGTGTCAGACTTTTCCTTAACTTGACACAACTGTATCAGTGTCAGTAGAAGTAAACAATAAATTATTAAAACTCCATACGTGATGCGGTATTTTTTTCACGCATTGCAGTATTTACATCATGTGTCCTGAGATATGTGTGGTATCGTGATATAACTTTGAAGGCGCGTTTATCGGCATGTGTGTAGACTATCTGCGAAATTTATTGCGAATAGAGTGAGTAGGATAGAAGTAAGAAATTTAAACATAATGCACGATGCGCTAGATTTTCACGCATTTCAGTGTTTATGACGTCATACCTCCTGAACTATAATGAAAGGTAGTTCTTATTCCGACTACGATTGTTACTTGACAGTAAGGAATACATGTATCAAGCGTGGTCGAAATCGGTGCAGTGGTTTAGGAGGTGATTTGGAACATATACACATACACATACTCACATATACACAGTCAAACATACGTTTTAGTATTTGACTCATCAATCTTCTGACTGGTTTGATCCGGCTAGCCACGAATTCCTCTCCTGCGTAAACTTCTTAGACTCAGTGGAGATCTTGCACCCAAAGTCCGCAATTACGAGGGCAGTTCAATAAGTAATGCAACACATTTTTTTTCTCGGCCAATTTTGGTTGAAAAAACCGGAAATTTCTTGTGGAATATTTTCAAACATTCCCGCTTCGTCTCGTATAGTTTCATTGACTTCCGACAGGTATCAGCGCTGTACGGAGCTGTTAAAATGGCGTCTGTAACGGATGTGCGTTGCAAACAACGGGCAGTGATCGAGTTTCTTTTGGCGGAAAACCAGGGCATCTCAGATATTCATAGGCGCTTGCAGAGTGTCTACGGTGATCTGGCAGTGGACAAAAGCACGGTGAGTCGTTGGGCAAAGCGTGTGTCATCATCGCCGCAAGGTCAAGCAAGACTGTCTGATCTCCCGCGTGCGGGCCGGCCGTGCACAGCTGTGACTCCTGCAATGGCGGAGCGTGCGAACACACTCGTTCGAGATGATCGACGGATCACCATCAAACAACTCAGTGCTCAAATTGACATCTCTGTTGGTAGTGCTGTCACAATTGTTCACCAGTTGGGATATTCAAAGGTTTGTTCCCGCTGGGTCCCTCGTTGTCTAACCGACCACCATAAAGAACAAAGGAGAACCATCTGTGCGGAATTGCTTGCTCGTCATGTGGCTGAGGGTGACAATTTCTTGTCAAAGATTGTTACAGGCGATGAAACATGGGTTCATCTCTTCGAACCTGAAACAAATGGCAATCAATGGAGTTGGCTCTGACATCGACCAGTGGAATGGTACCGTGCAGGCATACAGGCCCTCATTTCAAGGTGGCGTAAGGCCGTAGCATTGAATGGAGATTACGTTGAAAAATAGTGTTGTGTAGCTAAAAGATTGGGGAATAACCTGGTGTATTTCAATGCTGAATAAAATAACCCCTGTTTCAGAAAAAAAAATGTGTTGCATTACTTATTGAACTGCCCTCGTACTTGCTGGACATATCCCAGTCGCTGTCTTCCTCTACAGTTTTTACCCTCTACATCACCCTCTAGTACAATGGTAGCTATTCCCCGATGTCTTAACATATGTCCTATTTTCCTGTCCCTTCTTCTTCTCAGCGTCTTACACACTCACATTTCTTCACAGATTCTGCGGCGAACCTCACGATTCCTTGCCTTATCAGTCTGAATTCTCAACGTTATTCTTTGACACTGAATGCGGCTTTCAGTAGGAATACAAAGAAAGCCAGGAAAATATTTTTACATGGCAAGAGCAACAAGAAGCATTTCAAATTACCTTCCCCGTCTGCAAGCAAATTTCATTTGCACCACTAACTTCGCTGAGTATCAATGGACAAACATCAAGAGAATTGTACAGTACGCCTTAGACAAGTATGTGCTGATCAAAGTTGCGGGCTGTGGGAAGGACCCGCCGTGGCTCGACAGTCATGTTAGAAAGCAACTGCGAAAGGAAGGAGAGCCTCTCTGCAAATCTAAACGTAGGTAAAGCGTCACAGACAGGCATATACTGTTGTGTGTGCCAAGGCCGGAGAGCATACCGACAAACGGGTGGCAGTGAAAGACGCTTTTGCAGTCCTGAAGTCCTGTTCCCACGATCAACAAACACACACCTCAGGACGTGTGAAGCCTCTCAGTTGCCTTACGTCTGGGGCAGGTGGGGGCAGAGATCCGAAGTACATTTTGTGTGTGTGTGTGTGTGTGTGTGTGTGTGTGTGAAACTTAGCCCAGTGGACGAAGTGTGGGGGACCCGAGTAAGGAGGTCACAGGTACCTTCTCCGGTAGCACTTCGCAGGGGGTCTGCCATAGTGGACTGACTGTCAACTAATGGCGAAACGTGGGCTGTTACAGTGGCCACATGTGGGCCGGTCGTGAGGGAGAGAATTGAGGAGTGGTGGGCGCCGTTTGCTCTTTCTCCTCTCATATTGTCATTTCTATGCATAATATAAGCAAGTAGCTCAGGGGCATCAGAGAATTTAAACTGCGTCTCTTGTAAGCATTGTCCTACCCAAAGGCAATAGATGTAGGTGCTCCACATGGGTCCCGACCCCTGTGCAGTTCCACTGTAGTATGAGAGCGGTCTTAAAGGTTTTCCTGTGGTTTTTTTTCCTACTGTCGTTCCTCCACCAGAGTGGTGGTTTTATGCGAGACTCGCCCGTTCCCTCAATAGACATCGACAATATGGTAAACGATTGATCCAACAGTCGGGGCCACGGTCTGACTGTTTTAGAACTAATCGCTTTGGCCTGTTTGGTTTCGTCCTAGTGCTCGGATTCCGGGTACAGTGGCAAGGCCGTTTTAAAAGAAAAAAAGATTTTCAGGTCTCTTCTACTGTCTGCCGTGAGAGTAACGACCACTATTTCAGTGGTAGAGAGGCATGGTTGACGGACCATCGATGGACGGGTGCAGCTGCATGTACAGGTGCAGGTTGGTGTCCTCTGCTTAGCTGTCTTACTGTGGGTGCCGACACTAGTCTTATGTACAGGATGCTTCAGTTCTGACCCAAGCAACTTGACGAAAGATGCTGGTTTTGTGCCGTTACAAACGTTCTTCATGTAAGAGTAGGAGATCTGTTGGACGATTTTAATCTCCTGTATCTTTTTCTCTTTCGCGAAGACAGGGCATTCCTTGCTCCAAACTGGGAGGGTTTGTGACCAGTTGACACACATGAGTGTGGCAGTACATTGAGTACCTGGTCGTGGCCCGCGGAACGTCATCGTCCACAAGGCCTCTGAAGGTTGCGACCGACGGTGCTGTGACCGAAGTTTTGACACTGAAAGGAGAGCATTGGCTTGGGCACTCTTTTTTACTTTTAATTAAATGATGAGTGTTGTAAATGGTTTGGTGCACCCCCTCGACGACAATTCCTCTCCTGTGCACACCTCTTCATCTCGGAGTAGCACTCGCAACCTACGGCCTCAGATATTTCCTCGTTGTATTTCAATCTCTGCCGTCCTCTCCATCTAGTACGGTGGAAGTAAATCGTTGATGTGTCAGTAGATGTCTTTCATATATTTCGTTCCTCGCTGGTTCTCTGGAGACCTCCTCATTCCTTACCTTATCAGTTTATGTAATTTTCAACATTCGTCTGTAGCACCACATCTCGAATGCTTCGGTTCTCTTCTTTTCCAGTTTCCTCACAGTCCATGTTTCACTACCATACAGCCGTATGCTGTACTCATTAGACCGTTCATTCTATTCAACACATCCACTAATTCTTCTTCACTTTCCCTGAAGATAGCAATGCCATCAGTGAATCTTGTCATTGATACCCTTTCGCCCTGAATTTTAATTCCACTCTTGAATGTTTCTTTTATCTCTGTCATTCCTTCTTCGATGTATAGATGGAAACCCTGTTCAATCAGAGCACGTCGTTCTTGGTCTTCCACTCTTACTGTTCTCTCTTGGCTCTGGTACATATTGTATGTTACCCGTCTTTCCCTGTAGCTTACCCCTATTTTTCTGAGAATTTCGAATATCTTGCGCCATTTGACACTGACGAACCCTTTTTCCAGGTCGACAAAGCCTATGAATGTGTCTTAATTTTTCTTTAGCCTCGCCTCCATAATCGGTCGCGACGTCGGAAATGGCTCTCCGGTTCCTTTATCTTTCCTGAAAGCAAACTGCTCATCATATGGCATATCCTCCAGTTTATTTTCCATTCTTCTGTGTATTATTCCTGTCAACAAACTGAATGCATGAGCTGTTAAGCTGATTGTGCAATATTGTTGCACTTGTCAGTTCTTGCTAACTTCAGAAATATGTGGATGATGCTCTTGGGAAAGTCATTCTACACACCAACGTGTCAGCCGTTTCGTTGCCTCACCTGAAGACGAACAAAGGCTGCTGAAATATACTCAGGCAACTTCGGTAGGCTGAAAGTGAGGATTAAAGATTGATGATGATTTCTGAGGCTCGCCACGAACCCTTCTCTCGAAATTCGGTTCTCTAGCGACACCTCTCCCTATCCATTTGCTGTTTGACTCTTTGACTCCTTTGGTATCAACTGTATGTCCATAATATCGCGAATGACACAATTCCTTTACAGTAACTGAGACCAGTGTGCACTGCACAGGTGATAGTGTATTCTCCAGGACGCTTATCGCTTAGGAAGTTGTTTACTTGGGTAGCCCTCAGTGTCTTGAATACGAGGGCAGCATTGCGCATCCTCTTGAGAGATTTCATTTGTGGTGAAAGTCTCTCGAGAGCTATGTGGGTATAGAAATGTGACAGTTTTTCAGAAGACCCTCCTACACCTGTAGCAGTAAGAAGTACACCACCTAGCCCAGTAGCGGTCCGTTACTATTACAGCTTTCTTTCACCTTCACAGACGTCTTTTTAGGTGTTAACACTGCCCAGTGGACCTATGAAACAGCTGGGAGTAAAGGAAAACGGATGTAGACTACATCGAAATCTCACGAGCATCTAGGGGAGTAAGTGTCTACCCAGACAGAGACCCGCTTAGCTGGGTATTCTTCATGCAATGGTGTGGCAAACTTAATAATGGTGTGGAAAAATTAAGGACGAAAGTAACTAGCGCATGGTGTGTCTCTGCCAAGCAGCATAGCTCGTTGAAACTTTGACCGCAAATGCAAGGAACTACTATAGTACAGAAGGTGACTGAATGAATGCCCAACGAGACTTTTATTCAAAGACGATAATTACACCGAAGTAAATCCGATTTATGATGGCCCCTCGACACTAAAAATGGCGGGAAGTGTTTCACAGCAGAGTGTGTCGTCACCTCGGAGGAAAACGTGTGCACTGCAGCGCTCTCCCACGCTGGCGGCGGCGTGGTAAGGAGTTCTCGTGCTAGGACTCTCCATTCCCCCAGCAGTGCGGCTGACAGTCACTGGATGGTCGTTGGTTGGGTTGTTGGGTTAGCGAAGGAATGGGGAATGGAAGTCGGCCATGCCCTTTCAGAGGAACCATTCCGGTATTTGCCTGGAGAGATATAGGGAAATCACGGAAAACCTAAATCAGGATGGCCGGACGCGAGATTGAACCATCGTCGTCCCGAATGCGAGTCGAGTGTGCTAACCACTGCGCCACCTCGCTCGGTTTGGTCGTTGGTGCATGTGGATGTGCTGCAGTACGTACCTCCAACGCATCACACACGTGTTCCATACGATTTAAGTAGGAATAACTGCCAGAGAAGTCAAAAATGGCTCTGAGCACTATGGGACTTAACATCTATGGTCATCAGTCCCCTAGAACTTAGAACTACTTAAACCTAACTAACCTAAGGACATCACACAACACCCAGCCATCACGAGGCAGAGAAAATCCCTGACCCCGCCGAGAATCGAACCCGGGAACTCGGGCGTGGGAAGCGAGAACGCTACCGCACGACCACGAGATGCGGGCGCCAGAGAAGTCCATTTCCCGGATATCCTCTCGTTCAAAAATCTACTCCTGTTGTGCTGCTCGATGAGATCGCTCATTTTGAGCCATAATAGTGAAGTTTTCATCCATAACGGGTGGTTGCTTCCCTGAAAAGACACCCAGGGGAACGACTACATCATCCCAATAACGGTGAACAGCGAGGGTACCATTTTCAAAGATTTCGAAGTCTGTATTGCCACGCAATAGTATGCCTCCACAAACCATAACGCCTGGAAGTGAGAAATGATCACCTTCGACGTGATTCTGGACGTATCCGCATATGGCGACTAATGGGGACACGCAATTCACCCAGCAAGATCGTCGAACACGATGGTTTTGTTGGCCCAGATGTTCTACCCTAAGGCAATAGATGTAGGTCCTCCACACGTGTCCCAAACCCCATGAAGTTCCACTGTGGTATGGAAGCCATCTTAACGATTTTCCTCGGTTTTTTTTTTCTTTCACTGTCGTTCCTCCGCGGCGGCTACACTCAGCAGACTGGTGGTTTTATGTGAGACTCGCCGGTTGCTTCAGGTAGACGTCAACATTGTACCAACGACGATATGGTGAACGTCTGATCCAACAGTGAGAGCAATGGTCTGACTATTTTAGACCTCATCGCTTTGGCCTGTTGAGTTTCTTACAGTGCTCGGATTCTGGGGACGGTTGTGTGGCCGTATTGAGCTCAAAGTGACTGAACACACTACAGTCACAAGTCAACGTTACCGTGACACTGTTCTCCTTCCCGAAGTGCTTCTGTTCGGGGCTTCATTCGGCGCTGAATTCATTTTTGTGGATGAAAATGCCTCACCTCATCGAAAAGCGCAAGGTGAGGCGCTCTTGGTATGAGAGGGTATACGGCGAATAGACTAGCCTTGCCCTCTCCCCTCACTCAAATCCCATCGAGTACGTCTGGGATACGTTGGGCAGAGGTGCTTCAGCACGGCGACATGCTCCAGCGACCATGCAGCACCTGTCAACCACACGCGGGTGGAGAAACAGGACACCCAATGACAAGAACTCCTTACCGACCATGTGGCCGGCACGTGGGCGCCTTTCAGAGCGTGACCTTCTATCCATGGTGATCACTCACCCTATTGAGGACTATGTCACACATTTTGTAATGTCGAGAGGGCCATCAGAAATCAAGGTAACTCGAACGTAATTATTGTATCCAAATAAAAGTATTTCTTTCATTTACCTTCTGTACTACAGCTATTATTTGTATGTATGATCCAAGTTTCATCGTGCTATGTTATTTGGCAATGACACATCGTGCGAAAGTTACTTTCATCCTGGAGTTTTGCGCACAAGTGTACAACCGAGGTGCGGCTGACTGCATAGAAGATATTGCGTAGAAGTTACAGAACGTGCTTGCTAGTATCTAATTGGGACCAAATCCACCTTGAGATTAAAATACACTCCTGGAAATGGAAAAAAGAACACATTGACACCGGTGTGTCAGACCCACCATACTTGCTCCGGACACTGCGAGAGGGCTATACAAGCAATGATCACATGCACGGCACAGCGGACACACCAGGAACCGCGGTGTTGGCCGTCGAATGGCGCTAGCTGCGCAGCATTTGTGCACCGCCGCCGTCAGTGTCAGCCAGTTTGCCGTGGCATACGGAGCTCCATCGCAGTCTTTAACACTGGTAGCATGCCGCGACAGCGTGGACGTGAACCGTATGTGCAGTTGACGGACTTTGAGCGAGGGCGTATAGTGGGCATGCGGGAGGCCGGGTGGACGTACCGCCGAATTGCTCAACACGTGGGGCGTGAGGTCTCCACAGTACATCGATGTTGTCGCCAGTGGTCGGCGGAAGGTGCACGTGCCCGTCGACCTGGGACCGGACCGCAGCGACGCACGGATGCACGCCAAGACCGTAGGATCCTACGCAGTGCCGTAGGGGACCGCACCGCCACTTCCCAGCAAATTAGGGACACTGTTGCTCCTGGGGTATCGGCGAGGACCATTCGCAACCGTCTCCATGAAGCTGGGCTACGGTCCCGCACACCGTTAGGCCGTCTTCCGCTCACGCCCCAACATCGTGCAGCCCGCCTCCAGTGGTGTCGCGACAGGCGTGAATGGAGGGACGAATGGAGACGTGTCGTCTTCAGCGATGAGAGTCGCTTCTGCCTTGGTGCCAATTATGGTCGTATGCGTGTTTGGCGCCGTGCAGGTGAGCGCCACAATCAGGACTGCATACGACCGAGGCACACAGGGCCAACACCCGGCATCATGGTGTGGGGAGCGATCTCCTACACTGGCCGTACACCACTGGTGATCGTCGAGGGGACACTGAATAGTGCACGGTACATCCAAACCGTCATCGAACCCATCGTTCTAGCATTCCTAGACCGGCAAGGGAACTTGCTGTTCCAACAGGACAAAGCACGTCCGCATGTATCCCGTGCCACCCAACGTGCTCTAGAAGGTGTAAGTCAACTACCCTGTCCAGCAAGATCTCCGGATCTGTGCCCCATTGATCATGTTTGGGACTGGATGAAGCGTCGTCTCACGCGGTGTGCACGTCCAGCACGAACGCTGGTCCAACTGAGGCGCCAGGTAAAAATGGCATGGCAAGCCGTTCCACAGGACTACATCCAGCATCTCTACGATCGTCTCCATGGGAGAATAGCAGCCTGCATTGCTGCGAAAGGTGGAGATACACTGTACTAGTGCCGACATTGTGCATGCTCTGTTGCCTGTGTCTATGTGCCTGTGGTTCTGTCAGTGTGATCATGTGATGTATCTGACCCCAGGAATGTGTCAATAAAGTTTCCCCCTCCTGGGACAATGAATTCACGGTGTTCTTATTTCAATTTCCAGGAGTGTAGAAATTTAGACCATCCTCGCGATGCGGATAGCTAAGCAAGGTCCCCGTTCGTTGTGAGACACAACGTTCCACCGCCTCGCAGCACGATGGTGGCTGGAGCACGTCCAGACCTTGCTTGCCGTTATCCACAGAGGACTGGCACTAGTCTCCAGTCCCGAGACCCCGGGTTCGCCAGCCGCACCCCTCAAAGGAACGCTGAGCTCCCTGAGCGGCTCCACCCTTTAAAATGACTCCGATGGCAAGTGTGACTTTATCGAAAATACCATGGGCGCTGTGAGAATCGCTTCGCCCACACAACCCTATACATTTAAAACTTACTGTATGGCGCACAAAGGCTAGGACGATTTTAAATGTTTCTATACTGTATTGTCACTGAGTATGTACAGTCATATGATACATAAACTGCAAACCGATTCGACATTCCAGTAAGAGTTATCATATACTGACGATATAATGACTTGTGAAGCTCAAGGGTGTTGGAAGCCAGCAAGAGCACTTTAAGGTCGATAATCTAAATGCTGCCACTTTTGTCAGCTTTCTGTATTGTGTCTCTGCTTTCCTAAGGTAAATAGTGACGGTAGAGCCCTGAGAATTCCAGACGCTTTGGGAAAGTGTCCCAGGGGAGAAGTATCAACTCAGACATTTAGATGGTAACTCTATCCACCGCCTAGAAGTTGCTCTAGGGTGTCACAGTAGAAGATGGTCACAAGGAGGCACGTTTTAGCAAAGACAGCAAGCTAGCTTGATACTTGTTCCTGAGAACCACAACCGTCAGTCGGTTAACACAGGTCAGAGTGACGTAACAGAGGTTCCCGCTCGCAAGACGCCTCAGAGCGAGATCTAGGGACGAAAACACTGTAGTTACTGGCGTGGCAGTGCCGTTTGGATTTCAGCTGAACGCTGTTGATACCAAACTTGAGGTTTGCTGACGTAAAGGCCAGAGACATCCCTACGTGCTGAGTAGGAGAAGGGAAGGAATCTGAACGCGGTTGGCCAGAGGTGCCCTGGAGGAGGAGAGTGACTCTCCAGGTTGGCTGGAGCCTGTAAAGCGCCGGTAGACTTGAGGACCGGCTGTAGGGAGAAAGGAATAGTACGCCACCGCAATTCTTTAAAAAACCAAGATTTTTTTATTCAAGGGTCGTTCTCAGTCAGATCGTCCGGTCACGAACTCCGCGTCGCTCATCGCCAGCCTCAGTTAAGATCCGAGTGTGGTGGTTTGAGGTTTTCGGGCGCTAAACAGCGTGGTCATCAGCGCCCAAACGCATAGAAACAGGAACACATGCAGTGAAGGGACGAAGACGGACACCGAACAAGGAGAACGGCTAAAAGACACAGACCTGACGCAGTTACAAATCCTCACATACAGAGGCAAAACAAGATGAGAAGAAACGCACTAAAAGAGGAAAGGAAACACAAGGAAAAGAGAACAGAAATCGTAGTGAAACAAGTAGGTAATCGTGACTGGCGGACCTCTTACCTATAGCCTGGGTGAGCCAGTCACCCAGCAGCACATTAAAATCCTCTCCCTAAAATCTGAGGCAACAAATTGGACAGGACACCAAACCGTAAGACCTTAACCACAGTCGTTGCGTCGTCTTGCAAAATAGAGGGCAAATCCGGTGGCAAGGAAACCACCGCCCTCTGATCAGAGAATAAAGGACAGTCAAGTAAAACGTGGCGGACCGTAATCTGGACGCCACAAGCACTGCAGATTGGGGGGTCCTCCCGCCGGAGTAAAAAACCGTGCGTTAAGGGACTGTGCCCGATGCGGAGGCGAGTGAGGAGAACCTCATCCCGCCTGCACGACTGGTAGGACGTACGCCATGGCCGCGTGGTGGCCTTGACCAGACGCAGCTTATTTTCACCGACTGCCAGCCACTCTTCCCATTGATGCATAACACGAAAACGCAAAAGGGAGGTAAAAGCATGGAGGGGGACGGCACATTCAACAACGTGAGGGAGGGAACATGCATCTTTGGCAGCCACATCCGCCAGTTCGTTTCCCCTAATTCCCACGTGCCCCGGCACCCATCAGAAAGAAACCTCCTTCCCCTGCCAAGTCTACTTTTCTCACTTGGGGTGCTGTTCTTAAACTTCGTTCCATACAGTGCCGCCAGTGATTGCTATTTCTGCTAGTTCTCACTTCACAGACTCTGTCGTGAAAACAGTTGTATCCTTTGCTTTTTCTAATGTTTGGAATTAGCCGTCAGTGTACGTAGTAGTTCGTGTGACTGCAAATACATAGCGTTAACCGGACCCCCGTGTATCCTTGAGTTTCCGGCCACGAGCCTCCTATCGAGTCTCAAAATCCGCGCCTCTCTTAGGTGTCCTATGCCAGTCTTTGGCACAATCGACCTGCCTTCACTGGAAGTTTGTCTCTCCGTATTTGCTCCTAACCCCTCGGAAATTGCAGACTGACCTGTGAGCCCCCTGTCTTCCCTCTATCCTGTGTTAGTACACGAAGGAGTGAAAGTTATTAGCTTCAGGAACAAATTATTACTTCCTAAGAGAACAAAATAATTTTCAACCACGGTCTAACTGTTCACTTTGCGACACGTCAGTAGGAGGGGCCTCACCGTATTTTACTGAAATTACCTGAGATTTGTTTGCTTTGACAATGCAGTGTCTGAATTACGTACTCCAGCTTGCAATATTTCACCATTTCGCTTCTGCAAAATAGCCTTTTGGGCGAATATTTCGATGGCAGGCACTCACTCGTGTCCATTAGAGGGTAGAAGTGACTCTTCCACCGGCCGCCGACATAACCAGATGTGAACACGGGAGACTGCTGTTTAAGGGGTCGGTAACAATGCTGGACACTATTGGTTTCATTTGCACCTACATTTAATTTCAATTACTTTAGTAGATCACGGCCACGAGGGTTGACTTTTTTAAATATAATTTGCCATTATATTTATTAAGAATTTACATACCGCACGTCCCATGTGCAAAGGGTCCCTATCCTCACATTATAGTGATCCAAGTCGGCTATAGCTACGCAACACTTGTTCTCCTCTATATTAATTTTATGTTTTTTGTAAATTATTGTCGCTCGGGATTAGCCGAGCGGTCTAGGGCGCTGCAGTCATGGATTGTGCGGCAGGTCCCGGCAGAGGTTCGAGTCCTCCTTCGGGCATGGGTGTGTGTGTCTGTCCTTAGGATAACTCAGGTTAAGTATTGTCTAAGCTTAGGGACTGATGACCTAAGCAGTTAAGCCCATAAGATTTCACACACATTTGAACATTTTTTGTAAATTATTTTCACAGTTGCTTGCCTTAGACGCATTAAGTCATTTGAGGTCTCATGTGGTCACTATTCTGTTTGTTTCCCTGAGCTTTCGTGAACACGATCCTCTAACTCTTAGCCATTTTGACGTCCGTCGACAGTGTTTTTCATAATAGGGAGGACCTTGCAATGACTAGGACTTTTCGTAAGGAGTTCGTCTTGTCAGTATCACCTCGAAATGGTGAAAGTCCATAAATGTGTTGATGAAAAACAGTAATTACGCCTTCTGCACAACCCATTGGTAATAAATATCCTTAATGAGGATGAGAACCCATTGGTACTCACACAAATTAGGAAGAATGTTGGGTTTGGATCTTGGAACAAGAGACTGATGCGCCTGATTAAGTCTGCTGTAATACTACATACTACTAAAGGGTGTTTCACTGATACAAGTGAAACGGCTCATTTAATCCGCACTGCGTTATCCTTTGACGGGACATAGGTAGATTAAAAAAAAAAAAAAAAAAAAAAAAGAAGAAGAAGACAATCAAATTACGTATACGAATCAAACATCAGTAATAACAACATACAGGCTTCTCTCACCCACGTTACAACGAACAACTGCTAGATACAGCCTAATACACATCCTGTTGAACAGGCAGCATTACAACGCTGATAGTGTACTACCCTGTGTTACATGAGGAAAGTGGGTTTCCTTTAACCACAGAAGGTATCGATGATATTTAATGAGTATGAGAATACGGGCATGGTGTGGAAATTTCAGACAAGGGCATATTTCTTTAGAGAGCTCCTTTATTCTGTTGCAGTGGTACCTCTGGCCATCAAGACGTGTGCTGACGATGAACAAAACGTCGCGGAATGTCGGCGACAGGGTCTACAGCAGGCCGTGCCTCTACTCGCCACTGGTAAGTAGATACACTCCTGTCGTTACATTGCAGTCCTTCTTCAAGACTGAAAAGACTACGTTGCTCCAACTACTGCAAACGACCTGGAGCGCTACGTTAATGTTGGAATAAAATTCCGCTTACGATAAATTCAGGTGCACATTATCGAAAATATTAGCACAAAAAGTTAAATTCTGAAGCGGCTCACGTACATTTTGGAAACACTCTTCATGTGCTGATACAACACCTATTTAGCACTGTCAGTCTTACGCGAACCTTGTGCTCATATTTTTCTGTAGAGACAACTATACCTCCACCAATAATTTTGACTTTAACGTATCAGTAAATTATATCACATTTGCTAGACCGTACAGACGTCCACGGCATATGTGGCCGAAGCAGCGAGTCATGTATGAATCGATGAATGAATGCCACTGCGAGCGCCATAAGCGTTACGAACAAAAACAGTTTACATTTCTCATCAGTGAGTTATGCAGGCTGTACCTGGGCGAATGATCACTGTTCGAGGATATGACACCAAAGATAATTCAAAGCAAAAAATTCTAGTGAACATGGACTCTGTAGTGCATACCGTAAGAGCTACGAGCACTTGTTCATCTTCGCCACTCTGATACACACACACACACACATTGTATATAGGGTGTTTAAAAACGGACTTAACAACTTTGAAAATTCCTATAAATTATTCATAGTACCTACAGAGGTGATTGTAGTGTCAATTTGTAGGGAAATACATCAAGTTTGGTCTCGCGTAGTTCACTAGTACCGCATTGCACCGTAAGGAGCGCTAGCGGCAGTTGCGTTAAAGATGGCTGCCTTCACTGGACCCGAGCGTGCTAGCTTTTAGTTTTCGTTTGAAGAATCGAAGTCGGCGATAACAGTTCAGCGTAATTTCCGTACCAAGTACTCTAAAGATCCTCCTAGTAGGCCTACAGTTTATGAGTGGCATAAATGTTTTGTAGAAACAGGGTGCTCAGTAAAACATGGAAGATTGTCAGGTCGTCCAAGCACATCTGACTAGGTTGTTGAGCGAGTGAGGCAATGTTTTGTCAACAAGTTGTGGTACCACAGATCGACGAGGATGACCAAGAACGAAATGTTTGCTTCATGCAAGATGGTGCACCACTCCACTACCTGGCTGATGTCTGGGGTTTTCTCAGTGACCATTTTCCATATCAATGGACTGGCCATGATACGCCAATTGCATGGCCCCCACGTTCCTCAAACCTGACACCACTCTACTCTTTTATGGGGATTCATCAAGGATATCGTGTTTGTGCCTCCTGTGTGAGCTTCTCTCCTGAACTTAGACCAAGAAGATACAACGCCATTGAGCAAGTTAGACCTGCAATGCTAGAGCGACTTTGGGAAGAAATTGACTTCCGATGGGATGTGAACGCCATCCGTTTGCTATGGGAAGCCCCCTAAGTCCCGTAATTGCAAACTTCTTTATGGAGAAATTCGAAGAACAGGCCTTAGGTACTGCCAGCAAGAAACCAAATGCATGGTTCCGATACGTGGATGACACGTTTGTGTTGTGGAGACATGGTAGGGAGGAACTAAGCCGGTTCCACGAACATCTGAACAGTATAAACTCAAGAATTCAGTTTACAATGGAGGAGGAGGCAGACGGCAAACTACATTTCCTCGATGTGCTTGTGTTTAGAAACGAAAATGGTAGTTTGGGCCACTCAGTGTACCGCAAACCCACGCACACGGACCGTTATTTGCACCGGGATTCGAACCACCACCCACAACAGAAGCGGGGTGTTATCAAGACGTTAGCGGACAGAGCTAGAAACATATGTGAACCTGAGTTGTTCGACGCTGAGATGGAACATCTCCACAATGCACTAACGAAGAACGGATATTCGTCCGCCGAAATAAAACGTGCGTTGAGGTAGCCACGCAGAAATCATACTGACGTGCAGGCTACTGCAAAATCTAAGGTTTTCCTGCCGTTTTTTAAAAATGTAACGGAAAGAATAGGGAGGATCTTGACGAAGCGGAATATTACCGTAATTTACAAGCCCACCAGGAAGATACAGGAATACCTTAGGCCTGCCAAGGACGCTCGCAAACCATTGGAAAAATCTGGAGTGTATAGGATCCCATGCAGCTGTGGTGATGTTTATGTGGGTACCACTAAAAGAACTGTTTCTAAACGTTTGGAAGAGCACAAGGGAAATTGTAGAAGAGCAGAAACGGAACGATCAGCTGTTGCAGAGCATGCTTTCCAGCCAGGGAACCACAATATTCGTTTCGAGGAGACGCAAGTACTAGCGGCCACGAGCGGATATTACGAAAGGCTCTACAGGGAGGCGATCGAAATCGCTAAACACCCAAATAATTTCAACTGAAAGGAGGAGGGCGTCAAATTAAACGGTATATGGATGCCGGTGTTAAAGAAGATGTGTACCACTCGTCCACTACTGGGTGATGGCAACGGCGATCGACGGCGACGGACAGCGGCCAATTGCACTGACGTTTTCAAAACACGTGACGTCACGCCGCGGCGCGGGGGCGCGCGGACACGGAATGTAGCGGCAGTCAGTAGCGAGCCAGTGTGTGTGTTGGACCTTCCATCAAGCTACGGACCCCCTTGAAGATGTCTCCCGCAGTCGGAGACGAAACGTTGGGAATCACCACAGCATTCATCAACCGACCACGGCATAACAGCCCGGATAATTATAATGGAAACTCTCAGAGGTACCAGAACGTTTCTCGCTTATAACTTTCGACTCGGTCGTTCCCAGACCAGGGTGCCTCACATCGAGTTTACCCTTCTCCACCATCCCTGGGAATTTGTGCCATCACCACGAAATCACCCTGTATTACTGCTGCACGCATTTTTCATTACGAAGACATGCATTGCTATCGATCTCTGAAAGTCTGATTATCAGAACAGAAGAGAACCATTCGGTGCTTGAAACGATGGTTTTCCATACTGAGGCACTTACTTCAAGTCACTGTGTTACGACCGTGAAATGCACGTAGTTAACAGGTATTACATTAGCTTCGTCGATCACGACTAATGAGAAGTTGTTCATTATATATGTATATCCATATTATCACTGTTTCTGACTCGCACAGTTCGTGCAGAACAAATTTTAAACGTTATTAAGGGCGGGTAGCATTTTTCTCCTTCTCTTTACTTTGCGCTCTGGTTACTTTCCTAAGTTCCAACAATCACACATGCTTCTACTCGCCATCCTAGACTCAACCGCACTAAAAGTAGTCCAAAGAGCTCCAAAGACGCGGCGGTTTTACTGTTGAAACCTTACACTGAGTGCAGGATTTCCACCGATCGGCGCTCCACCAATCGACCCTATGGATCAGCTGCCTCCCTTGACGTGGCGCTCCAACTCCAGAGGGCTGGACGTCGCATTCCGCCTGGACAACGGCCGCTACACCGGACTGGGACGCTCCATCGTGGATGGCCTTCAGTAAGTCTCATTACCTTCCCATTGTGTTCGTAGGCGACTACCATTTCACCTAAGTCAACCATGCTAAAACTGTGAAATAATGATGAATAATAAAAAAAAGAAGAGAAATTCAGCTTCTTCTCCATTATATTTGTGGTCAGAGATTAGACTTTTATTTCCCTGTGTAATCGCTTTCATTCTGTGTTAAAAGAACTTAAGTCCTGGAATCAGCTTCTAGTGACACTGCATGAAAAGACTGAAGGCTTGGTGTTGTTCAAGGACTGGTAGGAGTAAAGTCCTTTTAACGCTGATCTATGTATTTATGTGTCAAGATCCGGACAACCTACTTGACAGGAAAAGGTTAAATTGGACCCAAGCCCGTTTAAAAAATCGTGATTGAAATCCTGTTGCTCTTGCTAACCGCATTTTTGCTTCAGGTCAGTCGCGAAGACTCCTGGCGAGAGACAAGTTTTGCCGGCCGTTGTGGCCGAGCGGTTCAAGGTGCTTCAGTCCGGAACCGTGCGACTACTACAGTCGCAGGTTCGAATCCTGCCTCAGGCATGGATGTGTGTGATGTCCTTAGGTTAGTTAGGTTTAAGTAGTTCTAAGTCTAGGGATCTGCTGACATAAGATGTTAAGTCCCATAGTGCTTAGAGCCATTTGAACCATTTTCTGACATTCCAGACGTGTGACGTCGGCAGCTTCCCTCACTTGCTTAGAGATGCTGGAGAACCGCCAGGTTGTCTGGGCCTTAGAATCCATACAATTCTTTAGTCACTTTCGGTGTGAGTTCAGCTGAAGTCACTCCACCGTTGGTAACCTGACCCAAAAGTTTTCAAGGCGACGTCATTTCCTAATCCGTATATTTTTTGACATCTGGAAGGCCTACTATGCTATTTGGGGACCTAGTTTGTTGGGCAGTTCGGTGTGAACGAGGTTTTCGATTCCTATCTTTGTACGATCCTTAGTCTCAGCCCGTTTCTTTAGGTATCATGATGGCGTTGTCCTCTCTGACCGCTTTGACCAGGTTAACTGTGTCCCTCGAGATATTGTTTTAGGTTTTACTGTCTTTGCCACTGCTATTAGTAGTGCGGTAGTATGGAAATGGAAAAAAGAACACATTGACACCGGTGTGTCAGACCCACCATACTTGCTCCGGACACTGCGAGAGGGATGTACAAGCAATGATCACACGCACGGCACAGCGGACACACCAGGAACCGCGGTGTTGGCCGTCGAATGGCGCTAGCTGCGCAGCATTTGTGCACCGCCGCCGTCAGTGTTAGCCAGTTTGCCGTGGCATACGGAGCTCCATCGCAGTCTTTAACACTGGTAGCATGCCGCGACAGCGTGGACGTGAACCGTATGTGCAGCTGACGGACTTTGAGCGAGGGCGTATAGTGGGCATGCGGGAGGCTGGGTGGACGTACCGCCGAATTGCTCAACACGTGGGGCGTGAGGTCTCCACAGTACATCGATGTTGTCGCCAGTGGTCGGCGGAAGGTGCACGTGCCCGTCGACCTGGGACCGGACCGCAGCGACGCACGGATGCACGCCAAGACCGTAGGATGCTACGCAGTGCCGTAGGGGACCGCACCGCCACTTCCCAGCAAATTAGGGACACTGTTGCTCCTGGCGTATCGGCGAGGACCATTCGCAACCGTCTCCATGAAGCTGGGCTACGGTCCCGCACACCGTTAGGCCGTCTTCCGCTCACGCCCCAACATCGTGCAGCCCGCCTCCAGTGGTGTCGCGACAGGCGTGAATGGAGGGACGAATGGAGACGTGTCGTCTTCAGCGATGAGAGTCGCTTCTGCCTTGGTGCCAATGATGGTCGTATGTGTGTTTGGCGCCGTGCAGGTGAGCGCCACAACCAGGACTGCATACGACCGAGGCACACAGGGCCAACACCCGGCATCATGGTGTGGGGAGCGATCTCCTACACTGGCCGTACACCACTGGTGATCGTCGAGGGGACACTGAATAGTGCACGGTACATCCAAACCGTCATCGAACCCATCGTTCTACCATTCCTAGACCGGCAAGGGAACTTGCTGTTCCAACAGGACAATGCACGTCCGCATGTATCCCGTGCCACCCAACGTGCTCTAGAAGGTGTAAGTCAACTACCCTGGCCAGCAAGATCTCCGGATCTGTCCCCCATTGAGCATGTTTGGGACTGGATGAAGCGTCGTGTCACGCGGTCTGCACGTCCAGCACGAACGCTGGTCCAACTGAGGCGCCAGGTGGAAATGGCATGGCAAGCCGTTCCACAGGACTACATCCAGCATCTCTACGATCGTCTCCATGGGAGAATAGCAGCCTGCATTGCTGCGAAAGGTGGATATACAGTGTACTAGTGCCGACATTGTGCATGCTCTGTTGCCTGTGTCTATGTGCCTGTGGTTCTGTCAGTGTGATCATGTGATGTATCTGACCCCAGGAATGTGTCAATAAAGTTTCCCCTTCCTGGGACAATGAATTCACGGTGTTCTTATTTCAATTTCCAGGAGTGTAGTATCACGTAGTAGTTAAATATCTGGTAGAGTGATATTCGTTTGTTGACGATGCCTATGCATTTTATTCTACCTCGAGGCTTGCAGTAAAAAGTCGTCAGTTGCAACTGACTGCTCGACGTTTGGAGGAACTGACACTGAAGGTCGGTTTCAGTTTGTCCACCGAGTAGTCAGTGTGTTTCCCTTTTAATCTTTCATCTTCTGTTTTAAACTCTGGTGATTTACAGTTGAGGATTTAAGGGGCCACATTTGACTCTCAACTTACACTGCTGCCACACCTTAAGGAAGTGAAGAGGCTGTCCCTGAAAGCACTGAGTTCTTTAAAATTTCTTAGTCATCATTTATGGGAAGTAGACCGCGCTCGCCTGGTACAGCTCACTGGGTATTCGTGCAATCTCGGTTTCATTTTGGGTGCAAGGAATATTGGTCTGCACGACCTTATTATTTAAAAATGTTCGGCGTGGTGCACCAAAAGGAAGTCGGGTGGCCACTGGTGCCTTTAGAAGCAGCCCCACATCGAGATTTTTGCACTGAGGCTAGTGAGCCGCGACTTCAGGAGATGACTCCTCACGGTGAGACAGACCCATAAAACACTGCAGACCCTATGCACACCGGCATACAGTGCTGTTGCTTGTCCACCATTGGAAAGGGTCTTTCATGCTCGACATGGCGCGAGCAGCACTATAGGCTCCACATGAAGGACTGCTTTCTCGAGATGGATCTGGCTCGTAATAAGCTTTCACACCAAGATTGGGGTGGATACCCATCTTGGCTCCTGCACAGGCCAATAATTATTTTGGAACTGATGAACTGAGGCGGTGAGAACAATAAGGGCCTAAAGCCCATATTCGCCGAGTTTAAGATAGTAGAACGTGTGCATGCTCATGAGAATGTTGATCTTACGGTGAAGCGCTTTATCTGTACAGCAGGTCCACTTTGTATGTACGAAGATTCACGAAAGGATGATTGACCCATTTCTCTAATGTTCACTTCCTTATGGGCTCAAATGTGACAGCTTAACTTTGTCGCTCTGCACTGCACAATTTCTATCCACAGTTGGCAACATAATTTACACTGAAGTGACGAAAGTCACGGGACAGCGATGTGCACATACCCTCATCAAGAAGAACTGTATGACCTCAGACCCACTGTCGACATAAGCCAGTCTAGGCGATAACAACACCACCTGGTGAGGGATGTCTGTCAGTCAGACGAACGCACAGTGCATGAGGTTCCAGTGAGCGTGCTGCCCGTGTGTAGGCAGGTTATGATGGCCTGGAGGCTCGGCACGAGCATTTCTGGAACTGCACGACTTGTCGGGCGCTCTAGGAGTGCTGTGGTGAGTGTCTTCAACACGTGGCGAAACCAAAGTGAAACCACGTGGAGACGTCTTGGGGCTGGCCGGCCACCCCTCATTACAGGTGTCGGACGTCGCGGGCTGGGAAGACTGGTAAGACAGGACAGGCGGCGAGCTGTGGCGGAACTAACACCAGATTTAACGCTGGGTAAAGCACAAGTGAGTCTGAACACAGAGTGCACCGAACACTCCTAACTATGGGCCTCGGCAGCCGTCGACCCTTGCATGTGCCAATGTTAACACCACGACATCGGCATCTACAATTGAAATGGGCACGTGACCATCGAAACTGGACGCTGGCGCGCTGGCAGAGTGTCGAATGGTCCGACGAATCCCGATACCTTCTTCATCGTGCCATGGGAGAGGGCGTATCCGTCGTCTTCCAGGGTAAGTGCTCCTTGACACCTATACTGCCGGACACAGGCAATTTGGCGGTGGCTCCATTATGCTCTGGGTGGTGGTGGTGGTTGTTGGGATGTTTAAGGGGGACTAAACAGCTAAGGTCATCAGTCCCCCATTCCAAAAACAGGCGAGACACAAATGCACGAAGCAGGTAAAACCCCAAGGGGAAGGAGACTCCCCCCACGCCCTAAAAGAACACAAATGTGGTAACGAACACTACAGACACGAAGAGTACAGATGAACACCAGACAAAAAGAAACAGAAGAAAAGAAGATGGTCGGAGACTGGTTGACTGACCACGACGACAAAAAAGGGAAAGAGTCAACCAACCGACTACACACTAAAAGCTGCAACCAAATATGAGAGACTCGAGGACAAGAGACACACAAAGGGAAAGGAGCAGGACCTCCCTAAAGGGAACCGTAAAAAGGACTACCACGGATAAAATGTAAGACGTCATCAGCCACGGAGGCATTGTCGCTTAAAACCAAAGGCAAAGTGCCCGGGAGATTAAAGGACTGCCGGAGGGTGCGCAGTCGGGGACACTCCAATAAAATGTGGTCGACCGTCAGCCGGGACCCACACCGACACAGGGGGGGATCCTCCTGACGCAAAAGATGGCCGTGCGTCAGGTATGTATGGCCGATGCGGAGCCGACACAGGATAACTGAGTCCCTGCGAGAAGCCCGCAGGGACGAGCGCCACACATCGGTCGTCTCCAGCCCGCAGTTTATTCGGGGATGTCAGGCCACGCCACTCAGCAGCCCACATCCCAAGCACCTTACGGCGCAACACCAACAGCTGATCTCGAGCTGGGAGGCCGATCTGGGAAACTTTGAGGTGGGTATTCGGAGATACAGTGGAGCTCGTGCAAGGAACCATGACGGTCAATTAGTATCGTCCAGCAGACCACGTAGACCCCTTCATGGTTATCATGTTTCCTGAGGCCAGAGGCATTTTTCGACAAGATAGTGCAACATGTCATAAGGCCAACAGTGTGGTGGAGTGGATCGAGAAACACCGTGGCGAGTTCCACATAATGTGCTGGTCTCCCAATTCGTCAGATCTGAACCCGATCGAACACATCTGTGCTGCGACTGCACATGGGTTCAAAGCTCATTGCCTACCTGGAATTTACGAGAATTAGGTGATTTGTGTGCGCAGATGTGGTGCCAACTCCCTCCAGCGACCAACCGAGACATCATTACATCCATATCATGACGTTTCGCCGCTGTTATGCTTGCTCAAGGTCGGCATACCAGCTCTAAGATAAGGTCATAAAGTTTTGGCTGATCAGCTTATTCAGATGGCGGCCGTATAGCGTACACAAGCTACAACAGGGCATTGCATTGGCGGAGTTGGCATTTGTAATCAGTTGATTCAAGTGAAAAGGTTTCTGTTGTGACTTGGCAAGACAGCCAAGTCACTATGCGAGGGTGCCGAAAAGCACGCGTTAAGCTCACGCAGACTGGCGTGAGGTCTGGAACAGTAAAGTAGTTGAGTCTAGTAAGAAAAGAACGTAGTTGCTGGAATACTTAACTTTAATCCATTATTGTTGTACATCTCTCGTTACTGTACAGGCTTCACAATATTAATTATCAAATGCTATGGCGCCTTGCTAGGTCGTAGCAAATGACGTAGCTGAAGGCTATGCTAACTATCGTCTCGGCAAATGAGAGCGTATTTTTCAATGTAGCTTCGCTAGCAAGTCGGCTGTACAACTGGGGCGAGTACTAGTACGTCTCACTAGACTTGCCGTGTGGCGGCGCTCGGTCAGCAATCACTGACAGTGGCGACACGCGGGTCCGTCGTATACTAGCGGACCGCGGCCGATTTAAAAGCTACCATCTAGCAAGTGTGGTGTCTGGCGGTGACACCACAGTTTCCACCGTCGTATGACCGCAAGATGGAAATTAACAGGCCTTGAATGTGGAGTGGTAGTTGGAGCTACACGCCTGAGACATTACATTTCGAAAATCGTTAGCGAATTCAATATTCCTAGTCCCACTGTGTCAAGTGTGCGTCGAGAATAACAAACTTCAGGCTTTATCTTTCATCACAGACAATGCAGTGGCCCGAGGCCTTTACTCAATTACCGACAGCAGCGGCGTTTCCGTTGAGTTGTCAGCGCTAACAGACAAGCAGCTACAACTTAACTCCTCCTGAACAGGCCATGAAGGTCCAACGGTACTGACCGGCCGCCGTGTCATATTCAGCCCACAGGCGTCACTGGACGCGGATATGGAGGGGGGGCCTGTGGGTTGGTTGGTTTAAAGATTAAAGGGACCAAACTGCAAAGGTCGTCGGTCCCTTGCTTCATAAAAACACAGAGCACAGTGAAACCATCCACCAGTCAGGCGAAGTACTAAAATAAAAATTCCGGGGGAAGAAAAGCCCCATGGTCAATGGTAAGACAACACGGAAAACGGAGCACAGCAACAAAAACTACATAGAGAACAAAGGCAGAAGGAATTAAAACTGCACAACAGAGGACTGTGGCTGGCTGATCACGAAAATAATAGGATGATCCAGCCACTCTGCAACACGTTAAAACGTCCAGCCTAAAAGATTAGGGTGGAGTCGAATTACAACACAAAACAAAGTAAAAGATACAGCACAAAAGAGGGTGATGTAATAAAATTAAATGGACCTATAAAAGCCGCTTGCGCGAATAAAACTTAAAACCCGATCTGCCAGAGAGACATTGTCACCTAAAACAGATGATAAATCACCCTGGAGATTAAATGCACGCCTGAGAGCGGTTAAAAGAGGACATCCCAACAACAGATGGGCCACCGTCATGGTTGCACCACAGCGACAATGAGGGGGGTCCTCTCGACGCAGCAGATGACCATGCGTCAGCCAAGAGTGACCAATGCGGAGCCTACAGAGAATAACAGAATCCCTGCGAGAGGCCCACATGGAGGAACCCCACACGGTCGTGGTCTCCTTTACACGCCGCAGCTTGTTGGGTACAGACAGAGTGCGCCATTCGTCTGCCCACATCCCAAAGACCCGACGGCGTAACACCGATCGGAGATCAGTTGCCGGGAGGCCGATCTCCAACGGCAGTTTGCGGGTGGCTTCTTTAGCTAACTTGTCGGCGTGTTCGTTTCACGCTATTCCAACGTGTCCCGGGATCCATATGAACACCATTGAACGTCCACGCTGTGCAAGAGCATGAACGGACTCCTGGATGGCAACGACAATGGGATGGCGTGGGTAGCACTGGTCAAGAGCCTGTAGACTACTGAGAGAGTCACTGAAAAATGACAAAAGACTTGCCAGCGCTGGTACGAATGCGCTCAAGGGCACGAAAAATGGCTGTTAGCTCTGCGGTGTAAACACTGCAGCCGTCCGGCAAGGAGCGCTGGTCTACATAGTCCGCATGAGCGTAAGCGTACCCCACACGGCCATCAACCATCGAGCCATCTGTATAGATAACCTCCGAGTCGCGGGATGCGTCGAGGAGAGCAAGAAATTGGCGGCGCAAGACTGCAGGAGGAACTGAATCCTTTTGCCATTGTGAGAGGTCCAGCCGAAGCTGCGGCCGACGAATACACCAAGGTGATGTATGTTGGTGGACCTGAAAAGCAGATGGAAGAGGCAAACACTCGAGGTTACTAAGGAGTGACCGAACACGGATCCCAATGGTATGGCCTGATCGAGGCCGCCGGTTTTGGGCATGGACTGCCGCATTAGCGAAAAGGAGACGGTGGCCTGTGGGTCAGCACTCTCCCGAGCGTCCTCTTGGGCTCGTGACCGTACTGGAAAACCGTGGCCCGGTCACATGAGTCCCGTTTTCAGTTGGTAAAAGCTGATGGTAGGGTTCGAGTCTGGCGCAGATCCCACCAAGCCGTGGACTCGAGTTGTCTACAAAGCTGTGTGCGAGCTGGTGGTGGCTCCCTAATGGTGTGGGCTGTGTTCACGTGGAATAAATTGATCCTCTGGTCCAACACAACCGACCCTTAGCCGGAAATGGTTATGTTCCGCTACTTTGAGATCATTTTCAGTCATTCATGGATTTCATGTTCCCAAATAACGATGGAATTTTTATGGATGACAGTGCGCCATGTCACTGGGCCACAATTGATCGTGATTGCTTTGAAGAATACACTCCTGGAAATGGAAAAAAGAACACATTGACACCGGTGTGTCAGACCCACCATACTTGCTCCGGACACTGCGAGAGGGCTGTACAAGCAATGATCACACGCACGGCACAGCGGACACACCAGGAACCGCGGTGTTGGCCGTCGAATGGCGCTAGCTGCGCAGAATTTGTGCACCGCCGCCGTCAGTGTCAGCCAGTTTGCCGTGGCATACGGAGCTCCATCGCAGTCTTTAACACTGGTAGCATGCCGCGACAGCGTGGACGTGAACCGTATCTGCAGTTGACGGACTTTGAGCGAGGGCGTATAGTGGGCATGCGGGAGGCTGGGTGGACGTACCGCCGAATTGCTCGACACGTGGGGCGTGAGGTCTCCACAGTACATCGATGTTGTCGCCAGTGGTCGGCGGAAGGTGCACGTGCCCGTCGACCTGGGACCGGACCGCAGCGACGCACGGATGCACGCCAAGACCGTAGGATCCTACGCAGTGCCGTAGGGGACCGCACCGCCACTTCCCAGCAAATTAGGGACACTGTTGCTCCTGGCGTATCGGCGAGGACCATTCGCAACCGTCTCCATGAAGCTGGGCTACGGTCCCGCACACCGTTAGGCCGTCTTCCGCTCACGCCCCAACATCGTGCAGCCCGCCTCCAGTGGTGTCGCGACAGGCGTGAATGGAGGGACGAATGGAGACGTGTCGTCTTCAGCGATGAGAGTCGCTTCTGCCTTGGTGCCAATGATGGTCGTATGCGTGTTTGGCGCCGTGCAGGTGAGCGCCACAATCAGGACTGCATACGACCGAGGCACACAGGGCCAACACCCGGCATCATGGTGTGGGGAGCGATCTCCTACACTGGCCGTACACCACTGGTGATCGTCGAGGGGACACTGAATAGTGCACGGTACATCCAAACCGTCATCGAACCCATCGTTCTACCATTCCTAGACCGGCAAGGGAACTTGCTGTTCCAACAGGACAATGCACGTCCGCATGTATCCCGTGCCACCCAACGTGCTCTAGAAGGTGTAAGTCAACTACCCTGGCCAGCAAGATCTCCGGATCTGTCCCCCATTGAGCATGTTTGGGACTGGATGAAGCGTCGTCTCACGCGGTCTGCACGTCCAGCACGAACGCTGGTCCAACTGAGGCGCCAGGTGGAAATGACATGGCAAGCCGTTCCACAGGACTACATCCAGCATCTCTACGATCGTCTCCATGGGAGAATAGCAGCCTGCATTGCTGCGAAAGGTGGATATACAGTGTACTAGTGCCGACATTGTGCATGCTCTGTTGCCTGTGTCTATGTGCCTGTGGTTCTGTCAGTGTGATCATGTGATGTATCTGACCCCAGGAATGTGTCAATAAAGTTTCCCCTTCCTGGGACAATGAATTCACGGTGTTCTTATTTCAATTTCCAGGAGTGTATTTTGGACAATTAGAGCAATATCGCCCGACATGAATCTCATAGGATGCTGATGGGACATAATCGAGAAGTCAGTCCTGGAACGGCAACACTTTCGCGATTTTGAGCGGCTATGAAGGCAGCATGGCTGATTATTTCTGCAGGGGACTCCCGACGATTTCTTGAGTCCCTGGCACGTAGAGTTGGTGCACCACGCCGGACAAAATCAGGTTCTACACGATACCAGGAGGTATCTCTTGACTTTGCCGCCTCAGTGCACATCATTTATCTTTAATCGCTGAGTAACACAAGGTTTCCTAAGTACAGATAACTAGCGAATCACGTTACCTGGAGGGTAAATCGTAACTTTCGAAAAGTGCATGTCCTCCATTTATCTACAGTACTATCACAGAGGGCAATAAGGAAACGGATAAGGTAGTCATCTCACCGAAGAGAATTCGGAGAACCAGGTAGTTCATCCAGATTCGCGAATTCTTGGCCAACCAGTAGAGTCTAAGAATACCATTACACCTATAATCAAAATACTATGATGTGTTTGGTTACACATTTGTACATACATATGTGTCAATATACAAGTTGTTTAATGATGAACGGAAAATAATTTAGTTGGCGGTAGTGTAGGCCCAACAGAATAAAACATTACATCTTATGTGTGCGCAACTTCGTGTTGGTTACAGAGATAAAGCTGGTTACAGTGGTAAGATTTCATGTGGCTTGTTGGTGCTCTGGGTGCTATAGGGTGTTTTAGGAAATGCCATTTTTGTTTTGATGTTGAATTTAGACCTGTGCTTCACTTTGCACTGTTGAATGTTGCACCTGTGATAATAATAGTAATTCTTAGCTAATTCTGTTTCATCGTTTCAACATGCCGCACATATTTACAATCCCCGAGGAAAGACGATATGGTATTTATGTACGGGTTTTGTAAAGGATGCGCTACTCCTGCTTGTAAAGATTACGGTGGACGATTTCCCAACCGCAAAAACCGGAAGTCAAGAGTGTTTACTCGTGTTTGTACAAATCTACGTGAGACTGGAGCAGTACGAAGGACCAGACGTATGTCATTTGCTGAGTTGTAGAAGAGAGTGTGCATGAACTAGAAGATATTATTCAGCTGGTGGAAGAAGCACACGCTGAACTTCTACAGGTGTCGGTTTTCCACGTTGCATCTGTTTAAACTGTGTGAGGTGCTGATAATGGTGTCTTTGTCGCCTTAAAAGCATTCGTGACTAGCATAAAATTGCCACGTCCAATATTATATAACTATAACGTTCACGAGAGTTGCAGCGTGTATTTGAAACAAATCTGATTTCCATCCTCATAGTGGCCGTACTAGCGCCATATGATGCACATACACTCCTGGAAACTGCCCTACAAACTAGGTCCCCAAATACACTCCTGGAAATGGAAAAAAGAACACATTGACACCGGTGTGTCAGACCCACCATACTTGCTCCGGACACTGCGAGAGGGCTGTACAAGCAATGATCACACGCACGGCACAGCGGACACACCAGGAACCGCGGTGTTGGCCGTCGAATGGCGCTAGCAGCGCAGCATTTGTGCACCGCCGCCGTCAGTGTCAGCCAGTTTGCCGTGGCATACGGAGCTCCATCGCAGTCTTTAACACTGGTAGCATGCCGCGACAGCGTGGACGTGAACCGTATGTGCAGTTGACGGACTTTGAGCGAGGGCGTATAGTGGGCATGCGGGAGGCCGGGTGGACGTACCGCCGAATTGCTCAACACGTGGGGCGTGAGGTCTCCACAGTACATCGATGTTGTCGCCAGTGGTCGGCGGAAGGTGCACGTGCCCGTCGACCTGGGACCGGACCGCAGCGACGCACGGATGCACGCCAAGACCGTAGGATCCTACGCAGTGCCGTAGGGGACCGCACCGCCACTTCCCAGCAAATTAGGGACACTGTTGCTCCTGGCGTATCGGCGAGGACCATTCGCAACCGTCTCCATGAAGCTGGGCTACGGTCCCGCACACCGTTAGGCCGTCTTCCGCTCACGCCCCAACATCGTGCAGCCCGCCTCCAGTGGTGTCGCGACAGGCGTGAATGGAGGGACGAATGGAGACGTGTCGTCTTCAGCGATGAGAGTCGCTTCTGCCTTGGTGCCAATGATGGTCGTATGCGTGTTTGGCGCCGTGCAGGTGAGCGCCACAATCAGGACTGCATACGACCGAGGCACACAGGGCCAACACCCGGCATCATGGTGTGGGGAGCGATCTCCTACACTGGCCGTACACCACAGGTGATCGTCGAGGGGACACTGAATAGTGCACGATACATCCAAACCGTCATCGAACCCATCGTTTTACCATTCCTAGACCGGCAAGGGAACTTGCTGTTCCAACAGGACAATGCACGTCCGCATGTATCCCGTGCCACCCAACGTGCTCTAGAAGGTGTAAGTCAACTACCCTGGCCAGCAAGATCTCCGGATCTGTCCCCCATTGAGCATGTTTGGGACTGGATGAAGCGTCGTCTCACGCGGTCTGCACGTCCAGCACGAACGCTGGTCCAACTGAGGCGCCAGGTGGAAATGGCATGGCAAGCCGTTCCACAGGACTACATCCAGCATCTCTACGATCGTCTCCATGGGAGAATAGCAGCCTGCATTGCTGCGAAAGGTGGATATACACTGTACTAGTGCCGACATTGTGCATGCTCTGTTGCCTGTGTCTATGTGCCTGTGGTTCTGTCAGTGTGATCATGTGATGTATCTGACCCCAGGAATGTGTCAATAAAGTTTCCCCTTCCTGGGACAATGAATTCACGGTGTTCTTATTTCAATTTCCAGGAGTGTATTTAGGAACATTGGTCAGAACCGTCTCACGACGAAAGTAGTAGCTTCAGTTGTTCATGTTTAACAGGATCGGTATCTGTTGTTTGGAACAACCGCATTCTTAAGTTAAGGCACACATCATATTAACGGCGAAATGCAATGCAACAAGTTTCTCCAAGTATTGCAGATTATGCACGAAATATGGGACGCACTCTCTGATATTCTCTCTCACTCTCTCTTTTCTGTTGGGTAATCTCAGGAACACTTAACAGTTCTCTTGAAAGCAAGTTTATGACTTGGCTAAATTATCATTAACTTCATCCATATTGTGCTGTCAGAAACTTTTACAATTAGTTTGCAGTAGAAAACTTCCGGTTCTGTCCTATAGATTCTAATTTGTAATCCTTAAAATAGATTCAGAATTTAGCGTACAAGGTTGTTTGTGACTGTGATTAATATTGCAAACAACGGACACCACACTTAAATCTGTTTCAGACAGTCAGACATTTGACTAGTGGAAGTCACTTTGCTTCCCATCTCTTTCTCTTTTTTACTCTATTGTTCCTCTCACAGCATTGTGTTTCCTTTTCTAGTGTGGATACCATTAACCAACGCATCCGCGTCGTTACCCACATCGATGGCGCCAACACATTAGAAGGCACATACACTCTGGCCGCCCGCATACTCGGCATACCTCTGGAAGGCACTGGGCTCTTCAAGGTTACTATGAGTGAGTATCCTCATTGAACAATATCTGCTCACGGCAGAAAAGGGAAAAATTATGGAAGTGAAGTAGGCTACTTAATCTAAAAGAGTGAGGCGGGAGGAAAGAGTAATGACAGCGATGCAGAAGCCCTCTCAAAGATTTTCATATATCTTATCCCAGAAATACCACCGTCATTCACTGAACAACTGGGACAGCGAAACGGTAACTTTCTATGAGCTGACATAAGTCAGATTTGATTATCTGAATTTGGTATATCTTTATGACTACTGTAATTTCCAGAACACATTCTGGAAGAATTTTGTGCTAATTTTAATAAAATGATAATCAACGATTCAGTATCCCCACGTAACTACTGCCCTTGACCAATACGGAGTTGTAACAGGACAGGACGTTTATGATACAGAAGAAGAAAAATAGATTGTAGTCTGTAATAACAAGGGTGATGAACGTAATTAGAAAAGGATTGGCATATGTGAATCACTTAGTAAACTAAAGAATAGCCGTAACTCTTCTCTTAAATCTTATGTCATGAGTACGTTGTGAATAATTTTCACTACTTCGTACACAGAAAGTTGTTGAAGGGACGCCCAGTGAATGTTACAGCAGACGTATTAACGTAATCCAACAAATAGTTGTTCTCATCGTCACCATTACATTAAAAAGGACAGTCCACAACACTTGAGATGGATGAGGACCGTTCAGTAACTAATGCAACACGTATTTGTTTTTAAGCAATTCGGTTTTATTCAGCATTCTAATACACCATCACGTTACCCAGTCTTTCGATTCTGTTGGGAACAGCACCGTATTCTTCAACATAATCTCCGATCAATGCGACGGCGTTACGCCACCTTAATGGGACAGCCCCATACAGCCACATCGTCCGCTCTGCTGGTCGACGTCTGAGCCAACATCTTCCTGCATCAATAACCTCACCATCATCCAAGTACTGTTGCGAAACACACAAGCATCTTCACATACACTCCTGGAAATGGAAAAAAGAACACATTGACACCGGTGTGTCAGACCCACCATACTTGCTCCGGACACTGCGAGAGGGCTGTACAAGCAATGATCACACGCACGGCACAGCGGACACACCAGGAACCGCGGCGTTGGCCGTCGAATGGCGCTAGCTGCGCAGCATTTGTGCACCGCCGCCGTCAGTGTCAGCCAGTTTGCCGTGGCATACGGAGCTCCATCGCAGTCTTTAACACTGGTAGCATGCCGCGACAGCGTGGACGTGAACCGTATGTGCAGTTGACGGACTTTGAGCGAGGGCGTATAGTGGGCATGCGGGAGGCCGGGTGGACCTACCGCCGAATTGCTCAACACGTGGGGCGTGAGGTCTCCACAGTACATCGATGTTGTCGCCAGTGGTCGGTGGAAGGTGCACGTGCCCGTCGACCTGGGACCGGACCGCAGTGACGCACGGATGCACGACAAGACCGTAGGATCCTGCGCAGTGCCGTAGGGGACCGCACCGCCACTTCCCAGCAAATTAGGGACACTGTTGCTCCTGGGGTATCAGCGAGGACCATTCGCAACCGTCTCCATGAAGCTGGGCTACGGTCCCGCACACCGTTAGGCCGTCTTCCGCTCACGCCCCAACATCGTGCAGCCCGCCTCCAGTGGTGTCGCGACAGGCGTGAATGGAGGGACGAATGGAGACGTGTCGTCTTCAGCGATGAGAGTCGCTTCTGCCTTGGTGCCAATGATGGTCGTATGCGTGTTTGGCGCCGTGCAGGTGAGCGCCACAATCAGGACTGCATACGACCGAGGCACACAGGGCCAACACCCGGCATCATGGTGTGGGGAGCGATCTCCTACACTGGCCGTACACCACTGGTGATCGTCGAGGGGACACTGAATAGTGCACGGTACATCCAAACCGTCATCGAACCCATCGTTCTACCATTCCTAGACCGGCAAGGGAACTTGCTGTTCCAACAGGACAATGCACGTCCGCATGTATCCCGTGCCACCCAACGTGCTCTAGAAGGTGTAAGTCAACTACCCTGGCCAGCAAGATCTCCGGATCTGTCCCCCATTGAGCATGTTTGGGACTGGATGAAGCGTCGTCTCACGCGGTCTGCACGTCCAGCACGAACGCTGGTCCAACTGAGGCGCCAGGTGGAAATGGCATGGCAAGCCGTTCCACAGGACTACATCCAGCATCTCTACGATCGTCTCCATGGGAGAATAGCAGCCTGCATTGCTGCGAAAAGTACTGTACTAGTGCCGATATTGTGCATGCTCTGTTGCCTGTGTCTATGTGCCTGTGGTTCTGTCAGTGTGATCATGTGATGTATCTGACCCCAGGAATGTGTCAATAAAGTTTCCCCTTCCTGGGACAATGAATTCACGGTGTTCTTATTTCAATTTCCAGGAGTGTACATGCTTTTTGTTGCCCTTTATGGTATTCAGTTAGGCAGTGAGAAATCCAGCGGGCACATTCCTTCGAGTACCCCAACTAGTGGACCAGTGTGCCACACTACCAGAAGATCCACTGTACAGCGACGAGTCTGAGTGTGATCCGCCAGTCACCTCGAATGAGAGTGTCCGCACGTTCCAGCACTGCAGGAGTGACAGGTGTGTGTGACCGGCCGGCCGGCACGCGGGAGGTCGCACAGGTTTGCGCCGCCTTGTTACGACGATGGAAGAGAGCCACCGTGGTACAGCAACCGAGTTAGAAAACTGCTAAGGAATCAAGGGGAACTTCACGGCAAACGTAAATATAGCCAAAGCCTTGCAGACAAACAAAAATTACGCTAAGCGAAATATAGTCTGAGGAGGGCTATGCGAGAGGCGTTCAACGAATTCGAAAGTAAAGTTCTATGTGCTGACTTGGCAGGAAAACCTAAGAAATTTTGGTCTCATGTCAAAGCGGTAGGTGGATCAAAACAAAATGCCCAGACACCCTGTGACCAAAATAGTCCTGAAACAGAGGATGACGAACTAAAGGCCAAAATACTAAACGTCTTTTTCCAAAGCTGTTTCACAGAGGAAGAATGCACTGTAGTTCCTTCTCTAGATTGTCACACAGATGACAAAATGGTAGATATCGAAATAGACGACAGAGGGGTAGAGAAAAAATTAAAATCGCTCAAAAGGGGAAAGACCGCTGGAACTGATGGGATACCAGTTCCATTTTACAGAGAGTACGCAAAGGAACTCGCCCCCCTTCTTGCAGCGGTGTACCGTAGATCTCTAGAAGAGCGTTGCGTTCCAAAGGATTGGAAAAGGGCACAGGTCATCCCAGATTTCAAAAAGGGACGTCGAACAGATGTGCAGAACTATAGACCTATATCTTTAACGTCGATCAGTTGTAGAATTTTGGAACACGTATTATGTTCGAGTATAATGACTTTTCTGGAAACCAGAAATCTACTCTGTATTAATCAGCATGGGTTTCGAAAAAGACGATCGTGTGAAACCCAGCTCGTGCTATTCGTCACGAGACTCAGACGGCCATAGACACGGGTTCCCAGGTAGATGACGTGTTTCTTGACTTTCGAAAGGCGTTAGATACAATTCCCCACAGTCGGTTAATGAACAGTGTAAGAGCATATGGACTACCAGACCAATTGTGTGACTGGATTGAAGAGTTCGTAGATAACAGAACGCAGCATGTCATTCTCAATGGAGATAAGTCTTCCGAAGTAAGAGTGATTTCAGGTGTGCCGCAGGGGAGTGCCGTAGGACCGTTGCTATTAAAAATATATATAAATGACCTTATCGATAAATCGGAAGTTCACTGAGGCTTTTTGCTCCTGATGCTGTAGTATATCAAGAGGTTGTAACAATGGAAAATTGTACTGAATTGCAGGAGGATCTGCAACGAATTGACGCATGGTGCAGGGAATGGCAATTGAATCTCAATGTAGAGAGGTGTAATATGCTGAGAATACAGAGAAAGAAAAATCCTTTATCATTTAGCTACAATATAGCAGGTCAGCATCTGGAAGCAGTTATTTCCAAAAATTATCTGGGAGTAGGCATTAGGAGTGATTTAAAATGGAAAGACCATATAAAATTAACCGTCGGTAAAGCAGATGCCAGACTGAGATTCATTGGAAGAATCCTAAGGAAGTGCAGTCCGAAAACAAAGGAAGTAGGTTACAGTACACTTGTTCGCCCACTGCTTGGATACTGCTCACCGGTGTGGGATCCGTACCAGAGAGGGTCGACAGAAGAGATAGAGAAGATCCAAAGGAGAGTAGCGCGCTTCGTTACAGGATCATTTAGTAGTCGCGAAAGCGTTACGGATATGATAGATAAACTCCAGTCGAAGATTCTGCAAGAGAGACGCTCAATAGCTCGGTACGGGCTTTTGTTAAAGTTTCGAGAACATACCTTGACCGAGGAGTCAAGCACTATATTGCTCCCTCCTATGTATATCTCGCGAAGAGATCATGAGGATAAAATCAGAGAGATTAGAGCCCACACAGAGGCATACCGACAATCTTTCTTTCTACGAACAATACGAGACTGGAATAGAAGGGAGAACCGATAGAGGTGCTAAAGGTACCCTCCGCCACACACCGTTAGGTGGCTTGCGGAGTATAAATGTAGATGTTGATGTAGATAACAGACGCTTCGGTCAACGACTCACCGTGCTTTCGTTCTCTGTCATATCTCCGTAGACATTCTGCAAGCCCCTATGAATATCTGCGAAGCTCTGGTTTCTTGCCAAAACAAACTCTATGACAGTTCTCTGTTCGGAACGCACATCGATTGCAGACGCCATTTTGAAGGCTACGTATAGCGTCGTCATTTATCGGAACTTCATGTGATTATGGGAGCTGAAGCAGGAATATTCCACGATGTACCACAGTTGTTCCGCCTTTTCTCAACCGTCACTGCCCGAGAAAAAAATTGTATTGCATTATTTACCAAACGCTGTATTATGTAGATCATGAAGTATCTTGTGTGTATGAAAGAAAGCAACGTAAAATGAAGAGTGAAGTAAGAGACAGACTACAGTAAAAGCAAACAGAAAGTAACACAGTCGTTAGAAGATGAAAGAAACGTAAATGTCTAATGATGCGTGAAGCTCTTACAGTATTGAGGAGAAATTACCTAGGCGATAGGTAAAACTTGAATTCAACGTTTTTAACTGAAACGTTCATCAGTCTACGACCCAAGTGTGAGAATAATGAAGACACCAAAGAGAAGAGCAAATTTTTAAAATTACTGAGTAGGTGCACATTTTGAAAGTCATTTCAGTATGTTGTTACTCTCCAACCTCGAGCTGGTAATTATTAAAAAAAAAAGATTATATTGGCTTAGAATACATTACTGGCTAGGCTACATTACTATTTTAAACTCTATATTACCTGTCTTCGATACGGTCAGCAGAAGAAAAACGAAACATTTTAAAGACTCACAAATGTAATTTCAAGGCTATGGACATCTTTTTCCAAAATGTGCGTTCCATATCTTTTTGTTTGGCTGGAAGAAACTGACATTATACATTTTATTTCAGATGGTGGCGGCGTCGACGTCACGTATTCTGGACACCTGGAGATCGGCGAGGGAGGGCGGCCGTACCTCAGACTGGACGCCACCCACGTCGAGCTGGTTTTAGGCGACTCTCAGTACGAACTCACTGGCCTCTTCGGGGACTACCAGCCTCTAGGTAGGTTACGCAATAAAATTTATCCTTCTTCTTCTTCCCATCTTTCTGCGCTAAAGCCTGTTTACTTCAGTACACCTCAGTCTACCCTGATGTTGGGGCTCCATCTTTTCCTTGGACGGTCAACATTTCTTCTCATCACCATCATCTTGGACAGTTTCCAGCCTCTGGCCAGGTCTGTATGGAACCTAGGCCTCTCCATCGTCTTCTGTCTTGCCACCATCTCTTAGTCTTCACCTTGGTCCAGTCTTCTCCTTTCTTCTGGACACATTCATCTACTCCTTTCAGCCATCTGTCTCTCGGCCTTCCCCTTGGTCGCTTTCCTTCCAGTTTCATCTCGCGTATCCTCCTGGGTATCCTCTTCTCCTCCATTCTCTTAACGTGTCCATACCATCTCAGCCTTGATTTCTCTACCTCCCCCTGTAATGGTTCCACCTTCATTATCTCTCTGATCATATCATTTCTTACCCTGTCTATCTTTGTCACTCCAATACTGCTTCTCAAGAATTTCATCTCACTAGCTTGTACTTTGCTTTTCTCTCTTCCTTTCATAACCAAGGTTTCTGATGCATATGTCAGGATCGGGACATAGTATGACTGGTATATAACTTTTTTACTGATTTGAGGTACATCCTTGCTTCATATCAGGCTTCTGACATTCTTCCGTTATGCTTCTGCTTTTCTCTCCCGCTCGTTTATTTCTCTCTCGTTTTTTCCGTCTTCCTGTATCATGCTTCCTAGGTACTTGAAACTCTCCACTCTCCTCAATCGTACCCCACCATTTGTATTTCCCGTTGTTCCTCTCTCCTTCTTTCTAGTTGTGATAATCATCTCACTCTTACTTATACTAAATTTCATCCGATATTCTTGTACTGTTCGTTCGCATACGTCCAACTGCTCTTGTACTTCCTCCTCCTTATTCCCGCAAATCATCTGATCATCTGCCAACACCATAGCTTGCATCTTTCCTTCACCAATTACTTGTGTTACTATACTCATTACATCATCCATCGCTACAATGAAGAGTGATGGTGAAAGTGCCCTCTCCTGCCTCAAGCCATTCTTCTGTTCAATCCAAGCTGATCTCCCTCCTCCCACTTTCACACAGCTCACACTTCCATGGTACATTTCCTGTACCCTCCAAATAATCTGTTTTGCTACTCCTCCGTTCTCCAGGGCTTCTACGTACACTATCATACGCTTTTTCAATGTCCAGGAACGTCATTAATAGATCTATGTGTTCTTCTTGGCATAAGTTAGTTTAAGTAGTGTGTAAATCTAGGGACCGATGATCTAAGCGGTTTAGTCCCTTAGAAATTCACACACTTTTGAACGTTTTTGAATAGATCTTTTCCATATTCATACTGCTGTTAATTCAGTTGTCTTACAGCAAAAATTAGATTCACCGTGGACCTTCTTGTTCTGAAGCCATATTGCTCTTCTCTCATTCTTCCTTCTAATTTTGCCCGAATTCGTGCTTCCAAAATTTTCTCAAAAATCTTTGCACAATCTACATCTACATCTACATCTACATTTATACTCCGCGAGCCACCCAACGGTGTGTGGCGGAGGGCACTTTACGTGCCACTGTCATTACCTCCCTTTCCTGTTCCAGTCGCGTACGGTTCGCGGGAAGAACGACTGCCGGAATGCCTCCGTGCGCGCTCTAATCTCTCTAATTTTACATTCGTGATCTCCTCGGGAGTTATAAGTAGGGGGAAGCAATATATTCGATACGTCATCCAGAAACGCACCCTCTCGAAACCTGGCGAGCAAGCTACACCGCGATGCAGAGCGCCTCTCTTGCAGAGTCTGCCACTTGAGTTTGTTAAACATCTCCGTAACGCTATCAAGGTTACCAAATAACCCTGTGACGAAACGCGCCGCTCTTCTTTGGATCTTCTCTATCTCCTCCGTCAACCCGATCTGGTACGGATCCCACACTGATGAGCAATACTCAAGTATAGGTCGAACGAGTGTTTTGTAAGCCACCTCCTTTGTTGATGGACTACATTTTCTAAGGACTCTCCCAATGAATCTCAACCTGGTACCCGCCTTACCAACAATTAATTTTATATGATCATTCCACTTCAAATCGTTCCGCACGCATACTCCCAGATATTTTACAGAAGTAACTCCTACCAGTGTTTGTTCTGCTATCATATAATCGTACAATAAATGATCCTTCTTTCTATGTATTCGCAATACATTACATTTGTCTATGTTAAAGGTCAGTTGCCACTCCCTGCACCAAGTGCCTATCCGCTTAAGATCTTCCTGCATTTTGCTACAATTTTCTAATGCTGCAACTTCTCTGTATACTACAGCATCATCCGCGAAAAGCCGCATGGAACTTCCGACACTATCTACTAGGTCATTTATATATATTGTGAAAAGCAATGGTCCCATAACACTCCCCTGTGGCACGCCAGAGGTTACTTTAACGTCTGTAGACGTCTCTCCATTGATAACAACATGCTGTGTTCTGTTTGCTAAAAACTCTTCAATCCAGCCACACAGCTGGTCTGATATTCCGTAGGCTCTTACTTTGTTTATCAGGCGACAGTGCGAAACTGTATCGAACGCCTTCCGGAAGTCAAGAAAAATAGCATCTAACTGGGAGCCTGTATCTAATATTTTCTGGGTCTCATGAACAAATAAAGCGAGTTGGGTCTCACACGATCGCTGTTTCCGGAATCCATGTTGATTCCTACATAGTAGATTCTGGGTTTCCAAAAACGACATGATACTCGAGCAAAAAACATGTTCTAAAATTCTACAACAGATCGACGTCAGAGATATAGGTCTATAGTTTTGCGCATCTGATCGACCACCCTTCTTGAAGACTGGGACTACCTGTGCTCTTTTCCAATCATTTGGAACCTTCCGTTCCTCTAGAGACTTGCGGTACACGGCTGTTAGAAGGGGGGGCAAGTTCTTTCGCGTACTCTGTGTAGCATCGAATTGGTATCCCGTCAGGTCCAGTGGACTTTCCTCTGTTGAGTGATTCCAGTTGATTTTCTATTCCTCATCAATGTTATCCCCCAAACGTTCTTGCACTCTTTTCTATTCCCCTTCTTAAAGATCGGGACAATTATTCCCTTCTTCCGGTTTCTGGGATTATCTTCTGTCTACACACAATTTTCGTTACTCGATATAGCCATTGTATCCCCACCTCTCCTGCTGCCCTCACCATCTCTACACCTAGCTCATCCAGACCTGGTGACTTCCCTCCCTTCATCTTGCCCAATGCCTCTTCCACTTCTCTTCCTTCTCTTTTTAGATTTGCTGTTCCTCCTCTTTCTTCTCCTAGGCTTGTTCCTCCTCATCCATGTCTCCATTTGGGTTCAGGAGTTCTTCAAAATATTCCTTCCACATATTCTTGAGTTCCTCCTTATTCTCTACATCTTGTCCACTTTTGTTTACCATTCGAGTATAATCTGTCGTATCGTTCTTAGTCTTACTTTTAATCATCGCATATAAAATCTTTTTTGAAGCTTCACTATCCTCGTCCATCATTCTGGTCCACTGTTCCATCCACTTTCTTCTTCCCTCCGCCACCACCCTTTTTGCTTTTTTCTTGCTTGCCTGATACTCTTCTCTTGTCTCTACTGTTCTCTTCTGGAATCATACCCTAAAGGCTGTATTCTTCTTCTGTACTATAGCCTTTGTTTTATCATTCCACCAGGGTGTTTCTTTCCATCTCTTTTTGTTGCTTGTCCTCCCCACATATTGGTTCCGCCGCACTTACTAACGTTCCCTTGAATCTACCCCATTCCTTTTCTACCGGTTTTGGTTCTTCCTTTGGAATGCTTTCCTTTACTACTTGTAGGTACTGTAGCATGCTTTCTTCCTCCTTCAACTTCTATACCCTTATACGTCTTTCCTGGTTTTAAAAATGGTTCAAATGGCTCTGAGCAGTCATGAGGTCATCAGTCCCCTTGAACTTAGAACTACTTAAACCTAATTAATCTAAGGACATCACATACATCCATGCCCGAGGCAGGATTCGAACCTGCGACCGTATCAGTCGCGTGGTTCTTGACTGAAGCCCCTAGTACCGCTCAGCCACAGCGGCCGGCTTTCCTGGTTTTCTGTCCCTTTATTATCCTTAGTCCCTCTCAGGTTCATTGCCAGCAGACGGTGGTCGCTATCCAAGGCCTCTGGTGGTGTCAATGATGTTCCTATTCATCTCATTGTCGTACAGTAAGTAGTCAACTATCAACTTTCTCTTTAAGTCTTGAGTGTACCACGTGATCTTGTGGCTCTCTCTTTTCCTGAACCAAGAGTTCCCAACCAGCAAGCCATTCCTTTGACAGAACTCCAATAGTCTTTCACCTTCCTCATTTCGGCAGCCGCAACCCTCTGGTCCAAGCACACTTTCGCAGTCTTGTCTGTCCCTTCCAACGTTTGCGTTTAAATCTCCCATTTCTATCATATTCTTCCTTCCCATCTGCTTCTGCATTTCCTCTTCAAACTCTTGTTTCTCCTCGGAAGTGCAACCCAACTACGGCGCATGCACTTGTATTATCTCTACGGTCGCCCCCTTGAGTGATATTTTGGTCTTCATAATCCTATCACTTATTCTCTTCACTTCCTCTTTTAATCCATTTCTTATTACTATTCCGACTCCATTTCTCCTTCCCTCCTCATTTCCGCTCCAGTACAGTTGGTAGCCTTTCCTCAGTTCTCTCCTTCCTTCTCCTTTCCATCTCATTTCAGCTAACCCCAATAGGTCTAACTTCCTTCTTTCCATCATGTCTTCCATCTCCTCCACCTTTCCAGTCAATGTTTGTTTATAGGCTTGCTGGGTCTATCGTAGCTTCTCCAGAGCCCTGTTAGCCGTCACTTTTCAGGGTTCCTGTAGGACCTTCACATCTACTGTAGTAGTCACAGGGCATACACAGTCCCCACTGTACCAAGCTCCTACAGGCAACCCCTACTTCATGCCGTTGCCCGTCTCCTAAGACTTGGACGAGGGGTTGGACTTGTGGGAGACTATACTTCTTCTACCAGCTGGTAATTTATTTCTTATGATTTTCACGATCTTCCGTTCATCCATACTGTCTACGTGTTCGTTCCATTCATGCTTTCTCGTATGTACCCACTGATTCATTAATGCACTCAACTTTACATCCCTTTCTCACGTTTTCACTTCTCTCTCTGTCTCGCAATGTCTTCCCTTTAATCCTTCGCAGAATTTTCATCTCCGTGCTTTCCAAAAGTCTTTTTGTTTCTGATGTGTCCGATCTTGTCTCAGAACTGTACGTCACAATTGGTCTCACTATTGTTTTGTATATTCACTCCTTTGAATCTTTTCCTATATGTTTGTTTTTCCAAATAATATCGTTTAAACGCACTAGCGGCCAATACCATCTTTGTCAACTCACCCATGACGATATTAAAAAATAGCGGACTCAAAGAGTCACCTTGTCTAATACCACTATTACTTCTATGCACGTAGTTAACCTGGAAACAGTTTTTGCCTGGATATGGTTGTTGGAATAAATGTCTTCAGTTGTTTTTATTAAGCTAGAAGAAATCCCCAGTTTGGAGAGCCGGTTTATTGCATCTGTTAACCGAATCCTATCGGACGCCTTCTGTAAATCAATAAAGCAAAGATAAGCTGGTTTGTTGTATTCAATGGACTTCTCTACAACCTGTCTAAGAACAAATACTGTATCTGTGCCTCACCTACTGGATCTAAAACCATACTGCTCCTCTTTTTGCTTTATTTCCAGTTGTTTTTGTTATGACTTTAAGAATCGTATTCAGTGCATTTACCCCACTGCATTTGAATGCGTCTTTCCTGTCTTATATTTTGTACAAGAGAATTGCAATACTAGTTCTCCGTTCGTTTGGAATTTCATTAACAGCTCTGTCATTTTTAGCCAACTTGGTTAGTCTTTCAATTAGTGGATATCTTACATAGTTCATTAATTCATCAGGAATTAGGAATCAGGATTAGGAATCTCCCTGCAGATTTCCTGTTTCTAACAGACTTACAGCTTTCCTACCTCTGCATGTGAAACAGTTACATTATCATATACTTTTACACTGATCTCTGCTCTTTTTCTGATCACTTTTTGCCTTTATACAACTCTTTTAAATATTTGACCTATGATCCCTCGTTTTGTCGTTTAGTTTCAAAATTTCATTTATTTCTTTCGTCTTCTGTCGTATTATTCTCCAGATTTGTTTCTGCATCCTAAAGAAGTCATGTTTTAGATTTTTAGAAAAAAATTCCCAGTGTTCATATTTAAAACGATTTTATCTCATTAGGAGCTCTTTTGTAATCTTCATGAGACTCTTCTGTTTTGAGTTTATATTTCAACCAAGCACATCTCTGCTTCTTTTCCCCTAACCTCTTCGCGAAACCATAGTGTTCTGTTTATTTCCCTTTTTTTTTGCCTTATAAAGCTTCTCCTTAGTGCTTCTTGAGATGCTGTCTCATTACTTTCTCTGATTTTCTCCCAAGCCTGTTCCTCTGCATAAAGGGATTTTTCTTTAATTTTCTCTGCCAATCGTTTCTGATATAAACTTTTTGTCTCTTGACTCAATAATGACTCTAAATTAATTTTTTTTCTTTTAAGATTGGTTCTTTAGCATTTTTGTTCCTCCTGACTCTTGCCATGAGTAGGCTGTGATCAATCTCCATGTCGGCAGTATATAAACTCTTCACATCTAACACTGACTGAGGAAGAATGTTCCTGTTTGTTTCTGCCAGACACAAGTCAGATATCAGTTTCGCATATGGATGTTTCAGTTTAACGGTTGTTTTAATTACGTGAAAAATAGACTACGTCAGTAATCAGCACTAATGGCTTTGTACTGTTGGGATCTACTTGTTTTTTTTTTTTTTTTTAGGATTTGATTTTGAGTTTGACAGAAACTAATTTTTGAATGGGTTGAAAAAGGTGGGGGATCGCTGGACCAAGTGTCTATCAATCACAGGAAACTATGTCGAGAAATACGGTGAGTTGATTAGGAAAGAAAGATGTTTCTCCTGCATTTTTGCCAGACTTGTGAAACCACATACCTTTATTTTTCCTGTATTCTTAATAACTGAGTGGCACTTTAAAATAAGAAAAGTCGTGATCCGTTTACTGCTTGTAAGGCAACATCCTGACAACCACCTTGTGGCGACTGATCTGTTTCACACTGTTGTTTCTCTGTTTACAGCGCACGCCGGTAACACGTTCATCAACAGCGTCGCATCGAGCATAGTGGAACCCAACATTACGCCGACACTGGAAAAGTGGCTGGCTGAAGTGTACCGCCAGAACGCGCAAGCCGTTTTCGACACTGTGCCCTACGATCAGCTGTTTCCAAAGACGTCCGCTCACAGCGGCTTCTACAGGGCGGTCTTCCCGTACAGTTCTTGATTTTTCTGCTGATACATCGCTAGAGGTTTATCGTTTGTAGGATAGTCTCCTCCGTTAACAAATTTATATAACCAACTCTGCACTAGCGATGGAATGCGTGTAACGGGTTACCAATTTAACACTAATACTAACAGAGCGTGTGAGAACTGTGTCTATGAAGAAGCTTATGTTTACACAACATGCACATTATGGGCTCAGGGTCCCTCCACTTCTGACGTGAAAAAGTCTCTACTAAGGCTCCGTTTCTCATACCAACAACTGGGAGATTTACAACTAATAAACAAAGAATAATTGAGCAAGGTAACGTTATAATTAAAACATTCACCTTGTAATTCGTTGTGATGGACTCAAATCCTGAGCTGGGTTTTCTTAAACCACTTTAGGCAAATCCCGTGATGGTTCACTCAACGAGACCACGCCGAGTCGCTGCTCACACTTCTCTGATTCAGTTTCTGGTCCGTCTCTAATGCTGTTGAAGTCTATGCTTCCCAAAAACCATCCACACAGTCCGAATTACAAGCGGTAGGAAACCCTCTAACATTTCCTTGCACTCTGATCAGTGTCACTAACATCATTAAATAATTCCGGAGCTTGTAAGGGAATTTCACCCATTCCTAATATATTTTCTTTGCCTATTTCTTTAACTTCACCTCTTTGGGACTAGTTCTAGGCCTGTAATACTTATTCGGTAGTGTGCATTAGCTGAATGAAATTCATGTAATGAAAATTGGAAAGACAAACTCATGTGATACCCGTTTCAGTTACTAAAACGTTCGAAATTTATGAGGGTGGCTTATAGTTCTTTGCTCTATCAGTTAATTTGTCACTGACACCTACTGTTATAAATATTAAGGCAGTGAATTAATACATCTTTTCAAATATATAAAACTTCGGCGGTGCTGGTGATTTACACTGTTGATTTATTTGTGTGTTCAATTTTAAACGTCCTGGGAAAGTCTGTGGCAATGAAGGTAAGATCAAGAAATAATGTTACACATTATATTGGCACAGTATAGTAAATACAGTTAATTATCTTAGACTGAATATGTCATTCTGAGGGGAATTTATCAATTGTGTGATCAATAGTAATGATACTTTTTATGATGTTTTTTCCTTAATTCGTATGTGTATATTATGCATATATGTATATACGTATGTATGTATGTACATGTATATATGTATGTGTATATTACAAAGATTATAAACTATTACTGAAGCAAAAATAATCTAGTTTTCGTCATGTCCTTCGCTTTTCCTGTTAAACTTTCCTACCATATGAAGTGTAAAATATTTTATTTTAAATGATCTGATTAATACAAAACCATGATATCAGAACTTGGCATATTCGCACAACCCTATTGAAGCCACAACTGAGTGAAACTAAGTAACAACCAATAATGGTAAACGAACTCACTCAATGATTCTCACGCATTACACTCCCGCATAAGCCGACGCAAATGGTACTAAGATTAGATCTCTTTTTCCCATTTCAGTCATCTGATATCGGAATGATACCGCTGCAGTAATTTATTACTGACGAAGATTCAGAACCCCTTAGCCATAGCAATTTCAATCGTCTGAACAGTATTGAAATTCCTTATTGAACAGCTGTTATGACACCGAATAATGATGTTCCGCATAAAGACATTGCTAGAAGTCCTAACAGAAGGATGCTCATGCTTACTGATCACTGACACATATGCGTCTCACGCTTCTGCATTTGTGGTTCTTTTACAGCGAGACAGGCAGTGCTGTATCCCGCTAGATGCAACCCGCAGTAACTAGCTCAATGCACACCAAAACCAGTTCCACGCCCATGGCACAAAATTCTTTTCTTGGCTAGTGTAAGAGCATTAAAATGCAGCAAGCGATTTAAGAAGTATTACAGTACTACTGAAGCTTTGTGAAGAATATGACTCATTAACAGGCTAAGCTCACTTTGTTCGGTTGGCCGAATAAGGTACAGAACTCATGTTAAGGAGAAATGTGTTTCAGAACGTCGCTCTCAAAATTTTAGCAGTTTTCTTAAATTAATTTAAGTGAATCAAAGGTGACAGCTTAAACACAACACTTGAGACATAAACTCGGCTTTATTCCCGAATCTGTAACTCTACGAGCATAGAACTGAAATAGTGCGCATTATACAGATCTAACATGTTTTTTCTGACACTTGATCGAGCCCCCATTACTACATAAGGTACTTTCGTCCTGAACTACGGGACAATGGCTTCATATGTTGTCCAAAGTAACAACGTCTTTTTAACAATAATGTAAAATCTGACGATATACTTATCCTTAACTTCTTGTAGAGACAAAACATAGGACAGCGTTACTTCCGTCTTTATGGCTGCCGCTTGTGTTATACCATAAGGAGGAGGGCATTGGGCATTCTGGTTGTAGTAGATGATGTCCGCACTTTTTCCGACGCCAGCGTCAAGCTGAAATTATTGTCCTTGTTACGTTCAAGGTCGCCCAGCCCCTTCATTCAAAGTCTGTACAACAACCGGAAGATGGCTGGAAGTAAGTCCATGACAGCTGTGCTCAAAGAATCCGACCGACCTGAATTATTTATCAACAAACACGTCACACACCTCCCCCTCCTCACCTCTCCTTCCCCCCATATTTATCAAAAATATGCATCTAAGTATCTGAACCGCATAAAAATTACGAACTGTTTTTACATTACTGACTTCTTACAATCATTTATTGGCTGGCTCACTTGTCACACCAGCAAATTTCATTCAATGCTTATTTACTGTTCACTATGGAATATTGGAACGAATATGCTAAATACTCTCTTTAAACAATTAAGATCCAATGTTAGTTTCTAAAGTTAATTAATAAGTTTGTAAAATGTAGTTATGGCACTTGAGTTTTTCTTTAAACACTATTACGAAAACCCTGAAAACCATGAAATAAAATCAACTGCTGTTTTATCCCTGAGTTGTTCACAGTCACCAACACATGGCTGAAATGTAAAAAAAGTGCATAGTTCGATCTTCAAACCATGAGGTTCTTGCTGCCACCAACAGATATTTATTCTATGTACACCGATTTGTTTAAGAGACAAAAGGTCTTTAAATTAATTGTTTTCCACATTATTATGCTTCTAAAATGCCACAGTAATCTTTCCACGTGTAAACTATCTCCAACAACACATCTTCAGTGCTAGAAAGTGCACTGTTTATGTCCAGTATCATAATTTTAATTGCCACATACACACACATGGTCGCCAAATAAGTAGCTAAAACTCTAATAAGTACTCCAAACTTACTTCCATGCCTAACAGTAGACGATCATTCTCTGTGTTAATTATGTTCGTCATTTGCCACAATATTCTAAAACGTCTGGAAAAATATGTCTGCAACACGAGAGAGTCCAATGTTTATGTCTATTATCGTAAGGTTGAGTTCCACATACACTGGCAGACACCAAATTTATGTCAAGAGTTCCAAAGTACGTAAAATAATGTTATTTCCATGCCTAGCAACAGCTAATAGTTTATAATGTAGGCCTAACAAATCGATGTAATAAAATTAACCTGCCCCGGTTTATAATTGCGGAAAAATAGGTGTTGGCTAAAATAATGCGATAAGCAAGTGAGTACGCAAGGAGACTGCCAATCTTAATGTAATTAATTAGGCCTACTTCAGATATAGGTCACAACACAACGTGAAATGAAATATTTCCGCTTTTAAACAGACCCCATTTTGGAGGGGTAATGCATCATGTTACACACCAGATAAGTACAATCGTTGATATTAATTGACAATTGCTGCTATTATTGTAAATGACACAGGCCTATTGGAGGTTATGTATACCTACCGCATTCGACGAAATTGGCAATGAGACCTATGATGCCAAGACTCTATTAAAGCTATATAGACCTAACGAAAAGAAATGCGCGCACTCACACACACACACACACACACACATACACACACACACACACACACACACACAGCAGAGCCAAAAGACAAACAAACGACAAGAATGAAAGAATAACATTTTCGATTTTAGGATGAAAGAACGTCTTTTTATTACAGTATATCACTTAATTAGCGAAATGACATTCTTTGTGTATACACACTCATGAGGCAGCCAAAGAAAGTATCAAAGAGAGATTTGAGATCTCTAACGACGATGAGAGTCGATATCTCGAATAGAGATGAAGTTACTTATTAGTTACGGTATTATGTGTAAGGTGCCACACTCACAAGTTCTTTTGAGATTTAAACTAAATATTTCCTGACCCAAAGGTTCTGTATAGTGCATTAAAATTATATGCAGCGTGCAGGCTTATCATGACAAGCAAGACCTCTGCAAAAATTAGAGTATACATGAAATTGATTTTGTGTAAGATTTCGCACACTTTGTAGGTGCAATGAGGCATCAAAGTAAACACTGCAATAAGAAAATTGTCTGTATTATTTAATTAAATTATAGGTTAGGAGATGACAAGAGTATGATTACATTAAATTCATGTTAAAACATGAAAATTTGTGCACATAGGCACTTAGCCTCGTTACCACGTCATCTTGCTATTTAATGTATAATAGGTTAAGAGTTTATAAAAGATTTGTTGTCAGTGTAGCCGAGTAAAGCAGCTGATCGTTAAATACAGGCTCATTCGTGCATGTGTTATCCCACTGAATAGCTGAACTACACCCCCCCCCCCCCAAACACACACACACATTTTTAGGAAAAAAAACCACTTATATTACCAAAATTTGGCCCTTGCCAGTTATTAGACACTTTTCATTTAAATTTTACAAAATAGCGGAAAATGTTAGTCCATCTTCTCTATGCGAATTGTGAGTGAGAACCATATTACCATAAATAATGCCCACGTACAAATTTCGTGTCAGGATTAACACAATTGGCAGCACAGTATTGTCAACGGCCCTGCCGCAGTGGTAACACCAGTTCACGTCAGATCACCGAAGTTAAGCGCTGTCCGACTCTGGATAGCTCCTGGATGCGTGATCGTCCAGTCTGCTGAGTGCTGTTGGCAAGTGGGGTGCACTCAGCCCTTGTGAGACCAGTTGAGAGCTACTTGACTGAGAAGTGACGGCTCCGGTCTTGTAAACTGACAACGGCTAGTAGTGTAGTGTAGTGACCATATACCGCACTATATCCGCATACAGTGACTCCTATAGGCTGAGGATGACCCAGCGGTCAGCCAGTACTGTTGGGCCTTCCGAGACCTGTTTAGATGGAGAGGAGTAGGAAGAGGAAGAGGAGGAGCAGCAGCAGCAGCAAAGTACTGAACTTCTTTTTCTGTAAATACTGCATCTCCCATTGTTCCTAAGTATGATACTGAGCAGCAAAGAAACAGTTGCTACAAGAAAACCCGCCCCTAAATTTTGGCCCTGCTTCCACTCATCCTTATGTGTGCCTTTACATTAAATATCCGAGAGCTGTGAACATGTTGGTCTATTCTATGCCTTAGCGGTCTTGACAGACTGTCTGAGCCATTGTTTTCTGTATGTTAGAAATGCATGATACGACTCTGTAGATATTCGTTTGGTGTAATATGACACACATGTCGATTAGCGAGTAGCAAACCTGAACTCACAGCCTACTTTCACAGCTATTCTCAATCTTTCTTGTACTAGGAAGAGAACACATTCATTTGTGTCGAGTGGGAGGTGTATGGGAGTTTTAGAAAGTATTGACTCACTGACTAAGTACTCGTACCTCTGCAAGCCCCAACTTGTCAGGACTTTTCGACATGGTGAAATATAAAATTTCAGACAGACATTAATATGAGGTCAGTCTCCTACTCTAATAGGACCAATAAATGACGAGTATGTGAATGGCTTTGCACTCAGGTGACTGCCACCAGAACCCCACCGTCAGCCAATACACATAAACTGTTAGTGAATCTTATTGTGTTAATGTGGATGTAGCACCTGACAGTGGTTGCTAGTCCTTCTCCATCCAACTCCTTGGTTAAGTAGTCTGGGAGAAACACCCAGCAAACTGTGGAGAGCGGCAATGCAATTCTGGAGGCGATATCACCATATTCTGCTACATATGAACCAAACCCTATCAGCAATTTGCGTATCAGTAAAAGTTAACAGCTACTGCACTCCTCATTATATCTTCTGCAAGTGTCATGGCAAATAATCACATCCCTCCATTATTGCTTCCTGGTATCTAAGACTGCTGATGAGAGCCCACTGTGATCTGAAACACTCTGTATGGTCATCTATCTATGTTGCTCCTACGACGCTGGTGCGTGTCGCCACAGTGTGTATTAAAACAGGGCGTAATCCTACCGACTGAGTTACTATAATTTAATGATATGGCGTTGTCTGTAAGTACTACGAAGTATGACCACCGCCTAGTATTACAAACCACATATAAAAACGAGATGATTGAATGTTTAACATATTCCGCAAAGCATTATTCAACACCAAATATGTATCAAGGCTATGTTAGTGTGACTAAAGAACTCACAAATAATAACAACGATGGAAAAAATCCGAGTGTGTCCACCCACAACACATTGATATTTACAATACTGACAGCTATTTTTTTCTCCATACTGTTTCAAAGTAGCAAAACGAGGCTTGCAACTAATACACTACAGTACTGAAAGCTATATGAATACGTGGTGTCTGTTCTTCTGGATATGTCCAAAAGAACCGCGCAACCGCGCGACCGCTACGGTCGCAGGTTCGAATCCTGCCTCGGGCATGGATGTGTGTGATGTCCTTAGGTTAGGTAGGTTTAAGTAGTTCTATGTTCTAGGGGACTGATGACCTCAGATGTTAAGTCCCATAGTGCTCAGAGCCATTTGAACCATTTTTTTTTTGTCCAAAAGAACAGGCACATATGATGTAAGGTGAAATTGCAACGGAGGAGGGGGTGGGGGGGGGGGGGAGGAAATGAAAGGGTAGAAACTAATGCTATCAGATCTTTATGAGGAATCAGCAGAAACGAGTTAAAATGTGTGCTGTACCTTGACTCGAACCCAGGATCTCCTGCTTATTAGGCAGTTGCACTAATGAAAGTGCCACCTATTCACAATGCTTATCACGAATGTGCAGACTGCCTCGGCAAACTCCTCGGCTCACACATTCCCACCTAGCGCCACCTATCCACTGTAGCTTAGCAATGCATAACTAAAAACAACATCATAAACAAACCAATCTATGAACCAAGTAATTCAAAGACACACGTAAATATGTACCAAGTGGACACTACCTAGCGACAGCTAGAACAACTGCTTGAGCAGTCGACATGGTCTGAGATGCAGATACCCTACCAGCAAGATCTACCTTACTGTGATCGTGTCCAAGCCAATGATGATATAGGCTCACACACACACACACACGCACACACACACACACACACACACACACACACATACACACTCTTTAGGTGTGTTACCTGACAGGAACCTTGTGAGGCAAATAATGCTAGCTCTTGTCAGAGCAGACAGCAAAGGACCCAGTAAGCATTTACCATAAAATTTCTTACATTGCACCTCTTGCTAAGTATCGAAAATTATTTCCACTTATGAGTTATTAACATGTATTGGCCATGCCTCCCCGCAGTATTTAGTCCCAATCTATATAGCTATACGGGTCGGGCCTTGTCTTCGGGCCTATTTGGTGTACCTGGAGAAGGTTGAAATGTGCCACACTACCACCACAATCCATGTCTTTGTGTGTATTCAGGGTGAGTCACCTAAAACTTGCACGACAAATATTGCCCATATGGAAAGTGGTAATGATGTGTGGCTTTCACAGAACGTACTGTCAGCCAACAAAAAACTGTAATAATAGGGAGGGGGGGGGGCTTATGGGCGCTCAACATCGAGGTCATCAGCGTACTGTAATAATAGTTAGAAAGTATAGTTTTTGTGCAAACATACACTGACTTAAATGGAACAATGTCTATTGACATTAACAGACTAGAAGTAGGATTAATTAGAACGTCAGTGGTGTTTCTTGCAGGATTATAGTGCGAGTCTGTTACGAGTTATGTATGTACACTTGTTTGTGCCATTTAACCTGCGTAGTTGCTAAGTATGACACTGTTATGTTTCCTTACAGTATGCTTACGTGTTCCTTGAGAGAATTGTGACTCGATAGCCAGTTACTACAAGCAGTAGATCGTGAGTCGACGATTGGATTTATACAAAAAAAAAAGAAAAGTTCAAATGTGTGTGAATTCTTAAGAGACTAAACTGAGGAGGTCATCGGTCCCTAGACTTACACACTACTTAAAGTAACTTATGCTAAAAACAACATACACACTCATGCCCGAGGGAGGACTGGAACCTCTGGCAGTAGGGGCCGCGCAATCCGTGACAAAGCGCCTCAAACCACGCGGCCACTCCCAGCGGATGGGAAGAAGTCGACAAGTTCATCTTGAGAGTGTAGGAAGAATGCGGTTCGTTCTTGTACAGTGTATACGGCAAGATATCTCGATAGATCTCAACCATTTCGGCAGTTATTTCTCAATCTCTTCCGCAGATTTCGTGACAGTGGTAGTGTAACACCTAGAGGAAGTAACAGGAGGAGACAAGTAGTAGACAGAAGAGGGTCAAATTAATGTTCTTGCTGCTGTTGCAGTTGATCTGCACGTCAGCTCCCATGCAATTGCATGAAAAAGTGACATGAGTCGAGGAAATGTCCTATGCATTCTCCATCGACATACCTTACATCCCCGTCGTACTTTTCTCCCTCAAGAGCGACGTGGAAACGATTATGAGAATCGTGTTAATTGCTGTTTATTGGCATTACTACAGGATACTCCCAATGTATCATGTACCTTGTTTAGTGATGAAGCGACATTTACCGATCATGGCCACGTAAACTGCCGAAAGATGCAGTATTGGTCTGTTGAGAATATCCATTCGCTTTATCAGGTGGAATATCACAGTACAGACCATCTTCCACAGATGAAGATACTGCTCTGCAAACTAAGAGGAACCTATGGCACCAATATGATGGCTGTCCAGTCCATAGTTCACGAAGTAGTACTGGATGTCTTCACTAATTGTTTCCAAATCGTTGGACTGGACGCAGAGGACCCATAACTTGGCCAGCCCATTCCCCATACTTGACGCCTGTAGACTTGTTTCTGTGGACAAAACGGAAAGAGTCTGTCTACAAGGTCGTACCAACTACATCTGATGATACGCAATGACGTATTACTACCGCCTACTGGTTTATTTCCACTGAAATGCTAGCACGTGTGCAACAGTCCTATACCAGACTGGAAGCGTGTATTGCCACTGCTAGTTGTCATTCTGAACACAACCTGTGATGTCAGTTGGCTCATTACTGGTCAGTTGTTCTTCAGTGTGTACTACCAAGAGTATTGTACAATTGTTACAGTATCTGCCTGTAGCCAGCCAAGGATGGACAGTATGAAGATGATTAGAGCATACCTGCCGTTGTTTGCTTTGCAGTATTTTGGTTGAGGTTGTATTTTGGATGGTTCAAATGGTTCAAATGGCCCTGAGCACTATGGGACTTAACATCTATGGTCATCAGTCCCCTAGAACTTAGAACTACTTAAACCTAACTAACCTAAGGACATCACACAACACCCAGTCATCACGAGGCATGTATTTTGGATACTTTATGAATAAATCTGTGCGCTCATAACACGCTGAACATTGCTATAAGACACTGATGCAAAAATACCAACACTACAAAGAAATTAATGAAGAGTAATGAAATTTCGGGAATATATTTGTCTAGGTATCATATTTAACAGATTAACGTTGCAAGATCACAGCTTAATGTGAGATATGCCATTGCAAACATGAAATGGTTGTACAAAAATAACTGGTTTAACCGACAAAATGGTGAATGAAAGCATGCAAATGTACATGCATTGTGTCGTACAGGCGCCGGGCGTCAGTTTGAGGTGTGGAGCTCCATGCCTGTTGCACTCAATCGGTCAATAAAGGGACGGTTAATGCTGGTTGTGGATGGTGCTGGAGTTGGAGTCCAATGATGTCACACATTGTGTTCGATTGGAGACAGATGTGGAGATTGAGCAGGCCAAGACAACACGTCGACACTCTGTAGTCGATGATGGGTTACAACAGAGGTATGTGGCCTAGTCTTATCCTGTTGGAAAATACCCTGTGAATGACAGCACAACAGGTGGAACCGCGAGACTGATGTAGAAGTCAGGGGGTGCGGGATGACGACGGGAGTGCTCCTGCTGTCGTACACAGTCACACCTTGGACCATAGCTCCATGCCTAGGTCCAGTGTGTCTAGCACGCAGTCAGGTCGGCCATCACTGAAACTGAGGCAGAACCAGCTTTCTTCAGAAGACGACCCTCCAATGGTCTCTCGCTCGACACCACTGAAATCGCTAGCAGTGGTAGTTTGGGGTCAGTGCAATGCACGCTAGAGGACGTCTGAATCGGAGCTGTCCTCGAAGTGACCGATTTGTAACAGTTCGTTGTGTCACTGTGGTGCCAACTGCTGCTGAAACTGTCGGTGTAGTTGCGCCAGAGCCACAGGCCAAACGCAGAACACGGTTGTCCTCTCTCTCGGCAGTGCGACGTGGCCGTCCGGAAATCGGTCTTCTTGCGACCGTACCTTCCCGTGACCACCGCTGCCAGCAATCGTGTACACTGGCTACATTTTTGCCAAGTCCTTCTGCAATATCGGAGAAGGAACATCCAGCTTCTCGTCCAAACACAGTGACGTGTTGATAATGGCGTCTTTGTCCCCTCAAAGCTGTTCTTGTTAATACCAACACACTACGTCGAATCTCAAAGGTAAGTAACGAGCACGAACGTTACAGAGTGTATTCAAAGTAAACCTGATTTGCATCCTCATAGGGTCGCTACTAACGCCACTTTAATGCGACAGGCGCGAAGTTTGAGTAGGCATTATCTACCAACTTCTGTCGCAGAACTCCTTTCTGGTGTTACGATTCTCTTGCATCACTGTAAGTATGAGTAATACAACTTGCATAATGCACTGAAGAACCGAAGAGACTGGTACACCTGCCTACTATCGTGCAAAACCCCTGCAAGCAGGCAGAATGCCACAACACGAGTGGCATCGACTCGACTAGTGTCTGAAGTATTGCTGGAGGTCATTGACACCATGAATCCTGCAGGGCTGTCCATAAATACGTAAGAGTACAAGAGGGTGGAGATCTCTTTTGAACAGCTCGTTGCAAGGGGCCCCAGATATACTCAATAATGTTCATGTCTGGAGAGTTTAGTGACCAATGGAAGTGTTTAAACTCAGAAGAGTGTTCCTCGAGCCACTCTGTAGAAATTATGGGCATATTGGGTGTTGCATTGTCCTCCTGAAATTGCCCAAGTCTGTCGTAACGCACAATGGACATGAACCGACGCAGGTGATATGGTTACCTACGCACCACCTGTCAGAGTCATATAGCGACGTATCAGGGGGTTCCATATCACTCCAAGCACACATGCACCACACCATTACAGAGCCTCCACCACTCCACCAGTTTGAAGAGTCGGTTGTTGGTTGTGTTTGGGAGGAGACCAGACAGCGAGGTCATCGGTCTCATCGGATTAGGGAAGGACGGGAAAGGAAGTCGGCCGTGCCGTTTCAAAGGAACCATCCCGGCATTTGCCTGGAGTGATTTAGGGAAATCACGGAAAACCTAAATCAGGATGGCCGGACGCGGGATTGAACCGTCGTCCTCCCGTATGCGAGTCCAGTGTGCTAGCCACTGCGCTACCTCGCTCGGTTTTGAGGAGTCCCCTGCTGACATGCGGGATCCATGGATTAATGAGGCTGTCTCCATACCCATACACGTCCATACGCTTAATAAAATTTGAAACGACACTCGTCCGACCAGGCATCATGTTTCCAGTCATCAGCTGACCAATGCCAGTGTTTACGGGCCCAGGCGGGCGTGAAGTCATCAAGCTTACACGAGTGGGCCTTCGACACAGCTTGAAGAGTCCCCTGCTGACATGCAGGCTCTATGGATTAATAAGGTTGTCCCTATATCCATTCACGTCTATCCGCCCGATACAATTTGATACGAGACTCGTACGACCAGGCATCATGTTTCCAGTCATCAGCTGCCTAATGTCGGTGTTTATGGGCGCAGGCGAGGCGTAAATCTTTGTGTCGTGCAGTCATCAAGCTTACACGAGTGGGCCTTCGACTCAGAGAGCGCATACTGATGATGTGTCATTGAATGGTTCGCACGCTGACGCTTGCGGATGGCCCAGAATTGAAATCTGCAACAATTGGCACAAGTGTTGCACTTCTGTCACTTTGACCGACCCTTTTGAGTCGTCGTTGGTCCAGGTCTCTGTAGGATACTTTTCCAGCCGCAGCGAAGTCGGAAATTTGATGTTTTCCGGTCTCCTGATGTTGACGGTACACTCATGAAATGGTCGTATGGGAAAATCCCATTTCTTCGCTATCTCGGAGACGCTGTGTCCCATCTCTCGTGCTCCGACTACAACACCACGTTCAAACTCAAATCTAGATAACCTGCCATTGTAGCAGCAGTAACCGATCTAACAACTGGGCCAGACATTGTCTTATGTTGCGTCATCGACCGCTTCAGTGTACAATGCTTTCGCAGTAACCAGAATGCAAGTTGTCTCATCGACATCACCAATTTCGAAGAAGGATCATCTCCAGTACTTTCAGACTGGATTACCGACTACACCTGATAGTCTATTGTGTAGTAAAACACAAAAAAAATTAGTTTCCTGGACGTGAACCCTTCCCCAACTCACCGTTTCAGTTATTATTCTTACCAAATATTATTTTTCCCGCGGAATTAAGTCATACAAACACAGGATTAAAGACGGAAGTATCATGTAATAGCTTTATGCTTCCTGGTGTAAGGATTTATATGGTCTTGAAAATTGAGATGGTTCGTAATTCCGTTAATGTATAAGGTCCTCGTCTGTGCTCTATTGCATAGCCGAGAGTAAATTTTCGTTCTGTGACTTTCTCAACGCCCCAGCCCGACAGGCTACCGATCGGCCAGCTGCTTAACGTAAAACATTATTGCCTTGAAATGTGAGGGTCGAGCTGGAAGGCAAACAGTTGCCTAAATGTCGCGAATGGACAAGTTACACGGGTGAGGCGTAGCGAGCTCTTACAATGTGCGAGTCACCCCGAGCTCCAGGCTGCTGGTCACCTGCCTCGGAAGACCGACGTCTTCCGAACGCGTTGGACAAGAAACAGGTAGACTACAGGTGAGAAACACATCTTCTGCTAGAGACAGGTCCGGTAATATCCGGTCCGTCCAACCTGTTCCACCGTGAAGCACCTCTCGTTCGTCATCTGTCTTCTGAAGGAAGTCTTAACGAAATGTCAACTATTAATACATTCCACTGTGTAATTTACGGACCAATTACAAATGAACACTAGGAGGATCGTACCGGTCACTCTCACCGGTGAGAGTTGTTTAACATTTAGTAAATAACGTACTTTTTAATTTGCGGGCCCTATTTTTAATGACTTTCAACTATCCTTGATGTCTTATAATTTCTGTAATAGACAAGCGTCGATTACAAGAACTGAACGAAATATAAATATTTTTGCCCTAAAGGACCGCAGTCGGTCATTCTGACACACACGTGAAATAACGTTTACGTTTCATCTCTGTAAAGACGCAGCAATGGGTTTTTTCACCGAGTTTATTCCATTGTGGTCTCGTTCCCTCTCTCTCTTTACATTTAATTTTATTTAGTGGAAGAGTGGAAATACCTCAGTTGCTGTTCTCCGTCAACACGCTGCTGTGCTTTGCAGAAGTGTAGCGCTTCTCCTCATTATTATGGGCGGCAGTGTTTTCGTGTCGGATAAAGAATTAGTGAATTACGTGAACTGATGCTGAGAAGATATTTTTGAACATAATAAGTTGGGTGATAAAGATGACAATGATTATAAAGGTGACACGGAAAATCAGCCCCACGAAACAGAACAAGGCGAATCGTCAGTGTCGGAAGATGAATATTCAGAACCTGTACAACAAGATACGAATAACCCAGTGCTTGCACGTTCGATTCCATTGCCACTACAAATTTCTAACCGCAGCTGAGAAGAAAACGGAAAAGATCCCGTCCAACTCAGCAGCCGGAAGTTGGAAGTGCAGAAACTGCAGCCGACGGAACAGTGTGAACCCGAATTGCCCTGGGGAATACACCTGGAGAGATTAGGGCGTCGCAACGTGTTGGTAGAAACTCGTGGACTAACGTGTAACCCTAAGAAACTTACAGTCACAGGCAGTTACTTGAGTGCATGGCAAGTGTTGATAGGCAATAATATTCTACAGAACTTAAAAAATTTACAGTAACTAGGGCCCAGGATGAAAAATGGGTACTTGACATTTATTACCCAATTGGAAGCTGCCATAGTTATAATGTATGCACGTGTAGAGCATGGAGGAAAGAATTTCCCCCTGAAACTTCTGTAGTCTCAAGTGTGGAGACCGCCATTTTTTTCTCACGCTATGGGAAGAAGTAAATTCACAGAAGTCACGCTATTTTTAAGTTTTGGTGATAAGGGCACCTGTGCCAAAAGACTCAAGACCGATGGCTTCACAACAGCTACTCCAGTCTGGAATTCATTTATAGCTAAATGTGTCCAGAACTACAGAAGAGGTGCACTGTAACCGTAGATGAGCAGCTCTATCCATGCAAAGCTCGGTGTCACTATATACACTACTGGCCATTAAAATTGCTACACCACGAAGATGCCGTGCTACAGACGCGAAATTTAACCGACAATAAGAAGATGATGTGATATGCAAATGATTAGCTTTTCAAAGCATTCACACAAAGTTGGCGCCGGTGGCGACACCTACAACGTGCTGACATGAGGAAACTTTCCATACACAAACATCAGTTGACCGGCGTTGCCTGGTGAAACGTTGTTGTGATGACTCGTGTGAGGAGGAGAAATGCGTACCATCACGTTTACGACTTTGATAAAGGTCGGATTGTAGCCTATCGCGATTGTGGTTTATCGTATCGCGACATTACTGCCCGCGTTGGTCGAGATCCAATAACTGTTAGCAGAATATGGAATCGGTGGGTTCAGGAGGGTAATACGGAACGCCGTGCTGGATCCCAACGGCCTCGTATCACTAGCAGTCGAGATGACAGGCATCTTATCCGCATGGCTGTAACGGATCGTGCAGCCACGTCTCGATCCCTGAGTCAAAAGACGGGAACGTTTGCAAGACAACAACCATCCACACGAACAGTTCGACGACGTTTGCAGCAGCATGGACTGTCAGCTCGGAGACCGTGGCTGCGGTTACCCTTGACGGTGCAACACAGACAGGAGCGCCTGCGATGGTGTATTCAATGACGAACCTGGGTGCACGAATGGCAAAAAGTCATTTTTTCGGATGAATCCAGGTTCTGTTTACAGCATCATGATGGTCGCATCCGTGTTTAGCGACATCGCGGTGAACGCACATTGGAAGTGTGTATTCGTCACCGCCATACTGGCGTATCACCCGGCGTGATGGTGTGTGCTGCCATTGGTTACACGTCTCGGTCAGCTCTTGTTCGCATTGATGGAACTTTGAACAGTGGACGTTACATTTTCAGATGTGTTACTACCCGTGGCTCTACCCTTCATTCGATCCCTGCGAAACCCTACATTTCAGCAGGATAATGCACGACCACATGTTGCAGGTCCTGTAAGGGCCTTGCTGGATACAGAAAATGTTCGACTGCTGCCCTGGCCAGCACATTCTCCAGATCTATCACCAAATGAAAACGTCTGGTCAATGGTGGCTGGGCAACTGGATCGTCACAAAACGCCAGTCACTACCCTTGATGAACTGTGGTATCGTGTTGAAGCTGCATGGGCAGCTGTACCTGTACACGCCATCCAAGCTCTGTTTGACTCAATTCCCAGGCGTATCAAGGCCGTTATTACGGCCATAGGTGGTTGTTCTGAGTACTGATTTCTCAGGATCTATCCACCCAAATTGCGTCAAAATGTAATCATATGTCAGTTCTAGTATAATATATTTGTTCAATGAATACCCTTTTATCATCTGCATTTCTTCTTGGTGTAGAATTTTAATGGCCAGTAGTGTACAATACACGAGCAATAAACTAGACAAATTTGGTTTGATGTTCTGGCTTGCAGCATATGCCAATAATAAATATATGGTGAATGGAGTTCCTTATTTGAGTAACCATAGTGAAAGACCCGCAACCTTATACTTCCAAAGGAAGTAATGTAGCCTAACATGTGACAATTTTTTCCGAGACAAAGACCTTGCAGTGCAGCAGAAGCGGGAGAACACAACCATGTTGGGGACACTGAGGAAAAATAGAAGATAAGTTCCTCCATCAGCAAAATCTACTGCCGGATCTTTGTATGATAGTATTTTATACAAAGTAGTGTTACAACAATTGCTTCCTGTCAGGGAAAGAACAAGAAAAATGTTCTCCTATTGAACACAGTTCACCATTCAGTTGCAGTGGACGATCAAACGTAGAAGAAACTTCCTGAAACTGTGAGCTTCTACAGTTCCACTAAATTGTAGTTGATATTCCAGACCAGATGTCTCGTCTTTACAGTGTCAAGTCTGGCTGCCGCACAAGGTCTGTGCAGGTGTCTGACAACGTCCTAGACCAGACCAGGAAAAGCTAGCCTGCGAAAGTTTCTTTTCAAATTAGTAGGAGAACTATCCTCTGTGTATGTACAATCAAGGAAAGGACCTTCTCATACATTCACTGCGGTCACTGAGATACGTAAGGTACCAGTACGGAAGACCTGGCAGATAGCAGGATGCAGAAGTTCGAACAAAACTAAAAATCTGTTTGTGCAGTGCAATAAAGTCGTACGTCGTCCATGTGGTGGAAGTGTTCAGTACATGTGTACAAAGTGTTTTTACTGAGGTGGTGACTTTGACTGAAGAGATGTCGTTCAGGGAAAAAACGTTATTTTCTTGTTATTGCTACAATAATGTGTAAACTTTTCTTTATTTTGCGTACTAAATATATTTTTATGACCTGTTTGGGATTTTGACTGAGTAAAAGTCATACAAATAAAAAATATGATTTGATTTTGTATTTACAATACATTATTTACTTTCATCTTTTCTATAATATAATTTCTATAGAAATTTTTAAGCATAACGCATTTGTACGACAAGAATAATGCACTACTGACATGTAAAGACACAATGCCAAACCAAATTAAGAAGTAAAACTACAAACAAAGAAGAAAAGTAATGGAAGCTGAAGAAGTAAAGTGAAACTTATACGACGGCCGGATACCGAAACCGGGTTTTGGTGCTTACTAGGCAGAAATGCTAACCATTACACCACCGCAGCATTATAGGTAATATTGTTGCACCAGCTACCGAAGTCTAATGCCTGCCCCAACACAAACATCAACTCATATCCTCAGCTTATTTTGTTGGGGAGGGTATTCGACTTGGACAGTTTGTGCAGCACTCTTGAGCATAGTGCTGCGATGCTGCAGTGGTTAGCTTTTCTCTCTAAAAAGCAAGGAGAACCGAGATCGAGTCCTGGCCGTGGCATAAATACTAACTGATTTCTTCATCTTACATCATTATCGTAGATAAAGATGAGACTTAAATGTCTCCGGGAAAATTTAATTACGAAGAAAAACTTCACCGGTCAAAATGACGGTAGCGGTCCTTCTAGTTCGCTAATGCCGGTCATCCTAGTGTTAAGACGGTAACGGTCGATAATTCGACATCGTTGGCGCGTCAGTGAAACTGCGCGGACCTGTCACGTTAGTCAGATCACCGCCAGTGTTGGACGTTAACGCGCAATAACTACCCACAGACGATGGGTGGTAGCACTAGCAGTGGAGGATATATGAAGAGCCGGAGGGGTGGGGCTGGGGGGCGCGAAACACAGTTCAGTCGTTTTGATCATGCATAAGCAGAGCTATCTGTCTGACATCCAAATGAGCATTACCATTGGCTTTCGGGCCAAGGGTGTAAGCATGTCCGAAGCGGCTAAGTTTGTAAGTTTTCCACGTGCCGCTGTGGTTGGAGTATACTGTGCATGGCAAAATGGTTCTATCCAAGACCAGCGCCGAGCCAATTATGGGTGCACTACGGGACATAGATGCCAAGTGAGGTATCTGCGCTAGCAAAATACACTCCTGGAAATGGGAAAAAGAACACATTGACACCGGTGTGTCAGACCCACCATACTTGCTCCGGACACTGCGAGACGGCTGTACAAGCAATGATCACACGCACGGTACAGCGGACACACCGGGAACCGCGGTGTTGGCCGTCGAATGGCGCTAGCTGCGCAGCATTTGTGCACCGCCGCCGTCAGTGTCAGCCAGTTTGCCGTGGCATACGGAGCTCCATCGCAGTCTTTAACACTGGTAGCATGCCGCGACAGCGTGGACGTGAACCGTATGTGCAGTTGACGGACTTTGAGCGAGGGCGTATAGTGGGCATGCGGGAGGCCGGGTGGACGTACCGCCGAATTGCTCAACACGTGGGGCGTGAGGTCTCCACAGTACATCGATGTTGTCGCCAGTGGTCGGCGGAAGGTGCACGTGCCCGTCGACCTGGGACCGGACCGCAGCGACGCACGGATGCACGCCAAGACCGTAGGATCCTACGCAGTGCCGTAGGGGACCGCACCGCCACTTCCCAGCAAATTAGGGACACTGTTGCTCCTGGGGTATCGGCGAGGACCACTCGCAACCGTCTCCATGAAGCTGGGCTACGGTCCCGCACACCGTTAGGTCGTCTTCCGCTCACGCCCCAACATCGTGCAGCCCGCCTCCAGTGGTGTCGCGACAGGCGTGAATGGAGGGACGAGTGGAGACGTGTCGTCTTCAGCGATGAGAGTCGCTTCTGCCTTGGTGCCAATGATGGTCGTATGCGTGTTTGGCGCCGTGCAGGTGAGCGCCACAATCAGGACTGCATACGACCGAGGCACACAGGGCCAACACCCGGCATCATGGTGTGGGGAGCGATCTCCTACACTGGCCGTACACCACTGGTGATCGTCGAGGGGACACTGAATAGTGCACGGTACATCCAAACCGTCATCGAACCCATCGTTGTACCATTCCTAGACCGGCAAGGGAACTTGCTGTTCCAACAGCACAATGCACGTCCGCATGTATCCCGTGCCACCCAACGTGCTCTAGAAGGTGTAAGTCAACTACCCTGGCCAGCAAGATCTCCGGATCTGTCCCCCATTGAGCATGTTTGGGACTGGATGAAACGTCGTCTCACGCGGTCTGCACGTCCAGCACGAACGCTGGTCCAACTGAGGCGCCAGGTGGAAATGGCATGGCAAGCCGTTCCACAGGACTACATCCAGCATCTCTACGATCGTCTCCATGGGAGAATAGCAGCCTGCATTGCTGCGAAAGGTGGATATACACTGTACTAGTGCCGACATTGTGCATGCTCTGTTGCCTGTGTCTATGTGGCTGTGGTTCTGTCAGTGTGATCATGTGATGTATCTGACCCCAGGAATGTGTCAATAAAGTTTCCCCTTCCTGGGACAATGAATTCACGGTGTTCTTATTTCAATTTCCAGGAGTGTATAAACGTGGAAAAACACAAGTGCGAAAACAATTTATTGGACTCGCCAAAACGAAAACAATACAGTCTCCAAAAGAACAACAGAGTCGATCCCAACTGCGGGTCGTCACAAATATAAAGTGACAAATAATAACGGAAAAGATCCGACTCTTCTCCGGGGGAGATAACAATAAAACAATTCTACAATGTGGAGATGTTCGTCGACTATACCAAGTCCACCTGCAAGAGATCGGCCAGCTCCAAGACCCACTGCTGGAGGGAGGGCTGCAGCACAACCCGCCATCGACCATTATCACCCAAAGTGAGGAGGACCCCATCTCGGACAGGCAGGTCGTGGTAGCGTTGCCAGCAGGCGCGGACCTCCAGCTGCGGCAGCTGACGGCGGTCTGTGGGCCACCCATGTGGAGGGTCGGGTCGTCTGCCGTGTGATGTGCGACTAGCTTGGCATCCAGTGGCAAATCAGCTGTGACGTGCCGCCGCCACATGGACCTGACAGCCAAAATAATCCAATAGGCTAGAAGTCAACGCCTCGTAGGAGAGAGCATGAGGTTCTGCATCGGGATGCAGCTATTGCAGGAGGTAATAAACTTCTGAGGCCACACAGGCGAAGAAAAAAAAAATGCACGACGCTGAACGTCACCAGTGACATCATGAGCAATGAAGTGTTGCTCCACACGAACCACGTTGTTGCACCAAGGCTCAATGGATTTGTAGAATTTGCCAAAAACGCAGGGGGCGCGGCATGGAGCCCGAGAAGCGGGGAAGCTGGGTGGGACCCCTGCATAGGCACCCCATAGTGGGAGGGTGGAGGGGGGGGGTGGACAGAGTCTGTAAACGCTGAATATTGAGCTTGTTCCTTTGTTACATACTTTCCAAGAGCGCAATGACTCGATGGGGATTCATCAACACCTGGAATAACGCCACCCATAGCGGACAACAACCAAGCAAACGCGTGAAACTCTTAAACAAAATCGTCGCCAATGAAGGATCTGCGCTAACAGAATAGAAACTCGAAAAATCACAAGACAATCACAAGACTCACCAAAACGAAACAATAATACAGTCTCCAACAAAACAAGAGACTTGATCCCAACTGCGGGTCGTTACAAATATGAAGTAACAAATAATAATAGGAAAGATCCGTCTCTTCACGGGGAGAGCCAGCCGTTGTGGCCGAGCGGTTCTAGGTGCTGCAGTCTGGAACCGCACGACCGCTACACTCGCACGTTCGAATCCTGCTTTGGGCATGGATGTGTGTGAGGTCCTTATGTTAGTTAGGTTTACGTAGTTCTAAGTTCTAGGGGACTGATGACCTCAGATGTTAAGTCCCATAGTGCTCACAGCCATTTGAACCATTTTATTCACTGGGAGACATGACAATAAAACAGTTCTACGGTTTCAAGATGTTCGTCGACTATACCGATTCCATTGGCAAGGGACTGGTCAGCTCGAAGAGGCGTCTGACTGTGACTGCCGGGGTGGTAGCTCTGTATACTTTGAAAGGTGGCTTTCATTTGTGACTTTCATTTCGCAGATTATTCTGCATGTTTGAAGTAAATAAACCCATATAATGGTTAATTAGTCTTATTAGGTGGATTAGAAAGAGAGATAATGTGATGATAAAGCACATGTCTGAAATAATGCGGGCTTTGGTAATGATAATACACTCCTGGAAATTGAAATAAGAACACCGTGAATTCATTGTCCCAGGAAGGGGAAACTTTATTGACACATTCCTGGGGTCAGATACATCACATGATGTGGGTCTGACACACCGGTGTCAATGGGTTCTTTTTTCCATTTCCAGGAGTGTATTTGTCTCATTACGAATTGCTAGCCGGCGTGCGAACTTTCAGTTAGACACAGCTGCCTCAGTAACTTTGCTTAATCGTGCCACATACGAACAGCTAGGCTCACCACGCCTTTCTAAATCGAGCAAGCGCCTCACTGCCTACAACGGACAGGACATTCCAATGCTTGGAGAGTGTAGTTTGCCTGCCACTTACAAACCTCACTCGAGGACAGTGGATGTTACTGTGTTGAAACCAAGAGGCAGTAAGAACATATTCGGTTGAGATGTCTGGTTTGTTTGGCCTTAGCATCCAAGACAATATAAAGTCAGTGACTGCGTTCAATCCAAAAGACAGTGTAGCTAGGCTTCCATAAATTTCCGGAACTATTTCCAGAAGGAATGGGAAAAGCTGAGAACTTTGTAGCGCATGTTACATTGGAAGCCAATGCACAGCCTAAGTTTTCCCGGGACTGACGCGTTCTAATTTCTTTAAGAGACAAAGTAGCCAGTGAATTGAAAGAATGGTGTAAATACTCCCACTCAAGCTAGTCAGTGGGTAAGTCCTCTCGTTTCTACTGGTCGCAGTCGCATTTGTGTTCAAGATTACAGTTAATCCACAGACAGTAGTTGACGCTTATCCGTTACTTCGGCTGAGAAACATTTTTTTTTTTTTGTTCAATTCCTAAGGGACCAAACTGCTGAGGTATCGGTCTCTAGACTTACACACTACTTAAACTAACTTAACGTTAAAGACAACACTCACACCCATGCCCGAGGGAGGACTCGAACCTACGGCGTGAGGGGCCGCACGATTAGTGACATGGCGCCTCTAACCACTCGGCCACTCAGCGCGGCCCTGAGGAACTCATGGACAGGTTTGGTGCAGGTTGTTACTTTTCTAAGATAGATTTGCGTGATGCCTGCTTGTAAATTCCGTTGGATGAAGAATCACATAATGTGTTTGTTGTAAATACTCACTTAGGACTGTTCAAGTATTTGCGTTTGCCCATCGGCATTGCTTTCGCACCCGGCAATCTTCACTTTACTTGGAACAGCTGACAGCAAAAGCGCGATTTTGTTCACACTATCATGAAAATATTATGGTCTCACCTCGTACACCAGAAGAATACATAGCAACTTTCGAGTGTTGTCAGAAGCAGGACACAAGTGTCGTCTCGAAAAGTGTGACTTTTTTCCCACTGAACTACAGTACTTAGGTCATGTTATAAACAGTCAGGGTGCGCACCCTCTCCAATCACATTTGCTTAAAATCCGTATCCTGCCTGTTCCTCGCAAGGTGTCTCAGCTGCAGTCAGTACTGGGCAAGATGACGTACAACACTCGGTTCATACCGAATGCCGCTCAGATCGCGGCTCCATTGCATTGGCTACGTCGCAAAAATGTGGCTTGTGTATGGACTAAAGACTGTCCAGACGCTTGTCAGGAACTGAGAAACGCTTTGCTCCGAGACTTATGTTTATTTCATTTTGACTCTACCCATCCAGTAGTTTTGGAAGTCGACGCTTCCTCATAAGGGATCGGCGCTTTGCTTTCGCACAGAGTTGGTGCACAAGACAGACCCCGTGCTTTTGCCTCTAAGTTCCTCACTCAAACTAAAGTGCAGATATTCTCAAGTAGAAAAAGAGGCTCTTGCTATTGTGTATGGTGTGACAAAATTCCACCACTATCTGTTTGTTCGCAGGTTCTATTTAGTGACAGATCACAGGCCTTTGCAGCCTTTGCTTCATCCGTCCAAGTCGGTTCCTACGCGATGCTCAAAAATTCCAACATGGGGCTTTCTTGCTTTCGCAGTGTCCGTTTGAAATTTTGAACAGACCTACGGCAAAGGATGGCAATGCAGACGCCCTGTTTCGCCCTCCGATTGGCGCACACACTGATTTTGATGCACCTGCCGCATCTTGTTGCCAAGTCGATGTGTAGGACACTGACTTGGTGGAACTCTTTCACTTGTACTACAGAAAAATTTCACAGACCACGAAAGGAGACCGGATCTCAAGATTTTGTTGTATTACATTCGCACGTCTTGGTCTCGTTCATTGAACAGTATCCACAACTCAGCTGTGCGCCCATATTTTGAACGTCGGCATAACCTTTCAGTTCAACAGTGTGTGATTCTATTTCAAACTGGGAGTGGACAATTGCTTGTGATTATTCCCAAAGTGTTGCAAAAGGAAGTGTTGCGATTGCTCCACCAAGCACATTGGGGAATTGTTCTCGCTAAACAGTTAGCGAGACGAGACAGTACGTGGTAGGACATGGACGCCCATATTGATCAGATGGCGTGACAAGTGTCACACACTCGAGGGAAACCAATCCACTCGGCCACAGACATTCGCAGCTTGGCGTAAGAGTCAATCACCATGGCAACAAGTGCACATAGACTTCTCAGGACCATTTTGGAACACTCGTTGGCTCATACGACATCACGTAGCACCATTCAAGTTTTGTCCTCCATACTTTGCATAGAAGGTCCGTCAGAAGTAATTGTGTCGGACAACGGACCACAATTCACTTCTCGTGAATTTCAACAGTTTTGTGAACGAAATGGCATTCGTCATTTAACAACTGCTCCCTTCCAATAGATAAGCAGAACGCTGCGGACGCACGTTTAAACAACAGATGGCCGAGCTTCGCACCACCCACACGTGGGAGCATGCGCTGCAACACTTTCTCGCCTCCTGTCCCTTTCACCGAAGAGGCGGAACTTCTACATGGCCACCGCCGTCGGACGCGGCTACACTTGCTACACCCACGCAGCATCCGGAGCCGCAAGTATCGCTTTGCGCCGCACGATCCAGGGTTTATGGCAATCCAGGCTCTTTTATGTACTTATTCGCAGGTGCCGATTGTTTGCAGCGCCACCGCCAGAACCAAATTCGTGGGTGTCATTCGCCCCGTGGTTCTGTTGCTGTTCTTGCCCCAGATTCAGGGCCTCATGGGACCGAGTGGCCTTCGCAGATGCCCGCCGGTGCCACCAGTGCACCCCAGCAGGAGCGGGAGGACGGCACTCCCTCGCCCCGCCGTCACCCCTCGCCGACCCGATGGACGTGGATCCGTCGTCGCCGTCGCCGTCGCCGTAACCGTCACCGCCCCAGGACACACCATCAGGCCAGGACGTTTGCCCCAGCAGTAGTTTTCTGGAGGATGTTCTTGTTGCCTTGCAAGCCAGATGGCGCGGTGTGGTGGGGAGTATGTGGTCGGGAGTACTCCGTCCTCTACAGTCACGGCTCCCAGCTCAACTCTACGTCCAGTGTCCTGCCTGCCTCCAATCCCCATTGTCGTTTGCATCCTCCCTGTACGACAACGTTGCAGCATTTTGGGGGAACGAATGTGTTGACGTAAGCCGTCACCAGCACACCGATCGGCAATGATGATGCGCAAATATCGATTACTCGGCGCTAGATCAAGCGCGCCTACCATCAGAGAGGCCAGAGACACACCTCACAATCAATACACGACCATCGCCTTCTCGACAGCATGTATTTAGGCCGCCTCCACTGATCGGAGGGCATGACTCACTCACTGATTCACTCAATCAATCATTCAGGTTGGCGTCTATCAGTTTACTCGCAGAGCGGGTTTAGTTCGTCACAGGCTATGACAGTACATAGCGATCATATGAGCGACTATAACGGGACTAGTTTACCTTTAAAAGAATTGTAGTTCACATCAGTCTGCAACAAGACTATTACTGGTGAGCTTGTACCACAACACGCGGACTCTATTCAAGTTAAACAAAGTTTCCAGTTCAAGTAAATAAAGAACCGTTTTAATCCACGTGTGCATTTGTATTGTAGAAAGAGGATGCTGGCCACACATAATAACATCTTCTACCTTGTTTCCTTGTGATACAAGACTCTGCAGATAACATACAAAATATACAACAGCTGAGAGGGAAATAATGAGAGTGGACGCCAACAACGAAGTGTCTGATTAAAAAGGATTAAAAGCGGCGATGTAGACTTTGACACTACTGTTTACGCTGTATTTCGAAGAAGCAATGGTGGAAATAAAAGAAAGGTTCAGGAGTGGAACTAAAATTCAATGCCGAAGTATATCAATTACACCATTCGCTAATGACATTGCCATCCTGAGTGAAAGTGATGAAGAATTGCATGGTCTGCTGAATTGAATGAACAGTCTAATGAGAAGAGAATGTGGAGTGAGAGTAAATCGAAGAAAGACGAAAATAATGAGAAGTCGCATGAATTAAGAACAGTGAGAAACTGCATATCAGGACTGATGGTCATGAAGTAGATGAAGTTAAGGAATACTACTACCTAGGCAGCAAAATAACCCATGACGGATGGAGCAAGGAGGATATGACAAGAGGGCTAGGACAGGCGCAGGACGGCGTTCCTGGCAAGGGAATTCTACTAGTGTCAAGCATAGGCGTTATTTTGAAGAAGAAATTTCTGACGATGTACTTTTCGAGTACAGCTTTGTATGTTAGTGAAAAATGATCTGGCGGAAAACCCGAACAAAAGAAAACCAAACCATTTGAGATGCAGTGCTACAGAAGTATATTGAAAGTAGGTGTACAGATAACCATAAAGAATGGTGAGGTTCTGCGCAGAATTGGTGAGAAATGGAATATATGGACAACACTGACAAGAAGAAGGAAGGGCATGATGATAGGACACCTGTTAAGTCACCAGGGAATAACTTTCATGGGACTAGAGGGAGATGTGGAAGATAAAAACTGAAGAGTAATACGAAGATTGGAATACGTCGAGCAAATAATTAAGGATGTATGTTGCAAGTGCTACTGTGAGATGAAGAAACAGGCACAGGGTAACCGGATAGGAATTGACGTGAAACAAGTCAGAAGACTGACGACTAAAAAAAAAAAATAACTCCACAAGGGGGAGCAAATACAATCATACAGTCCTTACTAGTCCACACGAAACATCAATAAAATCACAAAACCACACTTTTCAATCCTTTAAATCCTACACCTGGAAGGAATCAATGAGTGTACTAATTCATCACTAAAAAACTAGCCTTGTAGCAGAGGTAGTCAATACAGCTACAAACGATAACAGCGGGATTCATCTCCGATGAACCTTGGAAGCAATAATATTCAGTCACTTTTATCACTTCGTAGGCTTCGATGGCCAGTGTCATTGGCAATAAAATAATTTTGGGTGCTAGATCGCATCATTGTAAAACTCTAAAACAACTAACTAGCCTAGGTTTGGACCGAGTTGCTGTAATTATTATCAGGACGGTGAAATGGTGAATACTGACGCATGTCTTCGCTTATACGAGTGTACTGTCGATTTCGATTATCTGGCAGTTACCGATGTCACACGTCTGGGATGTCACAAAATTGTTAAAATGGCTCTGAGCACTATGGAACAACGTCTGAGGTCATCAGCCCCCTAGACCTAGAACTACTTAAACCTAACCAACCTAAGGACATCACACACATCGATGCCTGAGGCAGGATTCGAATCTCTGACCGTAGGAACCGCGTGGTTCTGGACTGAAGCGCCTACATCGCTCGGTCACAGCGGCCGGCTGGGATGCCGCTGGACAGTTCGAAGAGTGGTTGATAAGGAGGGGGGGGGTGGCTGTACGTTAGGCTATTGGGAGTGCTACTCTACAGGCTAACTGGAAGGCAACCGTAGTAGGTGACTGGTAGGAAATCGGGTACCAAAAGACTATTGCCTGTTCCACTATAGTAAGTGATTAGTAGGGGACTCTCGTTGCTTGTTGGTAACAATGGCAAATTGGCAGCTGCTTTATTGGCAGTTTGTGTACGCGGGGTAGCGTATCCCTGCAGCCAAAGCGTTAAAGGGAGGTACGGTGAAATTTCATCCCAGTAGTAAAAATGTCGCAGAAAGCAGAAAATTTCTTTCATAAATATCTTATCGTGCTGAATGCAGTGGGTAAATCCAATTTTCTGAACAACATTTTTTCCGTCACATCTGAATTTTGGAGTTTTGGAAAAAAATTATGTTTTCTATCCCATGCGTGGACTTGTTGATTATCAAGGAATGTACTCACTAAACTACTTTTGAACCAGAAACTTGACAGAGGAGTAGCATTTTTCGTTCCGCCTATTTTGCTTTGCTTTTTTTAAGAAACTGAAGCGTAGTTACCTTTCTAACAGTAGATGCATACGAAAAGTGTAAACAATTACAAAAATTTTGTATTTATAATACGTGACAAGAATTTAATGGGAAAAAGAATTACTACGACATTACACAATGTTTGGTGCAATATGAAGGAAACATAAATAGAAGACGACTTAATATTTGAAAATTGTATATTTTTCTTTCGACTTGGATATTACATCACACATCGCCGTCTGCGCTGCCCCCACAGGCGCGGGTCGTCGGCCGCGTGTGCAGCTGGCCGGACACGAGGAATGAAAGCGACTCGGTGCTCCCTGGCCGCGTTACAGACGGCAAACTGCAGCAACGTCACCGGTAGACTGTACGTATGTGACGTGGTATGAGTAAAGTTATGTAAAGTAACTAAACTGTGTACGAATGTCGATCACCCGCTCGACCCAAAAACCTCGCATTCCGCCCCCATCCATCATGGACCAGAAAACTTTGTAAATATTTACTTTCGAATTCAGAACTGAGTCCGTCGCGAACGCAAATCCCGATGTCTGGAAATTGCCAAAAAATAAAACTATAGTTATACTTATTTATTTTCTTTGATTGCGGACACAGGCACAGACACGTACACGATTACGAATGTACAATCAGTTTATGTACATATACAGACACACTCATATAAAATTATTGTTTCATTTCAATTTCTGCTCTCTACATAGCTCTCTAGTGATAGAAAACTAACTATTACTTCAACAGCTTTGAAAAAAATCAAAGTGGGCACAATAAAAAATTTAAACATTTTTGGCTCAAACGTTTTTGTGAATGCATTCTCTGATAACCAACAACTCCACGTATGGGTTTCAAGAAATAACGATTGTTTCCAAAACTCAAAAATTCAAAAGCGATGTAAAAATGTTGTTTAGCAAATTCAATCCATGTTGCCAAGATAAGTTACGAAACAAAGTTTCAGCCCTCTGCAATTTTTTTACGGCCGGGTTGAAAGTTCCCTCCTACCTCCCCGGACGGTTTTTACGCTGGTATACCTGCTTCAAGTCGTGTCTCTGGCTGGCGAACACACGCGGTCTTCCGGTCTGGAATCACTGGAAGCGAGCCAGTAGGAAACTTGTAACTATTAAAGCGTTTGGTTATTTCAGAAGCGTCTCTTATTCTGAGCTGTTGCATCCACGGCTGCCGAGCAAGCACGCGAGGTACTAGAAATTTTATACAGTGGCTGCATTCCTGGTGATGTTCACCTGCGTCTGACACGTTGTTCCGTCCTATACTTCAATTCTTTTATCTTGACGGCTCGCGCATGCCCGCCCAGACACGGGAAATTGCTGCGTTGCCAGTTGCACGCGCCAAGAGAAGCAGCGCCATAGTATAGTAAAGTTCGCAAACTTACGTTAAGGGGGGAGCGCTCAGTTTATGAAGTAAAGCCACCACGGCCGCATTAACCCTTTCGCTGCTACAGAGACGTGCTCCCCGCATTTCGCGCTGTGCGCGATTTTGTTATCACTGCACTGCTCGCCTGTGCAGACACACGGTGTTCCGACTGCTTTGACACACTTATCATTCAATTTCACAAAAACTATTTGGCTCAAAAATTTGATTTTTACACATCTTCTTGACTGATACCTTCCCCTCATAAATGACTTAATTTTGATTCGATGCTCAACGCAATTATTGTGCAGCATTAAATGTAGTAAACCATTGCACGAAATTTTGAAGAGTTTGCACAGGCGAAAGTCCATAGCATAAACTTTCCGTATGGTCGATTTTAGTTGCCACTAGAAATTTCATAAAATTACATTCAAACGAATAAAATTCATGAAGTAAGACACTTCGATATTGTTTTTAAATAAAGAAAATATAAAGCATAACTCAGACCCTTTCACTTCGCATCCATAAACCTTAACCATTACGCTAACGAAGTTCGTCATTTTAGCAGCTCTCCTGGAGGACTTTAACATTTTACGCAAAATACCGACAAACACTGCTGGTATGACTATGAACTACTCACGTTTCGTCGATGTACAATAGCAAATAAACAATTACCACTGTTCTTTATATGCGAAAAAGCAGTTATTGAGAATGATACAAACACCTTTCCTTGCTATCGCCGGAATTAGGAGGCTTATTGCTTGTTTGGTTTAATTAATTAACAGAATATGAAGCAACTGGTATAAAGAATGCTTTTTCCAAACTGTCTATAAAAGAAAGTCTGCTATCAAGACATTGCTTTTGCTCAATTACTTTATTTATGTTTGAACATTTCTAAAACTGAAGACACTCGTCCGTGCTCTGCACTGCAGTCGAGCTCTGGCAACGTCATTCTCTGTTCATTGGCTGACTGTGTTTTATGACATCATATGCGCAGAACAAACCTAAACTCGGCCGCCGTCGTAAATGACGCTCACTTTAGTCATTGATATGGCGCGCGCTGCTATCCTGTGATCTTGTTTAGAGAGAGCGCTATAATCGATTATAGTTCGCTGTTCTGATGTGGGTGACGCTCCAGTGGTGATTTGCTATTACGTCGCTGGGGTGTTTTGCGGTGGCTGGCGGAAAGCGAGAGGGTAGTCGGTTTTCCAGGTATTGCACGGAACGTGAAGTTTGCTCTGCCTGAGCTCCTGGTGACTAGCGCTAAGATTGTTGTGCCTCGCAATATGAGCAGAGTGGTCTGGGGCGGAGGCGACTCGCCGCTGTGCTGGCCATGCGGTGGTGATTAATTGGAGCCAGTGTACTTGTCCTGCCTGCCTGTCTGATGTGGAGGTCCGATGGGGTCCTTTTATGCTCTGGCCCGGAGACAACTAGTTGCTGAATTTTGGGAGTCGTCTGCCAGGTTAGGGCGTGGCCCTGGTTGGCTCGTCAGATTTTCCGCTGGAAGCTCCAGCAGCGGTTTCTGAACTTCATTCTGATGTGGGATGGCGTTGCTGGAAGGTTTGCTGTGTGTGTAGCACATTACGATATTTGTTGGTACTAATTTATTTGCTCAACTGGAGTATCTTTTGGTTATCCTGCTGAGTGGGTCGTTGCCCACTCGGGCTGCTCAGCGTTACCTTTGGTGCCTGCTTGTTCCTTTTTGTAGGAATTCACATAGGTGGTTCCTTTAACCTGCCCGGAGTTGTGTTCATGTATGGTATATTTGGCATTTGATGTGTTAGGTAAAGTCTGCCTAAGAAAGGCGGTTTTGGACAGTATATGCGTAGTGAGTTGCTGCTGCTTTGTATATGTGGTCTTCTCGGACCTGAACAACACGATCTCGTCAGTTTGGTTTGTGTAACAGCATTTAGTGGTATGTTCTGTATTTTTGTCTCACTGTGTCATCATTAACTTGGTGGAATAGTCGTGTTTGGTGTCGTTAAGGCACTTCTAAGACTGTAGTTTGACTATTCATGTGCGGTTGGCTTTTGTTGTTTTGCTCTAAGAAGCGAGAATTGTTTATTAAGATTTGTGTGTGTTGGCTTCCGGCACCTGTTAAGAGCGCCCGAGTTGATGGTGCCATGGTTATCACGTGCTGTCGGGATGTTATACTGTATTTTTGAATTTTATCTTGTGTTGGTATTATCTGTTGTGTGTTACAGAACATAACCAAGGTGCGTAAGTGATGGGCAGTTGTAGGAGGCACGTTGGGGAGCTCTCAGTGGTTTATTTCGGGGACCATTTCTAGTGGAAGGCTCCGAAGTGTTGAGGGCTCGCTTGTCTGTGATTGCGTTAGGAGTTGCCCTTGCCCTTTGGTTGTATCAAATTATTATTTTCTTATTATATTTATTGGTTGTGTGTTGCATTTATTTGATTTTATGGTGCCAAGTGCCGTTATCTTTCTCAAAGTTTTTTTATATAAATGATTTTAAATTGTAATGCCAAGTTAACTTATTATTGGATCTTGGTCTGTGCAGTAAAATCTTTTAAAGCACCATTGTAATTTGTTCTTGCAGAAGAAATTTCTCTTATTTTGTGGTGCCAAGTTGCCATTATTATTATTTTTTTAAGTTCATTACTGCTCTTAATGTTTTCCGATTTTTTGGTGCCAAGTGCCATTATCATTCTTAAAGGTTTTTGTAAATGATCTTAAGTTGTACTGCCATGTTAACTTGTTATTGGATTTTGTCTCTTGGGTAAACTCTAAAAGCACTATTGTAAAAGGTTCTTTGATTTTATGGTGGCAAGCCGCCGTCATTGTTTTTAAAGCTCATTCTTTTAACCATTTGTTAAGTTCTGTAAGTTACATAACTTTGTTGTTACTTAAAAGAGTTTAGTATTGGCAATTTAATAAATTGTGTACAGAGGCTGCTGTATGGATATTATTGGGTGGAAATTGTTGGATAGTTGTCCTACAAGAACACACATTCCAGTCGTGTGGGAGACAGGGCGACAGTGGGCATACTTTTTGCTTTGAAATATTTTGTGATGAAATTAGATAATATTTTTGGATTATTTCCTGTCATATACTATGCGTATACCCTCTCGTATCAATATTAATTTACATGTTTTGTTCTGATAAAGACTTTAGAAACGGAATAATTGGCTGGAAAGTGATGCGGGATGCCTGCTCTACCGCCTTTACTGGGCACGTTGAGCGCTAACGTGGCGCACAGTGTGCAACAGTTAAGAAAACCAACAGTCAGACCGGAAACATTCATTTTACTTCATAAACATTATGTAATACATTGAATTTGCACATAATAACATCACTACATATTGTAAGTACCCATACCAGTAAAAAATACAAACATTACCCTTTGTTTTGTACCGCCGACTGTGGAAAGATTTGGCAGTCTACAAATGATATCTGTTAAGCTAATTTGAAATGTTTCTGTATCTACAGCAGTGAAAAATGTCTGGCGAACTTATACGACTTCTGTAGATATGTCACAACTGCACCGCTTTCATTTTTATTAATTGAACTGATATACGCTACGAAAAGGTATTTCTATTCTTTTGGTTGCCACTGCCACAATGACATAGTCATTCTCTTCGAGCCCACGTTCGACGTTAAATTTTCCTTCAACGTGAAAACTCAAATTATCATCACTGTCAGTCATCTGAAGAGTAGGACAGCCTTCACAAGCTGTTCCCAGGCTGATGTTGCCTTCTGATATTTTTTATAAATGGCCTTGCTGGGTGCTTGATTTTGACAGTTTGGGCAGTTTATTTTCTTCCCATTTCCACATTCTAGAAGCTCATACTTCTCTGGGCTATCAGTAAGAATTCTGGTCATTTCTCCTTTTCTAGCTGTTGTCCTACAGGTTGTTTCTTTTGGTAGACGTAGACATCCCTTTGGTGACACCAAGCGTCTTGAACTATTTAAACACACTCCCAACTATTGCACTTCTTTACCGTCGTACTGCAAAAATAACTAAGCATTCTAGGGTCTGTCTAGGAATTTTGTATCGTTTGGCTGCTGCCAGAACTTATGCGCCGCCTTGAACTACACAATTCACAGCCTTCATCATTTCTTCAGCAGGGGTTAAACTGCTCTCCGTAGGGAACCATTTTTGTTTTCTGCATATAAGCTCACAATGCCCAAGGAAATTGCTCACTCATTCCCATATTTCATCAACACGAGCTTATTTACAGAGCCAGATACAGATGTTATAGTTCTGCACTTAAAATTATAAGAAGATACTATACGTATCATAGGTACTTAACTTCTCAATATCTCGCTACTGCTAGATGAGGATGTACAAATCATTACTACAGACGGAAAAATTTGGAGAGGAAAACACAAGAGACACGGGTTTTCTACCTGCTCGGAGAGTGTAGGGTACATGTGCAAAACTATGATGCAATTCTGACAGTCAAACATTTTATATAGTCTATTAGTCATTGTTGCAAGCCGGCTGCTGTGGCCGTGCGGTTCCAGGCGCTTCAGTCCGGAACCGCGCTGCTGCTACGGTGGCAGGTTCGAATCCTGCCTCGGGCATGGATGTGTGTCATGTCCTTAGGTTAGCTAGGTTTAAGTAGCTCTAAGTCTAGGAGACTGATAACCTTAGATGTTAAGTCCCATAGTGCTTAGAGCCATTTGAATCACTGTAACCCACTGCCCATTGTGCCTCGATCTCCGCTACATAATGTTAATGCTCCAACACTCGAGTGCTAATGCGTCTCCTGGTTTCTCCAGATGTAGTCTCCGCTGCATTCACAGCAAAGTTCGTTGGCGCCTGTAGTGTCGAGAGCATCCAAGGGATCCTAAGTGGGTCACAACAGATGTCCGATTTTGCGGCAATTTTGAGTTTCCCACCAGTCACTTACTATAGTGACACAGGCAACAGCCCTCCGGTCACCTGCCACAGACGCCTTCCACTCAGTCACTAAATTAGCATTCGCAAGAGCCTACCATACGGCGGTTCCGCTCCGTAGCAACCTTGCTTCGAATGACATCCCAGACATATGACGTCGGTAGACATCAGATAACCGAAATGCACAGTATAGTCGTATAGTCGAATTCATCAGTATCCGGCAGTTAACCTACCCAAGAGAACACCAGCAAGTCAATAGAAACGTCGGCAGCTTCACTGCTTTACTGTTTTACAATGACGCAGCCGAACACCCAAAATTATTTTATTTAAAATAATATTCAGTATCACTACAATTTGGAGAAATTCACAGTCGTAATACTTGAGAAACTTTACAGGGAGACAAAACTTATAGTTAGGCCTAATTCACGTTTTATTACTGGTCACGAAAGCTACCAGCGGCCGGGAGAGCGGTGTGCTGACCGTAGGCACCTCCATATCCGCATCAGGTGACGCCCAGCGGCTGAGGATGACACGGTGGTCGACTGGTACCGTTGGGCCAATCGAGGCCTCTTCGGACGGAGTTCAATTTTTTCACATTTTAATACATCCGCGATAAAACTCGTTATGGATTCCACATCAGGGATTATAACCAATTTATATCCACTTATCATGGTAAGGTAAATGTTTTTAACGTTACAGTCTGTTTCTCGCATATCTTACAATATGACCTTGTTAGACCAAACACTCCCCATATTCTTCTGTACCATTTATCACCGATCTATACATGTTAGCAGATGACAAACGTTTTAAAAACTTTGTGCACCGAGAAGCTGATAGTAAAAGTTCTACACTAACATATATGAGGCCAGAGATAGAATGGGTAGCAATACTGAAGAACTTATTTATGAAATCAATACTGCTAAGGGATGGGACCTCAGTCTTGATACACAAAGATGGTATATTCCTAGGAGGGTCAAAAGTGGTATCCGTGTCGGTGTTTAATCTTACTGAGAAGATGATAGTGGGATAAACATTATCTTCCAGATCCTATACTCACAAAGGCCAATGGGCAACCAGTTGCAGATTCCAAAATTGACAGTACAATAAGCCTATTTAACAAACCAGTAAGCATCCTGTCAAAACAAAAAAAAAATCGTGGAATATAAATGCATAAACAATAAAGAATTTTTTGAGTAGTTTCACTGAACCCACCACATCAATTTATGCTTGAATATATCTTCTAACAAGGACTGGTCTGTGTTTGAGGACACTATTATTTATTCACAGCAAAATAACATCATCAAATAAAGAGTGCAGAAAAAATTAAAGACATCTGGCATATAAGCCACTCTAATGTTGTCTATCAAAGAACGGGAAAACATATTGCTCGTATGCTGAAGAAGAACTGTTGCTAACCAGTAACACATTTTAATACAAGATCGAGAACATTCCCGTTCTAACCAAATTTCAGCAAAAGTTTGGGAAAATCCCTTTTTAAACGAGAGAGAGAGAGACAGTGGTCATTGACAGGATTCAGCCAAGTGTAAACACCACAGGAGTTTGAAGATGATCCCAAGAATGCGGTCGAAAGGTCAGTTGTCTAGAAGAAACATGGCGCAAACCAGAAGATTTTACCTTCAAAGACAACGCCCACGAAACCCTGCGGACTTACGTAAAATTAATGCACTGCAGTACGCTTCGAGGATGTTGTTCTTGAGCGAACACATGTGGACGTATGTAGCACGTGGAAAGATTCATTAAACAGTTACCAGGGAGGAGGTTAACGAATTTGCAAGATACCAACTATGCACAAACGTAACATAATGATCAACATTCATGTACAGGATACATATTTCATGTGCACATCCAATTCAGTGGATTATGTGCCTTTAAATTACCACTGGATACAACAGACAATAGAAAATCACAGCATGTGTTTGTTAATCGCTGAAACATTGTCTTATGATTGGAAGAACATTGAAATAAGCCGTCTGAAACAATGGATGACTAACTCAAAAACGAATATTCATCCCTGCCTGTCCTAAAGAAGTTGAAAGCGCGAAAAGATACCTAGGATTCCCCGAGGCCAGTACGACTGCGAAATGTACTGCGGACAGAAACCTATAACTTCACGATTTGAAAGGTCACGTAAACCCAGCCCAAATGTGCAAGGCACCAATGATCACACCATAAACCATATCGAAGTGATTCATGCCTCCCAAAACGAATTCTGCTTCCTGCCACACACATTGTTTTTCCCGGTTCCAGTCAAAGCTCACACGACCTGTCAAGACACATCAGGCAGGCTATACCCAGAGACACACAGCGCTAACAGAAAGATAGGAGACTACGGATCAGTGATGCTGACAAGTGCCTACCGTAACGAGCGTTTACGCGGCGTGAGAAGTTCTTCGCGCAAAAGCAGACGCCTTTCAATTGCTTGAAAGTTATCAATATTCAAAGTTCATATTATCAAAATTTTTAAGGAATTGCATGGATGGATTGAAGTGTAGTAGGCAACGAGGTTTGGGTTTGTTTCACGATATCTTTTAGTTTGCAACTGAATTTATTTCTGTCAAGGAGATGCTTAACCTCCAATGAAGCCAGTGTAATATCAGTGAAATTATTTATCGTGAGTGCAAATCCTTAAGTTACGTAGGTGGTTATGTCGTCCCTCTCTTCCCAACTATTAATTTAATTGGCAATAACAGTAATAGTTTCATACTACATCTCATTATCTTTGAGCCAGTCGCGAATTTAGATAACGTAATTAAACCATTACAAGCAAAACTGCAGCCAATTGTTCTAATATTTGTATCTGTGTAGAGACCCTGATTATCGCCTGTGTATATGTAAGCCGCATATACGAGCCTGTAGAACAAACGTGACGTCAACAGTGTATTAAATATCCTTTACCTGGTTCCCAACAATCATGACCACATCTTGCATTAGAATCAGAACTGTTTAATACCAAAGAAAACAGAAGCACATGTAGTGCGAGCATGTCACAGGTAGCGACGGACATTAGAAAAGTTCAGTGCTGTTCTTCACCTTTCCTTTGACAACTCCACAACCGATAGTTTCCCAGCAGAATCTCAGAGTGATGTATACGAGAGTGTATAATACCTCTGAACTTTTTATTCTGTTTTCAATATCAGTTGAGATATTACATGTCATGCATATTACACAGCCGCCTTTTCTGCTTTGCTGAAGCAAGTTGGAACCGTTCAACAGTGCTGTAACGGCAGAATATATCGTCCACACGTGGAGTATCCACTCCTGTAGCATGGGATGCTAGATCGCACACGAGTGCTGTGGCATCTACAACAATCTGACGCCTCGGGTTGATGGTAATCGAACATCCTCCCCGTGATTGATTTTCAGCTGACCGAAAAACTTAAAGAACGCCTTCGAGAACTTCACACCTATAGTGATGAAACGGTGCAAGGAGAGATGAAGTTGTGTCTCCCCCAACAAAGTCAAACAATCTACACTGGTGGTATCAGCAAACCGGTATCTCGGCGGGAGAAATGTGTTCGTCGCCAGGGTGACTCACAAAGAGTTTTCACAACAACAAAAAATTTAAAAAATTCTGTGGAGTTGCTTATCAGCATGCCCTCGGAATGAAGTAACTCAGAACGTTTCTTTCTGCTGGCAAGTTGAGGTGCCACTACTACACAGCTATGCCCCAGGCTCAGGTAACAGAATAAACGAAGGTTCTACGACACTCCAAAAAATTAGTAACAAAGTCACAGAAATGAGTTAAAAAGGTTTACTTATCTTTTTGACTTTTTGAATAATGAAGTCCGCAACGCTGTATCAAATATTACACAAGAAAGGCCCTCAATGGCTAAGTGTAAATAATCGTAGGTGAACTTCACAGTACATAGCAAATGCATTGTACAACTGTCTCTTCACTTCTAAGAGTTCCCTAAACGTTGTTCCCTGTCTATGTCAGCTCTGGACGATGATCTGTAACCAAGCTGGCGAGAGCTGCTCTTCTATCTTCCGAGTAGGCTCCTGCCGCGGTGGCAGAGCGGTTCTAGGCGCTTCAGTCCGGAACCACGCGACTGCTACGGTCGCAGGTTCGAATCCTGCCTTGGGCATGGATGGGCGTGATGTCCTTCGGTTAGTTAGGTTTCAGTAGTTCTGTGTTCTAGGGGACTGATGACCTCAGATGTTAAGTCCCATAGTCCTCAGAGCCATTTGAATTTGAACCAGTGTAAAACAGACTGCATAGCTATCCATACTGTTGAACGTCGGATGGACAGTTCTCGTGACACTGCAAGAGCACTGTCATTACGCGGAACACGTGCTGCATGGTCAGGTACAGCAACAGCAACCTCGTCAACAACTTCCACCGGGATAGGACGGCTTCCTCTTCCAGGTGCCACACCAATCTCATCTGTGATTTCCAATTTCACTATCATTTTCCCTAAACCATTTAATGACATCGGGCCTGACCTCTGACTTTTCAGTCGGCCATACTCTCTCAGTGCAGTACTGTAATTACTGCTGCTCACATAAAACAGTTTCACTAACTGCACGTGGTCTCTCTTCTCGATGGCTGTACTTTTCACTCACGTTATGACTTGCCGAATGACAGCTTCAATGAGATACCGTCATACAAACAAGTATACAGCGCCATATTTTTTTGCAGCGTAAATCGATTCCGCATTAATTCATTAGCATACCTACCACGTTTCGATGCCATACGAAAATTACAGCCCGCCCTACACATTCCTGAGTGGCCGTGCTTCAAATTTAACCGATCTTTATTTGCTATCGCTTCTTCTCAATGGGGCAGGACGCTAAAATAATTGTTCACTGCCGTCGTTTCGCCTAAGGTCAGCACTAAGTGTGGTAGCTCTACTGGTAATGTATCAGCGATCAACTTTCAAAAGTGATCTGCTTACCTTAACGTTAATGATATAATTGCTAAGTTTAAATTCTGATTATATGCAAATTGCACATGATTACTTTTGTTGCACAAAGTTTCTAGCTGCCGCGAATATCAAGCAACGATCATATCAGTGGCTGAAAAAACTTTAAAAATGTGTAATTATACATTGTGACCTAATTTCATAATAAATTAATTTTGATGCTCGGAACAAAAGTGTTACATTTTTGCAACCTTTCAGTTACAGTTTAAAGCGTTCTATCCAGTTTCTGTAACAATTAAGAAGATGTCACCATTTTCTGTTTCAAAATTATTGCCAAGCGGACGAAGATATGTCTCTAACGGAGTCAGAGATATAATACAACCTATCGTCTTTTGCTTAGAGCATTACACAAGAACATTTCCTTTGCTTTGATTGTATTGCTTATTACTTTTCTCCGATCAGTGTAGTGTATAAGCTTAATTTTGTTTTAGCTTTGTAGAGCAAACTGATTACTTCTTTGCTTAATAATCTGTTTTGAACCTTAATACCGCAACTCAGAGCGACTTCTTTTTCTAGTTCTGCTCCTATCTTTGGAACACTCTTTGCTAATTACTATGTTATCAACGTTTGCTCTAATTTTTGATCACGTAGCATCTTGCGTAATACGTTACTTAATACTTTGACAAAAAATATATTACCTCTTCTGTTTTTAACAATAAATGAGGTTTCGTTAAGAAGAGCTTGTCTATAACGGAATATGCTTTGTACCAGACCCGAGTTCTTCAAGCCACTTGTACTGACGTAGCCTATTCATCATCATCATTTATTGCATTAATAGGTATCTATCCCTTGCAGTACGAAAGGGGACGGGCACTTTACGCCCACTTTTTGGAAATATTGTAATCTAGTCGGTTACTTTATATATTAAAACTTTGAGAAAAAGATACTTTTTAATTAATTCTTTTCCCAGATTCCATAAATGTTGTAAATTTTTGGGTTCAGTTCAAACGAGAATTTTAAATCTTCCCAGTACATCTCACTCCACTATGAACGCTATTTAGTATTTTCTGGTTCAGGACCATACACACACATCAGATTCTCTTAGAAAACTGTGTTGTGAGTAAAGGCGAACAAAAATGAACGAAATTTGCCGTTTAGAAAAAAAAATTATGATGGCCATAAAGCATGACAACACAAGTCATCGAAAATGTATTGATATTGCTAAGAGTGTGGTAAAAGATGTTTTCAGGTTATGGTCCTTTCTTACACGTCAGTTCTTTTTTAAGTAGTATGTTTTTAATACACGACTAAGTCAACCTGTTCTTTAGGGCGGGCGTAAAGCACTCTGCCCCTCTCCCCTCTCTTTGTAACGCGCGGTATGGAAAATGCTTCGCTATTGCTGGGGTTAAGGCCTACAGCAGAAAAACAATAGAAATAACCATGTTACGAAAGGGGAAAGAAGCGCTCAACAAGAAAATTATGAAAGAACACATTACAAAAGCACAATAAAAAAGGAGATTAGTCATTCACAACAGAAGAGATGTCCCCTGCAGGTGGTAGTCCACAGTTACTTCACTTTCCACCTCTTCCCGCTCCTCTCGTAAAAGCATTGCTAATACTCGATCCTTTTATCGCGTCTCTGGACGTCGCTTTTGGTGTTTCCCAGCAGGTTTACAACGGAGGACTCGGCACGGGAGGGATCAATCAGCTCGAAGGTGCAGCCAAACCACCGTAGCCTATTCTGCCACATTACACTTGTGTTTAACACGCGAAAACAAAGTTCGGCCTATTCAGGAGTTGGCGTCCAACTGCACAAAATACCACTAGTACCGTCGTACATTCGGCCTCTCGACACGTTCTTTTCCTAAGAGAATAATGACGCTGTTCATGCTTCGACTAATGGTTCCTTGTGTTACGAACTTTTACAACTCACTCCGTCTTAATCTTGTTGTCTTTCGGGACAAACTAAAACTATTATTACTTTCTAACCACTATTACCATCCAACAAAAGCACCAGAAACCACTGAACCAACTTAGAGTGTTCTGAGCAGCAATATGATTCCGCTACAAAGGAGTGAAATCGTAACCAAGCCGATTTCTAGATCAGTCATCAATACATCGACGTATGTATCTACATGATTAATCCCCAATTCACAATTAAGTGCCTAGCAGAGGGTTTGTTGAACCATTTTCAGGCTGTTATTGTACTGTTTCTCTCGAACGGCGCGGTGGAAAAATGAGCGCTTAAAATATGATACATAAGAGCTCGCACACTAAGATGTAACATGATGAGCATTATTCCCTGCGTAAGGTGGTGTCAACAAAATGTTTTTGCAGGCTGAGGAGGAAGGTGGTGACTGAAATTTGCCGGCCGGTGTGGCCGTGCGGTTAAAGGCGCTTCAGTCTGGAACCGCGTGACCGCTACGGTCGCAGGTTCGAATCCTGCCTCTGGCATGGATGTGTGTGATGTCCTTAGGTTAGTTAGGTTTAATTAGTTCTAAGTTCTAGGCGACTGATGACCTCAGAAGTTAAGTCGCATAGTGCTCCGAGCCATTTGAGCCATTTGACTGAAATTTCACGAAAAGATCCAGCCGCTACGAAAACGCCTTTTTTTTTATGACTGCCGTTCGTGTATCATATCCGTGGCGCACTCTCCCCTATTTCTCGATAACACGACACGAGCTGTCCTTCTTTGAACTTCTTCGACGTCCTCCGACAATCCCATGTGATGCGCACTCTACACCGCACTGCACAGCAGTACTCCAGAGGAGCGTGCATATGCGTGGTGTAGGCAGTCTCTGGAGTTGACCTGTTACAATTCCTAAGTGTTCTGCCAATAACTCGAAATCGTTGGCTTGCTTCCCCCCGTAACATTATCTACGTGATCGTCCCAATTTAAGTTATTCGTAGTTGTAATCTCTAAGTATTAAGTTGAATTTACAGCCTTTAGATGTGTGTGATTTATCCTGTAACAGAAATTAAGCGTATTCCTTTTAGTACCCATGTAAATGACTCTTTTCATTACTTAGTCAATTCGCACCATACTAATATCTTGTCTAGATGACTTTGCAGTTGGGTTTGCTCATCTGATGACTGTACAAGACGGCAAACGGTAGCATCATCTGAAAACAATCTAAAGTGCTACTCACATTATCTCCTGAATCGTTTATGTACATCAGGAACAACAGAAGGCCTATAACACTTACTTGGGGAACGCCAGGTATTGCTTCTTTTTTACTTGATGACTTTCCGTCAGTGACTACGAAACGTGACTTTTCTGACAGGAACTCACGAATCCAGTCTCACAACAGAGGTGATTCTCCACAGACTTGCAATTTGATTAGAAGTCGGTTATGAGGAATGGTGTCATAAGCCTTCTAGAAATTTAAAAATATAGAATTAGTTTGACATTCTCTGTCTATAGTACTCATTACTTCGTGACAATAAAGAGCTAGTTGTGTTTCACAAGAACGATATTTTCTAAATCCGTCCTGAGTATTTACCAATATATCGTTTTCCTGGAGTAATTCATAATGTTCGAACACAATACTATTTTCAAAAAACCTATTGCAATGTGGATCTGTAATTGAGCGTATTACACTTGTTTCTTTTCCTGGGTATTGTTGGAACCTGTGAAGCTTCGCAGTCCTTAGGTACGGATCTTTCGATGCGTGAGCAACAGCATATGATTGCTAAGTATGGAGCTATTCCATCAGCATACCCTGAAAGGAACCTGACTGGCATACAATCTGGACCAGAGATCTGGACCAGAGATCAGTGTAGCAGCAGTGCAGTAGCGAATCGCATATTTAGCTTTCATATTTGTTTTGTAGTTTGATTCTTAATTTCTTTCCGAGTGTTTGTGCGCTTGCATATTTAATTACATAAAATCCTTGCGTATTCTCGTATTTGAGAGGGGTAATATTACTTATTGATAGCTGTAGAGTATAAATTCGCGGAGTCGTTAGTCACTTGTTTGTTTTGGACAGCCAGTGCGCTTTTGACACAGGTCAGTGAGCCTTGAGCAGCCGCTGGTGAAGTATCAGTGCAGCAGCGGTGCAGTAGCGAGTCGCATATTTAGCTTTCATATTTGTTTTGTACAGGGTGTTTCAAAAATGACCGGTATATTTGAAACGGCAATAAAAACTAAACGAGCAGCGATAGAAATACACCGTTTGTTGCAATATGCTTGGGACAACAGTACATTTTCAGGCAGACAAACTTTCGAAATTACAGTAGTTACAATTGTCAACAACAGATGGCGCTGCGGTCTGGGAAACTCTATAGTACGATATTTTCCACATATCCACCATGCGTAGCAATAATATGGCGTAGTCTCTGAATGAAATTACCCGAAACCTTTGACAACGTGTCTGGCGGAATGGCTTCACATGCGGATGAGATGTACTGCTTTAGCTGTTCAATTGTTTCTGCATTCTGGCGGTACACCTGGTCTTTCAAGTGTCCCCACAGAAAGAAGTCACAGGGGTTCATGTCTGGCGAATTGGGAGGCCAATCCACGCCGCCTCCTGTATGTTTCGGATAGCCCAAAGCAATCACACGATCATCGAAATATTCATTCAGGAAATTGAAGACGTCGGCCGTGCGATGTGGCCGGGCACCATCTTGCATAAACCACGAGGTGTTCGCAGTGTCGTCTAAGGCAGTTTGTACCGCCACAAATTCACAAAGAATGTCCAGATAGCGTGATGCAGTAATCGTTTCGGATCTGAAAAATGGGCCAATGATTCCTTTGGAAGAAATGGCGGCCCAGCCCAGTACTTTTTGAGGATGCAGGGACGATGGGACTGCAACATGGGGCTTTTCGGTTCCCCATATGCGCCAGTTCTGTTTATTGACGAAGCCGTCCAGGTAAAAATAAGCTTCGTCAGTAAACCAAATGCTGCCCACATGCATATCGCCGTCATCAATCCTGTGCACTATATCGTTAGCGAATGTCTCTCGTGCAGCAATGGTAGCGGCGCTGAGGGGTTGCCGCATTTGAATTTTGTATGGATAGAGGTGTAAACTCTGGCGCATGAGACGATACGTGGACGTTGGCTTCATTTGGACCGCAACTGCAACACGGCGAACGGAAACCCGAGGCCGCTGTCGGATCACCTGCTGCACTAGCTGCGCGTTGCCCCTGTGGTTGCCGTACGCGGTCGCCCTACCTTTCCAGCACGTTCATCCGTCACGTTCCCAGTCCGTTGAAATTTTTCAAACAGATCCTTTATTGTATCGCTTTTCGGTCCTTTGGTTACATTAAACCTCCGTTGAAAACTTCGTCTTGTTGCAACAACACTGTGTTCTAGGCGGTGGAATTCCAACACCAGAAAAATCCTCTGTTCTAAGGAATAAACCATGTTGTCTACAGCACACTTGCACGTTGTGAACAGCACACGCTTACAGCAGAAAGACGACGTACAGAATGGCGCACCCACAGACTGCGTTGTCTTCTATATCTTTCACATCACTTGGAGCGCCATCTGTTGTTGAAAATTGTAACTACTGTAATTTCGAAAGTTTGTCCGCCTGAAAATGTACTGTTGTCCCAAGCATATTGCAACAAACGGTGTATTTCTATCGCTGCTCGTTTAGTTTTTATTGCCGTTTCAAATATACCGGTCATTTTTGAAACACCCTGTAGTTTGATTCTTAATTTCTTTCCGAGTGTTTGTGCGCTTGCATATTTAATTACATAAAATCCTTGCGTATTCTCGTATTTGAGAGGAGTAATGTTGCTTATTGGTAGCCGTAGAGTATAAATTCGCAGAGTCGTTAGATATTAGCAGTAGAATGGATAGGGTGTGTGCGTGCTGTGTGCGGGCGCAGGAGGAACTGGCCGCGGTTCACGAGCAGCTGCGCGTGCTGTTGGCCACGGTCATCCGTCTACCTCGAGGTGCAGCGATGGCGGAGGGTCTGGCGCGTCGCTTGAGACACCTCGTGTCGCTTACTTCGTCCGCTGACTCAGGCGCTGAGGCACCTTCTAGGGCACCCGGCGCGTTGGGGCCGCCCTCACCTCAGGGTGACTGGCGGACTGCAACGCGTTCGCGTCGCTCGAGGCGGAGGGCCAATGTGGAGGCTGGCCGGCTGGCCTCGCCCGTTCATCCTGTCAGTGGGCAGGTGGCCGCTCCTTCAGCAGGGACCGAGCAGGCACACGGGGGCAAAGGCTTGCTGGTTATTGGGAGCTCCAACGTTAGGCGGGTGATGGAGCCCTTTAGGGAAATTGCGTACAGGGCTGGAAAGAAATCCAACGTGCACTCGGTTTGTCTGCCAGAGGGCCTAATCCTAGATGTGGTGGCGGTCTTGCCTGCGGCTATCGAGCGTACGGGTTGCAGTTGTCTGCAAGTAGTTGCTCACGTCGGCACCAATGATGCCTGTCGCTTGGGTTCTGAAGCGATCCTCAGTACGTACAGGCGGCTGGCGGATTTGGTGCATCGTCCCCAGAGTGGATCGGGGTCCTTTGGTTTGGAGCCGAGTGGAGGGTCTCAACCAGAGGCTTCGTCGATTCTGTGACGGTCTTGGCTGCAGATTTCTAGACTTGCGCTATTGGGTGGGGAATTGTAGGACGCCCCTAGATAGGTCAGAGGCGCACTACACAAAGAAAGCGGCTACTCGGGTAGCAGAGTACTTGTGGCATGCACATGGGTTTTTTTTTAGGCTAGGCAGTAGTGCGAGGTGTCCTGATGAACACTCACCAGTCGACGTGCAGGCAGGGAAATCAGGATGCGCTCAGTATAAAGACACTTCAGCTATCAAGATATTAGCAGTAAATTTTCAGTGTGTTCGGAATAAAGTTCCTGAATTTACTGCCCTCCAGGAAGCGTGTGGTGCGTAAATTATTCTCGGGACTGAGACCTGGCTGAACCCTGAGATAGGAAGTTCTGAAATATTTAGTTAGGGTTGGAACGTGTATCAGAAAGACAGATTAGACACCGTAGGAGGTGGTGTCTTCATTGCAGTTTACAAAAATATTGTGTCTACTGAGGTCGAAGTAGAGTGTGATTGTGAAGTTATCTGGACACGTTTAACAGGGCTAGGGAAAATAAAGCTAATTGTGGGTTGTTATTATCGGCCACCAGGTTCCACCGTGACAGTTCTAGAATCATTCAAAGGGAGTCTACATTCCGTATCGCAGAAGTACCCGGATGATGCTATATTAGTCGGAGGCTACTTCAACCTACCTAGTATAGACTGGGATGTCTATGGATTCATTACAGGTGATACAGACAAGCCGTCGTGTGAATTACTTTTGAACACATTATCTGAAAACTGTCTTGAGCAGCTAAATCGACAGCCAGCGCGTAATGGAAATATTTTAGATCTGGTAGCCACGAACAGACCAGACGTCATCGACGGTGTCAGCGTTGAGACAGGGATTAGTGATCATGATGTTGTCATTACGACTATGGTTACGGAAGTTAAAAAGTCGGTCAAGATGGCTAGGAGAGTATTCTTACTAGAAAGAGCAGATAAGCAGTTATTAGCATCCCACTTAGTAAATGAATCGACTTCATTTACTTCCGGTATGATGGACATGGAAGAATTATGGGCAAATTTTAAACACATTGTAAATGACGCATTGGACAAGTATGTGCCGAAAAATTGGGTTACGGACGAAAAGACCCACCGTGGTTTAACAGCGCAATTCGGAGAATGCTCAGGAAGCAAAGGCAGTTGCACTCGCGGTACAAGAAAGATCGGGAGAATGAGGACAGATAAAAGTTAGTAGAGATTCGTGCTGCTGTAAAAAGAGCAATGCACGAAGCATTCAACCACTACCACCGTCATACCATAGCAAAAGACCTTGCTGAAAACCCAAGGAAATTCTGGTCTTACGTAAAATCGGTAAGCGGGTCGAAGGCTTCCATCCAGTCACTCACTAATCAGTCTGGCCTGGCAACGGAAGACAGCAAAACGAAAGCTGTAATTTTAAATTTAGCATTTGAGAAATCTTCCACGCAGGAGGATCGTACAAACATACTGCCGTTTGAGTCTCGTACAGATTCCCGAATGGAGGACATAGTGAAGTAGGTGAATGGGTTGAAAATAAATAAATCGCCAGGTCCTGATGGGATTCCAGTCCGGTTTTACAGAGAGTACTCTACTGCATTGGCTCCTATCTTAGCTTGCATTTATCGCGAATCTCTTGCCCAACGTAAAGTGCCGAGTGACTGGAAAAAAGCGCAGGTGACGCCTGTATATAAGAAGGGTAGAAGGACGGATCCTCAAAATTACAGACCAATATCCTTAACATCGGTTTGTTGCAGGATTCTCGAACATATTCTCAGTTCGAATATAATGAATTTCCTTGAGACAGAGAAGTCGCTGTCCATGCATCAGCACGGCCTTAGAAAGCATCGCTCCTGCGAAACGCAACTCGCCCTTTTTTCACATGATATCTTGCCAACCATGGATGAAGGGTATCAGACGGATGCCATATTCCGTGACTTCCGGAAAGCGTTTGACTCGGTGCCCCACTGCATGCTCCTAAGGTACGAGCATATGGGATTGGTTCCCAAGTATGTGAGTGGCTCGAAGACTTCTTAAGTAATAGAACCCAGTACGTTGTCCTCGATGGTGAGTGTTCATCGGAGGTGAGGGTATCATCTGGAGTGCCCCAGGGAAGTGTGGTAGGTCCGCTGTTGTTTTATATCTATATAAATGATCTTTAGGATAGGGTGGATAGCAATGTGCGGCTGTTTGCTGATGCTGTGGTCTACGGGAATGTGTCGTCGTTGAGTGACTGTAGGAGGATACAAGATGGCTTGGACAGGATTTGTGATTGGTGTAAAGAATGGCAGCTAACTCTAAATATACACTCCTGGAAATGGAAAAAAGAACACATTGACATCGGTGTGTCAGACCCACCATACTTGCTCCGGACACTGCGAGAGGGCTGTACAAGCAATGATCACACGCACGGCACAGCGGACACACCAGGAACCGCGGTGTTGGCCGTCGAATGGCGCTAGCTGCGCAGCATTTGTGCACCGCCGCCGTCAGTGTCAGCCAGTTTGCCGTGGCATACGGAGCTCCATCGCAGTCTTTAACACTGGTAGCATGCCGCGACAGCGTGGACGTGAACCGCATGTGCAGTTGACGGACTTTGAGCGAGGGCGTATAGTGGGCATGCGGGAGGCCGGGTGGACGTACCGCCGAATTGCTCAACACGTGGGGCGTGAGGTGTCCACAGTACATCGATGTTGTCGCCAGTGGTCGGCGGAAGGTGCACGTGCCCGTCGACCTGGGACCGGACCGCAGCGACGCACGGATGCACGCCAAGACCGTAGGATACTACGCAGTGCCGTAGGGGACCGCACCGCCACTTCCCAGCAAATTAGGGACACTGTTGCTCCTGGGGTATCGGCGAGGACCATTCGCAACCGTCTCCATGAAGCTGGGCTACGGTCCCGCACACCGTTAGGCCGTCTTCCGCTCACGCCCCAACATCGTGCAGCCCGGCTCCAGTGGTGTCGCGACAGGCTTGAATGGAGGGACGAATGGAGACGTGTCGTCTTCAGCGATGAGAGTCGCTTCTGCCTTGGTGTCAATGATGGTCGTATGCGTGTTTGGCGCCGTGCAGGTGAGCGCCACAATCAGGACTGCATACGACCGAGGCACACAGGGCCAACACCCGGCATCATGGTGTGGGGAGCGATCTCCTAAACTGGCCGTACACCACTGGTGATCGTCGAGGGGACACTGAATAGTGCACGGTACATCCAAACCGTCATCGAACCCATCGTTCTACCATTTCTAGACCGGCAAGGGAACTTGCTGTTCCAACAGGACAATGCACGTCCGCATGTATCCTGTGCCACCCAACGTGCTCTAGAAGGTGTACGTCAACTACCCTGGCCAGCAAGATCTCCGGATCTGTCCCCCATTGAGCATGTTTGGGACTGGATGAAGCGTCGTCTCACGCGGTCTGCACGTCCAGCACGAACGCTGGTCCAACTGAGGCGCCAGGTGGAAATGGCATGGCAAGCCGTTCCACAGGACTACATCCAGCATCTCTACGATCGTCTCCATGGGAGAATAGCAGCCTGCATTACTGCGAAAGGTGGATATACACTGTACTAGTGCCGACGTTGTGCATGCTCTATTGCCTGTGTCTATGTGCCTGTGGTTCTGTCAGTGTGATCATGTGATGTATCTGACCCCAGGAATGTGTCAATAAAGTTTCCCCTTCCTGGGACAATGAATTCACGGTGTTCTTATTTCAATTTCCAGGAGTGTAGATAAATGTAAATTAATGCAGATGAATAGGAAAAATAATCCTGTAATATCTGAATACTCCATTAGTAGTGTACGTCGATTAAATATTTGGGTGTAACATTGCAGAGCGATATGAAGTGGGACAAACATCTAATGGCAGTTGTGGGGAAGGCGGATAGTCGTCTTCGGAGTCATTGGTAGAATTTTGGGAATATGTGGTTCATCCGTAAAGGAGGCCGCTTATAAAACACTAATACGACCTATTCTTGAGTACTGTTCGAGCGTTTCGGATCCCTATCAGGTCGGATTGAGGGAGGACATAGAAGCAATTCAGAGGCGGGCTGCTAGATTTGTTACTGGTAGGTTTAATCATCACGCGAGTGTTACGGATATGCTTCAGGAACTCGAGTGAAGTGTCTAGAGGAAAGGAGGCGTTCTTTTCGTGAATCGCTACTGAGAAAATTTAGAGAACCAGCATTTGAGGCTGACTGCAGTAAAATTTTATTGCCGCGAACTTACATTTCGCGGAAAGACCACAAAGATAAGAGAGATTAGGGCTCGTACATAGGCATATAGGCAGTCATTTTTTCCTCGATCTCTTCGGGAGTGGAACAGGGAGAGAAGATGCTAGTTGTGGTACGAGGTACCCTCCGCCACGCACCGTATGGTGGATTGCAGAGTATGTATGTAGATGTAGATGTAGAAAATATACAGTGCATGGCAAAATCGCGCTGTCCAGAATCAGCACATCGGCCATAGATGACCGGGATAAACGAGCGCTGCGGAGATGTGTACGGGCGAATATACATGCAACTGTTGACTAACTGACTGCCTAGATGAACCGCGGGGCTGCAAACAGATTCTCCTCAACGACCATTCAGCGAACGTTGCCGCATATGGGTCTCCGCAGCAGCCGCCTGGTTCCCGCTTGTTCATCGGCGACGAAGCCTGAATTTGCACGCCAGTACCACAACTGAACATTACTGAGCGGCGACGGGTGGCCTCTTCGGATGAATCACGTTTTGTGCTCCATCGGACACATGGCCTTTTGCATGTACAGCAAGAAACGTTTGAAGACAAAAACTCTGCAAGAACAGGCGTAAGGGTCCAGGCCAGAGCAGGGTACATCATAGTCGGGGGAATGTTTTCGTGGCATTCCCTAGGTGATCTCGTCATTCTGAAAGGCACAACAGATCTACAGAGTAATGCATCATTGCTTGAGGACCATGCCCAACCCAACGTACAGTTTGTTTTTCCTCGATACGTTGGCGCCTAGCAGCAGGACAATTCAACGTGTCGCACTGCTCACAGTGTTTCGGAAATCGCGATTACGAGTTTACCGTACTCCCCTGGCCACGGAGCTCCCCGTATTTAAACGCAATCGAGAATCTGTGGGACAACTTCCATTGGGCTCAAAGCTCCATGGGTCCTCAGCTGTTGGCCACCACACTGGAGTCGACGTGGCTCCACATTCCTCTCGGTAGCTTCGAGAATGTCTCAGACTCTCGTTCTGCACGACTGGCTATATTCCACGCTGAATGCTGCAGAAGCATTTTGGCAGACGGCACACTAATGTGACTTGACAGTGCACATAATCGCATGGCTATTTGGACTCGGAATAGGTCATCCATAGAAGGCTTGTAGAGGATATAGATATGGCATATTCTGTTAAGTGATCTGACCTCCATTATCATAAATTCCACTTATGTGTCTTTATTATTGTTGGATGGGTGTAACACGGTAGATAATAAATCAGAGCTTAGTTAAACACCTACTCCACCCCCGTCATATGTTACAACTCTCGTACCTTAGAGACGCAGACCTGTCTAGATTCACGAGACGGGCGGGAATGCTTGGTTTGAGACAGGTCTCTGACACAAGAATTACACTGATTTCTCTGCGTTAAAACATATGTTAGAATTCGTCGAGACAAGCGGGCAGAGGTTGGAGATTTCCGTGTGCGATGTAGAGTTTCGTGAGTTAGATGCAGCACATGCATGGACACTGTAGCTTGATAACACATTCGAGTCTGGCTCAGCGCCCGCATTGGGATACAGATTGAGAATGCGAAGGGGACAAATAGTGGAGGTTGTGGAAAGAAAAAGTGGTTCCGGTCGCTGCGAGGTACCGTGACAAAGCCAGGTGGGTTGGCAGGCATCGTGAGACACCAGAGTGCTTCTATACTTCAAGATAATTTCGGAACCAAGTCAGTACGACATTTAAAAAAGGTTTATTTGCGTTTACATATTTGGTTCTAGGAACAAGAAAGCAAATATTTTGCTCCTATAAGATTCCCTCTGAATTACTTTCTTTAGTATTACTACCAAAGAACTGTGGAAGGAATTTGTACAGTTGATACGCAACATGAGTGCCATTTTGTACACATACAAGCAAACACTTACAGGACTCTGATATCTGTGAGCTGTCAATACTACTGTCGCTAACCTGCTACATATATGGCAGCATCCACTACATCATATCAGGTGTAACTTCTTTATTCATTTCTTTGGAATCCGTTGAATAAATGCCTGAACTGGGAATGCATACAAAACTGCAGTTATCGTGTAGCGTGTTGTAACTACAAGTGGTGTATTTACTCTAGGTTACTTTCAGCCAAAACCTGATACGAACTGATTGGGCTATGGAACTCCCAATACCAATGAAGAAATACAGTCACTGGAAAATACATTCAGTCCCTTAGGTACTGAATTCTCTGGCCCTATTCAAAACTGATAACTTCGGTCCCTGTGCACATAACAAATAAGTAAAATTGTCTCTGATCTAAAGCAGCAACGGTGGGTCGTTATATATTCTGATCTCATGAAGAAGAATGAAATATACTAGCTACAGGCTGAGCGGCGTGGAATGCTGGCCGTAATACTTTGAAATGTACATGAAATTCTTTTTGCTCGTAAGTGGAAACATTTAAGAAATATTCGACGGCTTTGAGAAACATTGACCTGGACAGGGACGCAGTATTGATTTGGGTGAATTACTAACACTGACTTTTCCAATATCGAAATTGTATTCGAAGTTAAGTTTGGCTTCCCAAAACGTCTGACAATTGAAATTACGTTATCAGAAAAATTTCATACTCTTTTTCTAATTGAGTCACAAACAATGAGATGTGTACAGCAATTATAATTTAACCTCACTAAAATAAGCATAAAGACAAATCATCAAATTATGTATACGTGTGTTAACAAATCTTAGAACGATTACAAAAGCGAAATACCTAACTAGCGTATACATCTAATCTGTTTACGTACATTCTGGAGTTACTCAACATAGAGCTCACTATTACGAATTATCAGCCAACTCATTTACACTACCGCGCTGGCAGAACGAAAGTCCTAAGAATTTAACTTCTTTACCTTGCCTTCGACAAGACTTCTGCTTCCACATTTATGTTTCCAATAATACATGTATTCGTAATTCCTGCATTGTAATGTAACACTTGGTGGCTTTACGGAGCACTCCACAAAAACTGCCTGCTCCATCCTCTTTCGCTCACTGCCGTGCGCCAAGCACTCTATTACTCCAGCACTGCAGTCTCAGACCAGAAGCAGTAACTTTGGCTCTGCAGTCGTACACAGTCAGCGATCCGCTTTATAGCGTCCATCAGAGACACACATCATTTATAATATAATAGTTTCATGTTAGTTTACATTAGTATCACTACAATATTCGGGTGCCACAAGTAAGTGTCCCACAATAGAGTCCTTTCACAGGTAATTATTGAAAATAGTCTACCTATCATATGGTTGACATCTGAAGTAAAACATAACCTGACAAGTTATTCGATACCTGCGCTGCATGAATGAGGAACTATGACTTACACACCCTAGGAGCATTGAACCCACTTTACAGATTGGTAACGATAGTTGTATTGTGTATACGTACATTGTTTGAAATAAGACTGCTAAGCAGAGAGTGAACATACTGTTTCTGTTGTAAATTTTTTTTCTGCGGATGACATATGAATGTAGATGGTGGCGGTTTGTGTATGAGTGCACGCTGACTATTTAAAAATTAGTAAATAGCGAACTTGCTTAAAATTAATAAAACGAATATACCCATACTCAAGTTAGACGTGGAAACAAGTTGAAGATCAAACTAGACGTATTTGTCTAATTTATAACCGTTGCTACTCTTCGTATAGCGTAGCAGTTCATTATAATTATTAAAGCTGGATCCAGTAATTCCAAGTACATTAGTACGGACTGGAAGTTTCCAACTAAAAATCTACCACAAAATTATTTTGAAATACTCAGAACCAGAACTTCCTATGAAATGAGTTTCATATAAACACAACGCTTTTAGCAGCTGCAACGCAACTAGAATGAAAGGGTCACCAAGTCTTAATAATCAACTAACAAGCATACCATTTTTGGACGAAATGGCCTATTGTTATATGATGCCACAGCTTTTCGTATACCTTCCGAGGAACCATGAATTTCTTTTCAGGCGTAGAGGGACCGCCCACTAAAGAAGCCCATTATCTTTTAGGTGACGTCATGGAGTATTTCACTAAATTACAGTGTAAGTAAAACCCCACACATTATATAGAACAAATTGAAATGTACTAGATAAATTTAGAGAATATCACTAACAGTCTATTAAAAATACAGGAGCATCAGTGCTTACTGATCTGAGAGAGCACCGTATGAGTAGAAACAAACTGAAAAATTATTCCACTTTCGTTCAAAGCCGTAAGGGGCGATCAAAAAGTTTCCGTTCGAAGGCCGCACAGTCCAGAATAGTTATGCCAAACAGGCAAAATCGCCGTGAACACAGACAATCATCCCATCGACGCACCGGGTTGAAGATACCCTTTTGGTAAAATGCCGTGTTCTGCTGCATGAAGGAGTCCGTAACTGCCTGCAGCACATCCACGTCCGGCAGGAATCGTCGACCCTTCGAGTCTTTTTTTAAGAGACCCAGCGATAATCGCGTGGGGAGAATTCAGGACTACATACAGGGTTTGGGAGGGGTCGAGGGGGGGGGGGGGGGGTGTACGAGTGAAGAGTGTCCGTCACTTGAGTCGTCGTAACTTCCGCGCTGTCGTGAAGCAGCAGGACCCCCTGTCGCACACCATTCCACAACGCGTGTTTTCGACAGCCGTGCTGCCCCATACCCGTTCTTCATTCTCAGATGGACGTCTACAAGTGTTGGTCCTTCGGCAGCCAAGAAAAGAATAACAGCATGTTGATCCTGTTTGTACGAATTTTGTAACAACGTCGCCATAGTTCACATCTCGGCGTTTACCGCACGCATGTCAGATGAACACGAATGTCACCATGATACCTTTCCTGCAGGTCGGTGCTTATATACCCACACATGAGCTGCATATACGCAGCAGCAACGATCTCCAACGGAAACTTTTGGATCGCCTCTTATACCGGGTGATCAAAAAATCAGTATAAATTTGAAAACTGAATAAATCACGGAATAATGTAGATAGAGGTAAAAATTGACACACATGCTCAGAATGACATAGGGTTTTATTAGAACCAAAAAACTACAAAAGTTCAAAAAATGTCCGACAGATGGCGTTTCATCTGATCAGAATAGCAATAATTAGCATAACAAAGTAAGACAAAGCAAAGATGATGTTCTTTACAGGAGATGTTCAATATGTCCACCATCATTCGCAAACAATAGTTGTAGTCGAGGAACAATGTTGTGAAGAGCACTGTAAAGCATGTCCGGAGTTACGGTGAGGCATTGGCGTCAGATGTTGTCTTTCAGCATCCCTAGAGATGCCGGTCGATCACGATACACTTGCGACTTCAGGTAACACCAAGGCCAATAATCGCACGGACTGTGGTCTGGGGACCTGGGAGGCCAAGCATGACGAAAGTGGCGGCTGACCACACGATCATCACCAAACGACGCGCGCAAGAGATCTTTCACGCGTCTAGCAACATGGGGCGGAGCGCCATCCTGCATAAACATCGTACGTTCCAACAGGTGTTTATCACCCAGGCTGAGGATGATGCGATCCTGTAACATATCGGCGTACCTCTCACCCGTCACGGTAGCAGTTATCCAGCGGCATCTGTCGCACATTTTGTGGACTTCGTTTTCTTTCTTTTTTTTTGTTCTAATAAAACCCCATGTCATTCTAAGCATGTATGTCAATTTTTACCTATCTACATTATTCTGTGGTTTATTAATTTTTCAAATTTATACTGACTTTTTGATCACCCGGTATTTATATGCTACGAATGATCGAGACACTGGGGAAGACATAGAATCTAAGAAAATATGTTACAAGTTTCCTTGATTACACATACATATCCAAAAAAATGTATCTGATGCAATACTATTCATCAGATGTATATGTCGACGATCAAGAGCTGTTTTTATTCAACAAAGGATCTTGTTAGTAATTTAATGTCTTACAGAACTTAATCCCCCCCATGAACCATGGACCTTGCCGTTGGTGGGGAGGCTTGCGTGCCTCAGCGATACAGATAGCCGTACCGTAGGTACAACCACAACGGAGGGGTATCTGCTAAGAGGCCAGACAAACGTGTGGTTCCTGAAGAGGGGCAGCAGCCTTTTCAGTAGTTGCAAGGGCAACAGTCTGGTTGATTGACTGATCTGGCCTTGTAACAATAACCAAAACGGCCTTGCTGTGCTGGTACTGCCAACGGCTGGAAGCAAGGGGAAACTACGGCCGTAATTTTTCCCGAGGGCATGCAGCTTTACTGTATGATTAAATGATGAAGGCGTCCTCTTGGGTAAAATATTCCGGAGGTAAAATAGTCCCCCATTCGGATCTCCGGGCGGGGACTACTCAAGAGAACGTCGTTATCAGGAGAAAGAAAACTGGCATTCTACGGATCGGAGCGTGGAATGTCAGATCCCTTAATCGGGCAGGTAGGTTAGAAAATTTAAAAAGGGAAATGGATAGGTTAAAGTTAGATATAGTGGGAATTAGTGAAGTTCGGTGGCAGGAGGAACAAGACTTCTGGTCAGGTGACTACAGGGTTATAAACACAAAGTCAAATAGGGGTAATGCATGAGTAGGTTTAATAATGAATAGGAAAATAGGAATGCGGGTAAGCTACTACAAACAGCATAGTGAACGCATTATTGTGGCCAAGATAGATACGAAGCCCACACCTACTACAGTAGTACAAGTTTATATGCCAACTAACTCTGCAGATGACGAAGAAATTGAAGAAATGTATGATGAGATAAAAGAAATTACTCAGGTAGTGAAGGGAGACGAAAATTTAAGTCATGGGTGACTGGAATTCGAGTGTAGGAAAAGGGAGAGAAGGAAACATAGTAGGTGAATATGGATTGGGGCTAAGAAATGAAAGAGGAAGCCGCCTGGTAGAATTTTGCACAGAGCACAACTTAATCTTAGCTAACACTTGGATTAAGAATCATGATAGAAGGTTGTATACATGTAAGAACCCTGGAGATACTAAAAGGTATCAGATAGATTATATAATGGTAAGACAGAGATTTAGGAACCAGGTTCTAAATTGTAAGACATTTCCAGGGGCAGATGTGGACTCTGACCACAATCTATTGGTTATGACCTGTAGATTAAAACTGAAGAAACTGCAAAAAGGTGGGAATTTAAGGAGATGGGACCTGGATAAACTGAAAGAACCAGAGGTTGTACAGAGTTTCAGGGAGAGCATAAGGGAACAATTGACAGGAATGGGGGAAAGAAATACAGTAGAAGAAGAATGGGTAGCTTTGAGGGATGAAGTAGTGAAGGCAGCAGAGGACCAAGTAGGTAAAAAGACGAGGGCTAGTAGAAATTCTTGGGTAACACAAGAAATATTGAATTTAATTGATGAAAGGAGAAAATATAAAAATGCAGTAAATGAAGCAGGCAAAAAGGAATACAAACGTCTCAAAAATGAGATCGACAGGAAGTGCAAAATGGCTAAGCAGGGATGGCTAGAGGACAAATGTAAGGATGTAGAGGCTTATCTCACTAGGGGTAAGATAGATACTGCCTACAGGAAAATTAAAGAGACTTTTGGAGATAAGAGAACCACTTGAATGAACATCAAGAGCTCAGATGGAAACCCAGTTCTAAGCAAAGAAGGGAAAGCAGAAAGGTGGAAGGAGTATATAGAGGGTCTATACAAGGGCGATGTACTTGAGGACAATATTATGAAGATGAAGATGAAGATGAAATGGGAGATACGATACTGCGTGAAGAGTTTGACAGAGCACTGAAAGACCTAAGTCGAAACAAGGCCCCCGGAGTAGACAACATTCCATTGGAACTACTAACGGCCTTGGGAGAGCCAGTCCTGACAAAACTCTACCATCTGGTGAGCAAGATGTATGAAACAGGCGAAATACTCTCAGACTTCAAGAAGAATATAATAATTCCAATCCCAAAGAAAGCAGGTGTTGACAGATGTGAAAATTACCGAACAATCAGTTTAATAAGCCACAGTTGCAAAATACTAACACGAATTCTTTACAGACGAATGGAAAAACTGGTAGAAGCCAACCTCGGGGAAGATCAGTTTGGATTCCGTAGAAATACTGGAACACGTGAGGCAATACTGACCTTACGACTTATCTTAGAAGAAAGATCAAGGGAAGACAAACCTACGTTTCTAGCATTTGTAGACTTAGAGAAAGCTTTTGACAATGTTGACTGGAATACTCTCTTTCAAATTCTAAAGGTGGCAGGGGTAAAATACAGGGAGCGAAAGGCTATTTACAATTTGTACAGAAAGCAGATGGCAGTTATAAGAGTCGAGGGACATGAAAGGGAAGCAGTGGTTGGGAAGGGAGTAAGACAGGGTTGTAGCCTCTCCCTGATGTTATTCAATCTGTATATTGAGCAAGCAGTAAAGGAAACAAAAGAAAAATTCGGAGTAGGTATTAAAATCCATGGAGAAGAAATAAAAATTTTGAGGTTCGCCGATGACATTGTAATTCTGTCAGAGACAGCAAAGGACTTGGAAGAACAGTTGAACGGAATGGACAGTGTCTTGAAAGGAGGATATAAGATGAACATCAACAAAAGCAAAACAAGGATAATGGAATGTAGCCGAATTAAGTCGGGTGTTGCTGAGGGAATTAGATTAGGAAATGAGACACTTAAAGTAGTAAAGGAGTTTTGCTATTTGGGGAGCAAAATAACTGATGATGGTCGAAGTAGAGAGGATATAAAATGTAGACTGACAATGGCAAGGAAAGCGTTTCTGAAGAAGAGAAATTTGTTAACATCGAGTATAGATTTAAGTGTCAGGAAGTCATTTCTGAAAGTATTTGTATGGAGTGTAGCCATGTATGGAAGTGAAACATGGACGGTAAATAGTTTGGACAAGAAGAGAATAGAAGCTTTCGAAATGTGGTGCTACAGAAGAATGCTGAAAATTAGATGGGTAGATCACATAACTAATGAGGAAGTATTGAATAGGATTGGGGAGAAGAGAAGTTTGTGGCACAACTTGACCAGAAGAAGGGATCGGTTGGTAGGACATGTTCTGAGGCATCAAGGGATCACCAATTTAGTATTGGTGGGCAGCGTGGAGGGTAAAAATCGTAGGGGGAGACCAAGAGATGAATACACTAAGCAGATTCAGAAGGATGTAGGTTGCAGTAGGTACTGGGAGATGAAGAAGCTTGCACAGGATAGAGTAGCATGGAGAGCTGCATCAAACCGGTCTCAGGACTGAAGACCACAACAACAAACAACAGAACTTTATGTTTTTACACGTCGGACTCTAATATGTTTACTGAAGTAAACAACTGCCTGCTAGTTAATTGTGAATAATTCCGGTAAGTTACGGAGACGTAAAACGTGGCGTTCGTAACGAAATGTACCCTCCATTAGAGTTATGCCCAGTCAACCCGCATTGCAGTTACAGTTCATATGCTGCGAAACGTGACTGTGTACTGAAACTGAGTCACGCATTAAAAACATTTTCAGACGTTACATTTCGAACTGTAACAAAGATGTATCTTATTTACGATGCTTGGAGATTGATGCAAACATATTGGGTAACACAGCCGCGCTGTAGAACCGATGTTACATGTGAGAGGTCTGCTATTACGCGGTATACCCTCTATGTAGCACTGCCTTTTGCGGAACTGAAGGTCATATTTCCGAGAGCGCGCTTTCAGAAGTGTAACAGGTGCCACAAGGTCAGTTGACTCCCTCAACAGAGCACAGATGTTAAGCAAGTGAATACTATCCAGAGACCGACCGTGTCTAACTGGTTTCTAATGGCACTCGTCTCCTACCTTAAGAGTCACGGGCTTTGATTCCAGGTTTTCGGTGTACTCTGAAGCGCCAAAGAAACTAGTATAGCCGAGCGTATTCAAATACAGAGTTATGTAAACAGGCAAAATACGGCGCTGTGGTCAGCAAAGCCTATATAAGACAACAAGTGTCTGGAGCAGTTGTCAGATCGGTTACTGCTGCTACAATGGCATGTTAACAACATTTAAGTGAGTTTGAACGTGGTGTTACAGTCGAGGCACGAGCGATGGGACACAGCATCTCCGAAGTACGGAGGAAGTGGGGATTTTCCCGTTCGAACATTTCACGAGTGTACCGTGAATATCAGGAATGCGGTAAAACATCATGTCTCCGACATCGTTGCGGTCGGAAAAAGATCCTAAAATAACGGAATTAACAACGACTGAAGAGAATCCTTTAACGTACCATCCATCCTTCCGCAAACTGCTGCAGGTTTCAATTCTGGGCCGTCAACGAATGTCAGCGTGGGAACCATTCGACGGAACCACTCCGATATGGGCATTAGGAGCCGCAGGCCCACTCGTGTACCCTTGATGACTGCACGACACAAAGCTTTAGGCCTCGCCTGTAACCGCCAACACCGACGTTGGACTGTTGATGACTGGAAACATGTTCTCTGGTCGGACGAGTCTCGTTTCAAGTTCTATCGAGCGGATGGACGTGTCCAGGTACGGATACAACCTCATGAATCCGTGGACGCTGCACTTCAGCAGCGGACTGTTCAAGCTGGTGGAGGCTATCTATTGGTGTGGGGCGTGTGCAGTTGGATTGATATGGGACCCCTGATACATCTGGATACGACGTTGGCAGGTGACACGTACATAAGCATCCTGTCCTGTCACCTGCATCCATTTATGTCCATTGCGCGTTCCGACGGATTTGGGCAATTCCAGCAGCACAATGCGACACCCCACACGTCGACAATTGCTGCAGTGTGGCTCCAAGAACACTCTTCTGAGTTTAAACACTTCCGCTGGGCACCAAACTCCGCAGACAGGAACATTATTGAGCATATGCCTTGCAACGTGCTGTTCAGAAGTGATCTCCACCCCCTCGTAGGCCTACTCTTACGGGTTTACGGACGAGCCTTGCAGGATTCATGGTGTCACTTCCCCCCCAGCACTACTTCAGACATTAGTCGAGTCCAAACCATGTCGTGCTGCCTCACTTCTGCATGCTCGCGGGGCACTACACGAAATTAGGCAAGTATACCTGTGTCTTTGGCTCTTCAGTAAACATTATTTGGATTTACAATTGTTCTAACAAATGAAAGACAGCGTTCACACTTTGTCACTTAGTTGTTAATCATACTAGCATCTTCACTGTAATACACGAATACCGACACAATAAAGCTGGAGGAAGTCAGTTTCGCCAGCCGGTGTGGCCGAGCGGTTCTAGGCGCTAAAGTCTGGAACCGAGCGACCGCTACGGTCGCAGGTTCGAATCCTGCCTCGGGCATGGATGTGTGTGATGTCCTTAGGTTGGTTAGGTTTAAGTAGTTGTAAGTTCTAGGGGACTGATGACCTCAGAAGTTAAGTCCCATAGTGCTCAGAGCCATTTGAACCATTTTTTATGTTATTTTCAGATGTTTGTGGTACACAAGAGATGGCGCTATACTGATACATGAAACGACACTATGTACAACTAGGCACGTTCCCATAGCGCTGTTTTAGAATTCAGGTATATCGTTGATTAAGAACCACCACGATTTTTGTCCAAATCTTATTTAAAAATTCTTCACAATAAAGGATGACAGCCAAAAACAGTTGCAGGATAAAATTTATTAAAATTCTTGACCAAGGTTTCGGTACATATAAATATACCTTCATTAGAAGTAAAACTTCCTGAACAGAAAGACAATTCATTAGAAAAGCCATATCAACGAAAGTGAGAAACAGAAGCTTAAGTAACGGTGAAATTACTACAGTAATGCAGGCACAGAATCATTAGTCATCATCATCATCTTGGACAGTTTCCAGCCACTGGCTGGGTCTGTCGGGAACACAAGCCTCTCCATCGTGTTCTGTCTTTCCACCATTCCCCCTCTTCCACCTTCGTCCAGTTCTCTCCTCTTCTCGTCACACATTCCTTCACTCCCTTCACCCATCTATCTCTTGGTCTTCCTCTGGGCCTCTTCCCCTCCAGTTGCAGATCAAACATCCTCTTAGGAATTCTTCCCTCATCCATTCTCTTCATGTGTCCATACCACTGCAGTCTTGATTTTTCTATCCTGTCCTGTACTGGTTCCTCCTTTAGTCTTTCCCTCACATACTCATTTCGCAATCTGTCTCGTCTTGTTACACCCAACCTGCTCCTCTGGAACTTCATTTCGCTAGCCTGTATTCTACTTTTGTCGCTTTTGTGCATTACCCATGTCTCACTTCCGTATGCCAATATGGGGACAAAGTAGGTTCGGTATATAATTCCCTTGGATTTCTGTGGCACCTCCTTGCTCCAAATAAGCCCCCTAATGCATTTGTAGAACTGCCCTGCTTTTCTGCACCTTTCATTTATTTCCATTGCGTTTCCCCCCTTACTTTCAATCACGCTTCCCAGGTACTTGAAGTTCTCTACCACTTGTAGTTTTTCCCCTCCACAAGTTATATCCACATTTGGCCTATTCGTCTTCCTTGTTGTGACAATTATTTTACTTTTCTTTGCAGAGAAATGCATTCCATATTGTGCTGCCGTTGCCTCCCATCCATCTAACTGCTCTTGCACCTCCTTCTCGCAATTTCCCCATAACATCAGGTCATCGGCAAAAAGCACTGCTTTCATTTTATGATCTCCAATTGCATCTGACACTTGCTGTAGGATTTCATCCATAACAATAATAAACAATAAAGGCGAAAGTGCACTTCCCTGTCGCAGCCCATTTTCCAGCTTGAACCATGCAGTACATTCCCTCCCCACTTTCACACAACTCTCACTTCCCTCATACATTTTTCTGACTTTTCGTGTTATCTCTTCATCTATCCCTTTTGCGTTCAGCACATCCCAGAGCTTGTCCCTACAGATACTGTCATACGCCTTCTCAATATCTAAAAAGGCCATGATTAAGTCCTTCCCGTACTCATAGTGCCTTTCCTGCAGTTGCCTTACCGCAAATATGAGGTCCGTTGTTGATCTTCCTGGTCTGAAACCATACTGCTCCTCTTGCAGTCTACTTTCAATACTGCTTCTTATTCTCTTCTCCAGGATCTTTTCATAGATTTTTCCACAGTGGCATAGCAGGGTGATTCCTCTGTAGTTCTCACATCTCCTTTTATCCCCTTTCTTGAAGATCGGGACTATAATTCCTTTCTTCCAATCCTCAGGAATTCTGTTCTCCTTCCACACCACCCTCAGCACTCTGTATAGCCACTGGGTTCCTACTTCTCCTGCTGCTCGTATCATATCCACTGTGACTTCGTCCCAACCTGGTGCCTTGCCCCCTTTCATCCTCTTTATGGCTTCTTCCACTTCATTCCAAGTTAGATCATCAATTTCCCCACTATTATCATCGTCTGCTGCTTTAGGCTCTCCATCGCTGTTAGTTACCCGCTTGGCGGCATTCAACAGATCTTCAAAGTACTCCTTCCAAATCTTTTTGAGCTCATGCATTTCCTCCACAACTCTTCCATTATTATCCATGATCCTCAGGCACTCGCTTCTGTCCTTCCTCTTATTTCTTACCATGGTGTAAAGTACTTTTTTGTTCCCTTCACTGTCCTCTTCTAACATTCTTGTCCATTTTTCCATCCACTTCTTCTTCTCCGCCCTTACTATGGTCTGTGCCGCTTTCTTGCTTTCCTTATATTTTACCCTAGCTTCCTCTGTTCGGGTCTGGAACCATTCTCTGAAGGCTTTGTTCTTTCGAAGTACTGCCTCTTTACATATGTTGTTCCACCATGGGGTTTCCTTACTTCTCCTCTTTGTGCTAGTTCTTCCGCACACAATCTCAGCTGCCTCAACTAGGGCCCTCTTAAAATCTCCCCATTCTTCTTCCACTGTTCTCTGATCTTCCTTTGGCAGCTTCTTCCTGATCAGTGTCTGGTACTGGGTCCTCCGTTCATCCTCTTTCAGCATCCATGTCTTCAACCTTTTCTCCTGTATATCTGTTGCCCTCCTATCTTTTTTCTCTCTCAGGGTGGCTACCAACAGCCGATGGTCACTGTCTAAGGCCTCAGATGGAACGACCTTAACATCTGTGAGGCTGCTCATCATCTGCCTATCCACTAGTACATAGTCTACTACTGAAGTTTGGGACCAGTCCCCACTGTACCAAGTTATTTTGTGACTACTTCTCTTCTTGTACCAGGAATTTGCGATCGTCAGCCCATTCCTCTTGCAGAATTCCAGCAACAATTTTCCTTCTCTATTTCGGTTCCCCCAGGCCTCTGGTCCCATTATCTCCTCGAATCCTTTCCTGTCTGTGCCAACATGTGCATTGAGGTCCCCTATTATAATCTGATTACCTCCATTTAGCTGCTTTTGCATGTCATCTTCAAATTCCTCCTTCTCCTTTTTTGTACACCCCACCTGTGGGGCATATGCTTGGATGATTTCAATGCTTTTTCCTTTCACTCGTACTCTGGCTTTTATCATTCGATCATTGATACCTTCCACCTCCTCCTGCAGACCCTCTCTGACCACTATTGCCACTCCATTTCTTCCCCTCTCATTCCCTATCCAGTACAGTTTACATCCTTTACTTAGTGGTTTTTCACCAACTCCTCTCCACCTAGTCTCAGCAAGTCCCAAGATGTCCAATTTCCTCCTTTCCATCATTTCTACAATTTCTTCTAACTTCCCAGTTAGAGTCCTTACGTTTAAGGTGCCCAGTCGTAAACCATCTCGTAATCCTTTTCCATTGCTTGGTCGGTTTCCTTTAGATCCGTTCCGTGATCCGAGGCATGTTCCCTTTTTAAAAGCAGTTGATTTATCCACTACTGGCTTGCTAGGCCTATCGCAGCTTCACCAGAGCCCCGTTAGCCGTCACGTTTCAGGGTTCCCATAGAGCCTTCTCAGCTACCGTAGCGGTCCTGGGGCACACGAAGTCCCCGCTGTACATCGCCCCTATAGGCAGTCCCCTACTTTGTGCCGTTGCCCATCTCCCACGACTTGGACGAGGGGTTGGACTTATGGGAGACACAGAATCATTAGTACTTACTAAAATTACATCATGCAATGGAGAGTAATAAAAACAATTATGCCAAAGGCGTCGTCAGTAATTAAAACATCTCCATTTGTACAACATATGTAATGGGCACAGGGTCCAAGCGAACAGTATTAGCAGCATTACTTCACTTATGAACTATTGAGACACGAGTGTCAAAGCACTAGGGCAGATGGTTTCGCCGAGAGAGGGCACTTGCATGTGCCAGACTCACGCATATTAAAATCCATAAATACATACATAAGCGCATCAAAAATTATTAAATGTTGTGTTAATTCAAACTCTGTCTTAATAAGTAAAACGTATCAGGCCAATTAAAGACATTTATGTAAAATAGAAATATAGAACCAATTTATCTGTATCCTAGTGTCAAACGGATAAAGCTTGCGCTTGGAACATCTGACGAGAGAGGGCACTACTGTAATGCGCGAGAGTCTCGCGTAACGTAGGCAGCGAAATACATACTAGCGAAACAACGAAAAATGTTATAATAAAACGAAAACAACTGTCATTATGAATAAAACATAGTAGTCACTTAACCATACATACACATTGAAATTAATAACAAACAAACATCACAATACGTAGAATCCCAACAAGACAGGAAAAGCGCATTTCACCGGCATTAACAAGCAAGAAAATAACTACTAGTCAGCCAGACTATGTTACATTAAGGCAATGAGGGGTTTGAAACTATCTAAAAAAATTTTGTTTCGAAGCTGCACCTGTTCATTAAGAACAAAACCGGCTTTTAGAGACAGATGCTTGAAAATCTCTAATTCTTCGAGCAAGTCTAGTTTGTAACCTTTATTAGCTTCATGAAGCAGCTCTACGTCGTCCAGTTCACTTGGCGTGTGCCGTAAGAGCCATAGATGTTCAGCAAAGGTGTAATTATATACGTTTTCCCCATTTTTACCTAACAAGTGTTCTTTATACCTAACTTTAATGGGTCTACCTGTCTGCCCTATGTAATAGTTTGGGCAGTCGTTACACGTAATTTTGTATACCCCGGACTTAGTGCTGAGTTCTTCTCGTGTTCCAATATTATGAATTACTCTACGTTTCAGGCTATTATTTACGGAAAAGGCAACTCTATAACCGTATTGTTTCTGTAAAAGTCTTCTTATCTTATATGAAACGTTCCCTAAAAATGGAATAGAAATAAAGTTATTACTCTCATACTTTTTTTCCCTGTTATCTCCTAAAGTAGAAAATTTTACAGCTGTTTTTTTCTTAGCAATTTGGTCAATTAATTTAGGGTCATATCCATTGTTAGTAGCTATTGATTTTAATAAAGATATTTCATTTTCAAAAACAATTCTGTGCTAAAGGTGTGTTCACAGCGCGATGAACTGCGGAATGAAAAAAGGCGATCTTGTGAGTTTGAGGATGACAGGAATCTGCTGGAATAATATTATCAGAAAAAGTTTCTTTACGAAAAATGTCGAAGCTAATAGTGTTACCCGATAACTTGAGTTTCAAATCAAGAAAATGGAGTTCTCTCTCGTTATTTTGAATCTCTTTTGTGAATTTCATTTTCTCATGGAAACTGTTGAAAACATGAAACAGTTGTTGTAGATCTTGGTCACACCCTTGAAACAATATGAGTATATCATCAACATAACGAGCATAAAAAGAAATCTTATTGCCTAACGTAGGATTGTTTTTGAAGAAATTTTCTTCTAGTGCATTCACAAAGATGTCAGCTAAGATGCCAGCTAACGGGAAACCCATGGCTAAGCCGAATGGTTGTTCATACATTTTACCATTAAACTGGAAGTAATTGTAATCTAGTACAACATGCAGTAGTGACATAAGTTCTGACAACTGTAGCTCACTTAGAGTTTTATGTTGTCGAATGTTACCTTCAATAATCTTAAGAGTGATATCCACTGGAACATTAGTGTATAAACTTACGACGTCAAAAGAAACCAAACGAGAGGAAGAAGTGATCTCTATCGATTTTAGCTTGTTTATTACCTCAGCACTATTTTTAACAGAGTAGTTGTTTCCAAAAACAAAGGCTTCTTTAATTTTAGTGTGTAAAAATCTCGCTAGTTTATGATGTGGGCTCTTTATTCCGTTAACGATGGGACGAACTGGGTGTTGACTTTTGTGTACCTTAAACTGACTTCTAAGCATAGGTGCTCTAGGGTTCATATTAATTAAGGTTTTCTTTTGAAACTCTTTCATAAGATGTTTACTTCTTCTTAACGTATCCCGAATTTGCTTTTGTAACATAGGGGTATGATCCTGCTCAATTTCAAATATACCATTTTCATCAAAAAAAGACAAAGTTTTAGCAATATATTCACTTTTATAGGCCACAACAAGCGAATTTCCTTTGTCTGATTTAGTGATGAGAGCCTCATTATTTTTTAGTTTACGGTTAATACTAGTAATAATGTTACCCCCTCTCTGTTTTAAATCACTGTTTTTTACCGACTTGACCTGTCTTTCTATAATTGCGCTACATTCATGAGCAATCCTATTTTGTTGGGATTTTTCAGTTTTTACGGAATCAAGACCAACTTTAAGGTCAACAATAAAATTATCTACCACTTTAGGATCGTTAATATTAGGCATGAAATTATATTTAAAACCTCTCGCTAGCATGGAGCTTTCTTGAGGGGTAAAGCTTATAGGAATTTTGTTTATTACTCTGTCGAAAAATTGGTGTTCGCAATTGACAGTTCTTTTTGCATGAACAACATTAGATTTTGGGGTAACATTTTCCAGTTTATGAAGTTTAAAATCATGCCTACACTGAATTTCAACCTTACGATTGTGTAACCACTCATTAACACTATGCCAAATACTGTCTACATGAAAGTTAAAATAATCTTTAAAAGTTCTAGTAATATAGAGGTACAAAGAGTAAGCTTCTTCATTTAGTTTATCTTTCTTCTTATAAAGGTCACTGATTCTGTCACTCATAATTTGTTTCACCAGTTTAGCTTTAGTAGATGGACACTTCTTACACTGTTTCACATTGATAAAGGCCTTCACGTAATTCGGTGTCAAATGGCGTCTCTCACACTGTTTAGTGAAATCAATAGCCATACCTGTTTTCAGGATTTTAAATGAGATGTCCATGTATTTAGAAACAGCCTTTGAAACCTGGGCAGGTACATATTTCATGATTTTAAACATGGCTGCGGCAGCAACTGTTAAAATTCTTCACAATAAAGGATGACAGCCAAAAACAGTTGCAGGATAAAATTTATTAAAATTCTTGACCAAGGTTTCGGTACATGTAAATATACCTTCATCAGAAGTAAAACTTCCTGAACAGAAAGACAATTCATTAGAAAAGCCATATCAACGAAAGTGTTTTTTTTTTTCCTTTATTGTGATTTAAAACCCGTACAAAACAGGCAGGCTGTCAGCAGCATGGTACGCCGCTCTTCAGCCGTAGAGGAGATATGAAAAACAGAAAGAATACACAGATGCGTCATAACGGTGGTTAATAAAAAGAAGACACATAAAGACAAACACGGAGCCGTTCACACTCGACGATAATTCACTACAAACTGTTGTCACGACGCACGAACACTGACGATGGCGATGGCACAGGTGAACGATGGAGTACGACGGCAACACTGAACACTAAACACGACGGCACACACGATACACTGATGGCGACGACCTCCGGCGCGCGAATGTTCACTCAGTGTGTACGAGTCCGGGGACCTGCCAAGAGTGGAGGTGAAGGAGGAGGAAGGGGAGATGGGAGAGGGGAGAGCAGAGATGCCATGGGCAAAGGAGAGAGGGGGAGGGAGGAAGGGGGAGGGGAAGCCCGGAGGAGAGGGGAGGAGGGAGGGGGGAAAGGAAAGAGAAGGGAAGGGAATGGGGGGGGAGGGAGGGTGCCTAAAGGAAAGGACACAGGAGGCGGGGGGGAGGATCAAAGTTGATAGGAGGGGTATATGCAGGGGAGGAGGACATCATCAGGGAGGGGGAGCTGGCGGAAGCCACCTTGGGAGAGGGTAAGGAGGGTGGAGAGATGGAGACCGGGTGGGATGTGGGAATACAGGCGCGGCAGCGGGCGGGGGTGGGAGAGGATCGGGGACACGAGCGGGTGAGGAGGATCAAGTTTACGGGAGGTGTACAGGATCCGTATCCTTTCAAGGAAAAGGAGGAGGTGGGGGAAGGGGATGAGATCATACAGGATCCGCGTGGGGGAGGGGTGACGGATGCGATAGGCAAGGCGGAGAGCATGGCGTTCAAGGATTTGGACGGATTTATAAAAGATAGGGGGCGCGGAGATCCAGGCGGGATGGGCGTAACAAAGTATAGGGCGGATGAGGGATTTATAGGTGTGGAGGATTGTGGAGGCGTCCAAACACCACGTACGGCCAGAAAGGAGCTTGAGGAGACGGAGGCGGGAACGTGCCTTGGCTTGGATTGTCCGGAGATGGGGAGTCCAGGAGAGGCGACGGTCGAGGGTGACGCCAAGGTACTGAAGGGTGGGAGTGAGGGCGATAGGACGGCCATAGACGGTGAGATAGAAATCAAGGAGGCGGAAGGAAGGGGTGGTTTTGCCTACAATGATCGCCTGGGTTTTGGAGGGATTGACCTTAAGCAACCACTGGTTGCACCAAGCAGTGAAGCGGTCAAGATGGGATTCGAGAAGGCGTTGGGAGCGTTGCAGGGTGGGGGCAAGGGCAAGGAAGGCAGTGTCATCGGCAAACTGGAGAAGGTGGACGGGGGGTGACGGCGGCGGCATGTCCGCCGTGTACAAGAGGTACAGAAGGGGGGAGAGGACGGAGCCTTGGGGCACACCGGCGGAGGGGAAAAAGGTGTAGGAATCTGTGTTATGGATGGTGACATAGGAAGGACGGCGGGAGAGAAAGGAACCGATCAGACGGACGTAGTTAATGGGAAGGGCAAAGGTTTGGAGCTTGAAGAGGAGACCGGAATGCCAGACGCGGTCATAAGCGCGTTCGAGGTCAAGGGAGAGGAAGATTGCGGAGCGACGGGAATTAAGCTGTTCGGAAAGGAGATGAGTGAGGTGAAGGAGAAGATCGTCAGAAGAGAAGGATGGCCGAAAGCCACACTGGGTGACGGGAAGGAGGCGGTGCTGGCGGAGATGCTGGTGGATGCGGCGGGTGAGAATAGATTCCAGGACCTTGCTGAATACCGAGGTAAGGCTGATAGGACGGTAAGAGGAGACGGCGGACGGCGGTTTGCCAGGTTTAAGGAACATGAGGATACGGGAGGTTTTCCACAGGTCGGGGTAGTAACCGGTGGACAGGACTACATTGTAGAGCCTGGCCAGGGTGGAGAGGAAAGAGACAGGAGCTTCACGAAGGTGATGGTAGGTGGCACGATCGTGACCAGGAGCGGTGTTGCGTTTTGTGCGGAGTGTATCAATGAGATCCTGTGTAGTGATAGGGGCATTGAGTTCCGTGTGTGTAATGTTGTCCAAGTACTGGAAACCAGGAGCGAGGGGAGGGACAGAGGTGTCAGTTCGATCGCGGATATCCGGGAAGAGGGAGTAATCGAACTGGGGATCATCGGGTATGGAGAAAACATCGGAGAGGTAGGAGGCAAAGTGATTGGCCTTACTAAGGGCGTCAGGGAAGGGGTGATCATCGTGGAGAAGAGGATAGTAGGGGGAGGGTTTAGTTCCGGTAAGGCGACGGAAGGCCGACCAGAACTTGGACGAGTTGAGTGGTAGGGTTGCATTTAAACGGGATCAACGAAAGTGAGAAACAGAAGCTTAAGTAACGGTGAAATTACTACAGTAATGCAGGCACAGAATCATTAGTACTTACTAAAATTACATCATGCAATGGAGAGTAATAAAAACAATTATGCCAAAGGCGTCGTCAGTAATTAAAACATCTCCATTTGTACAACATATGTAATGGGCACAGGGTCCAAGCGAACAGTATTAGCAGCATTACTTCACTTATGAACTATTGAGACACGAGTGTCAAAGCACTAGGGCAGATGGTTTCGCCGAGAGAGGGCACTTGCATGTGCCAGACTCACGCATATTAAAATCCATAAATACATACATAAGCGCATCAAAAATTATTAAATGTTGTGTTAATTCATACTCTGTCTTAATAAGTAAAACGTATCAGGCCAATTAAAGACATTTATGTAAAATAGAAATATAGAACCAATTTATCTGTATCCTAGTGTCAAACGGATAAAGCTTGCGCTTGGAACATCTGACAAGAGAGGGCACTAGTGTAATGCGCGAGAGTCTCGCGTAACGTAGGCAGCGAAATACATACTAGCGAAACGACCAAAAATGTTATAATAAAACGAAAACAACTGTCATTATGAATAAAACATAGTAGTCACTTAACCATACATACACATTGAAATTAATAACAAACAAACATCACAATACGTAGAATCCCAACAAGACAGGAAAAGCGCATTTCACCGACATTAAGAAGCAAGAAAATAACTACTAGTCAGTCAGACTATGTTACATTAAGGCAATGATTGGTTTGAAACTATCTAAAAAAATTTTGTTTCGAAGCTGCACCTGTTCATTAAGAACAAAACCGTCTTTTAGAGACAGATGCTTGAAAATCTCTAATTCTTCGAGCAAGTCTAGTTTGTAACCTTTATTAGCTTCATGAAGCAGCTCTACGTCGTCCAGTTCACTTGGCGTGTGCCGTAAGAGCCATAGATGTTCTGCAAAGGTGGAATTATATACGTTTTCCCCATTTTTACCTAACAAGTGTTCTTTATACCTAACTTTAATGGGTCTACCTGTCTGCCCTATGTAATAGTTTGGGCAGTCGTTACACGTAATTTTGTATACCCCGGACTTAGTGCTGAGTTCTTCTCGTGTTCCAATATTATGAATTACTCTACGTTTCAGGCTATTATTTACGGAAAAGGCAACTCTATAACCGTATTGTTTCTGTAAAAGTCTTCTTATCTTATATGAAACGTTCCCTAAAAATGGAATAGAAATAAAGTTATTACTCTCATACTTTTTTTCCCTGTTATCTCCTAAAGTAGAAAATTTTACAGCTGTTTTTTTTTCTTAGCAATTTGGTCAATTAATTTAGGGTCATATCCATTGTTAGTAGCTATTGATTTTAATAAAGATATTTCATTTTCAATAACAATTCTGTGCTAAAGGTGTGTTCACAGCGCGATGAACTGCGGAATGAAAAAAGGCGATCTTGTGAGTTTGAGGATGACAGGAATCTGCTGGAATAATATTATCAGAAAAAGTTTCTTTACGAAAAATGTCGAAGCTAATAGTGTTACCCGATAACTTGAGTTTCAAATCAAGAAAATGGAGTTCTCTCTCGTTATTTTGAATCTCTTTTGTGAATTTCATTTTCTCATGGAAACTGTTGAAAACATGAAACAGTTGTTGTAGATCTTGGTCACACCCTTGAAACAATATGAGTATATCATCAACATAACGAGCATAAAAAGAAATCTTATTGCCTAACGTAGGATTGTTTTTGAAGAAATTTTCTTCTAGTG